>NC_079212.1:108763090-109105590 GCF_029633865.1 Lampris incognitus
CGGTTCTGCTGTTCTACAGTAATGTGAATCCCTCCCTTAGTTTGCTGAGTAAGTATCAGTTAGTGAATGAATGAGGGAAATCATCAATAAACCAGTGGATGGATGAGGGAACCAATAAATTAATGAATAAGTGGATGAACTATTAGTTGTGTTTTCTCTTAAAAAAGGTTAAATGCTAACAAAAAGGATTATGATAAGATAAATGAATGAATAAAACACGTAAAGAAAATGAGTTATAAAAATTAAAAGAAGGAATGAGTTAATGTACTTCCTTTTTACACCACGTAGAACATGGTAATGATCATGATTTTCTAATCATAACAAGGATGGATGCAAATGCACCCACAGGCAATTTGTGGAAAAATGAAACATTAGTCCATGTGTGAAGAAGGCTTTCATCTGTTCTTGATTAATGAGACACAATTAAGAAAATAAATATACAGTATACTAGGAATCGTTAGTCAATGGAATTCATAGATAAAAGCAGCAGTTAATAAGGTTTCTAAATGAGCTCAACCATAATTTTGAGACACAGAGAGCTTAGTTTTGTTTTTTTTAGTGGTCAAGTCAAATGAAAAAGCATAGTTAAGTTTGACTCATGGTGACAATCTAGAAACACTGGGTTTTATAGTGTTTCTTGAAGCTTGCTGTGGCATGGTGCAGAGAATGGCTTTAACATGCTAACTCGCATCAGCCAGTACAAGTCAAGTTAATATTAAAAAGAAACATGTTGATGACAATAAAGATACATTTAAAACACACACACACACACGCACACACACACACACACATATATATATATATATACAGCGAGAGAGAGAGAGAGAGAGAGAGAGAGAGAGAGAGAGAGAGAGAGAGAGAGAGAGAGAGAAGACAGGGGGGTATGCAGGAGTAATGCGTAAAACCTTTGCCAAATCAAATATGCAGATCATAAATCAGATTGCCATACAAGATCACTCGAGGCCTGGGTTACCAACAACTGCCACTGGTACTGTCGGCCAGCAGGGTGCCAGTGGAAACTATGCTACTGTTGGGCGAAGGTGAAGGAGAGTGTGAAGGCATAACTAGAGGCAGTGTGGGAGAAGGGTGGGTAGGAGACTGGAGGTGAGGGTCAGAACTTTGAATGTCAACAATGACTGACTGGTAAAGGGAGACAGCTGGCTGATATGATGGAGAGACTGAAGGTAGATATACTTGTGTGTGCAAGAGATCAGGTATAAGTGGAGTAAGGCTAGGCACATCGGAGGTGGGTTCAAACTCTTCTACCATGGTGTAGATAGAAAGAGAAATGGGGTAGGGTAATTCTAAAGGAAGAATATGTCAAGAGTGTGTTGGAGGTGAAGAGAGTGTCAGACAGAGTGATGAGTATGAAACTGGAAATCAAAGGTGTAATGATGAATGTTATCAGCGCATATGCCCCGCAAGTTGGGTGTGAGATGGAAGAGAAAGAAGAATTCTGGAGTGTGTTGGATGACGTGGTGGAGAGTGTATCCAAGAAGGAGAGAGTGGTGATTGGAGCAAACTTCAATGGACATGCTGGTGAAGGGAACAGAGGTGATGAGGAGGTGATGGGTAGGTATGGTGTCAAGGAGAGGAATGTGGAAGGAGAAACGGTGGTAGATTTTGCGAAAAGGATGGAAACGGCTGTGGTGAAAACATAGTTCAAGAAGAGGGAGGAACACAGGTTGGCGTATACGAGTGCAGGAAGGTGATCAGTGGACTAGATCTTATGTAGAAGGTGTGACCTGAAAGGGATTGGAGAGTGCAAGGTGGTGACAGGGGAGAACGTAAATAGGCAGCATTGGATGGTGGTATGTAGGATGACTTTGGAGATCAAAAAGAGGAATAGAGTGAAGGCAGAGCCAAGGATAAAAAGGTTGAAGTTGAAGAAGGAAGACTGTTGTGGAGGAGGGAGGTGTTAAAACAGGCACTGTGCGGTAGTGAAGAGTTGCCAGATGGCTGGGCAACCACTGAAGAAATAGGGAGGGAGACAGCTAAGAAGGTACTTTGGGTATCATCTGGAAAGAGGAAAGAAGACAAGGACACTTGGTGGTAGAATGAGGAAGTACAGCAAAGTATACAGAGGAAGAGGTTGGTAAAGAAATGGGATAGTTAGAGAGATGAAGAAAGTAAACAGGAGTACAAGGAGATGCGCTGTAAAGTGAAGAGAGAGATAGTGAAGGCAAAGGCAAAGGAAAAGGTATATGGTGAGTTGTATGACAGGTTGGACACTAAGGAAGGAGAAAAGGACTTGTACCAATTGGCTAGACAGAGGGACCAAGCTGGGAAGGATGTGCAGCAGGCCAGGATGATGAAGGATAGAGATGGAAATGTGCTGACAAGCGAGGAGAGTGTGTTGAGAAGGTGGAATGAGTACTTTGAGGGGCTGATGTATGATGAAAATCAGAGAGAGAGAAGGTTGGATGAAGTGGGGATAGTGAATCAGTAAGTGCGGTAGATTAACAAGGAGGAAGTGAAGGCAGCTATGAAGAGGATGAAGAACGGAAAAGTGGTTGGTCCAGATGACATACCTGTGAAGGCATGGAGATGTTTAGGAGAGATGGCAGTGGAGTTTTTATCTAGATTGTTTAACACAATCTTGGAAAGGGAGAGGATGCCTGAGGAGTGGAGAAGAAACATACTGGTACCGATTTTCAAGAATAAGGGAGATGTGCAGAGCTGTAGTAACTACAGAGGTATAAAGTTGATCAGCCAGAGCATGAAGATATGGGAACGAGTAGTGGAAGCCAGGTTAAGAGGAGAGCTGATGACTAGCGAGCAGCAGTATGGTTTCATGTATGAAGGAGCATGACAGATGTGATATTTGCTTTGAGAATTTTGATGACGATGTATAGAGAAGGTCATGAGTGAAATTGAGTCTTTGTGGATATAGAGAAAGCATATGACATATGACAAGGTGCCGAGGGAGGAGGTGTGGTTTTTTCTGAATAAGTCGGGAGTGGCAGAGAAGTATGTAATCATGGTGCAGGATATGTATAAGGGAAATGTGATAATGGCGAGGTATCCAGTAGGAAAGATGGATGGGTTCAAGGTGGAGGTGGGATTACATCAAGGATCGGCTCTGAGCCCTTTCTTGTTTGCAATGGTAATGGACAGGTTGACAGACGAGATCAGCCAGGAGTCTCCATAGACTATGATGTTCAGAGATGACATTGTAATCTGTAGCGAGAGTAGGAGGGAGCAGGTTGAGGAGAGCTTGGAGAGGTGGAGGTACACACTGGAGAAAAGAGGAATGAAAGTCAGTAGGAGCAAGACGGCACACTTATGTGTGAACGAGAGGGAGGACACTGGAATGGTGAGGATGCAAAGAGTAGAGGGTGGATGAGTTTAAATACGTGGGATCAACTGCTCCAAGTAACGGAGAGTGTGGAAGAGAGGTGAGGAAGAGAGAGTAGGCAGGGTGGGGTGGGTGGAGAAGACTGTAGGAAGTGATTTGCGACAAAAGGGTACCAGCAAGGGTGAAAGGGAAGGCTTACAAGATGGTAGTGAGACCAGCTATAATGTATGGTTTGGAGATGGTGACACTGACGAAAAGAGGGAGAGCTGGAGTTGGCTGAGTTGAGGATGCTTATGTTTTCATTGGGAGTGATGAAGAAGGACAGGATTAGGAATGAGTATATTAGAGGGACAGCTCAGCTCAAGTTGGACGATTTGGGGACAAAGCAAGAGAGGCAAAATTGAGATGGTTTGGACACGTGTGGAGGAGAGATGTTGGGTATATTGGGAGTATGCTGATTATGGAGCTCCCAGGCAAGAGTAAAAGAGGAAGGCCAAAGAAGAGGTTTATGGAAGTGGTGAGGGAGGACATGCAGGTGGCTGGCATAACAGAGGAAGATGCAGAGGACAGGAATAGATGGAAATGGATGATCCACTGTAGCAATCCCTAATGGGAGCAGCTGAAAGTAGTAGTAGTAGTAATATAAATACATTTAAAGGTATAACCTGATTGAGGAATGGTGCTAGCTTGTTATTAAAGACAAGTGGGTATGCAGACATAGTTTATTTAAGAAAACCTTATAGAAAACACGTTGATACCTGAGTCATGGCATTCAAACAGCATTCATTTTCATAATGAATCATTCTATCTTCTTTCAGAGCATTATAAACGACGTGACAGCCATGGGGCCAGGATTTTTTTTCTAATGCAAACCCCAGTTACCAATAACATAAACAAACACTTGAATGCTAGAGGACAATGGTTATATTAAACATCGGAAATGCATGTGTCTAAAATACTGTATTGTTATTTAGATGAGTGAATTCCTATAGATTAATGAGCAGTTTGATGAGTACAGAATACATAGACAAAACAAAATGTAATTGAAATGTTATTGTTTCTGTAAAACTCACAGTATATGAGTATGGCTTGGAGGGGGAAAAAAATTGGGGGAAAAAATCTGCTCAAATGCAAATGAAACACACCCACCAAAGATCTTTATAAGATCCAAGCTAATCTAGGCATTTATACATCAACGGTTAAGTTACTGCTATCTCTTCTTCTGTGACCATCATAGGCAATTCCAAGTAACAGACCTACATAATTTAGTGTACATTTAGAGTTTTGTTGTGTTTAGTAAGTACGTATGCAGTATATCAAAATGGTTGAGAACTGCTGGCATATACGTAACTCACGACATCAAATCTAACCATAACCAAGAATGCAGGGTTAAAGTGCAGGCTTCCAACTGGAAAGATTGAACTGAGTGCACAACTCTTGACTTAAAAAGTGAACTCAAAAACAGAAACTCCGCACCTGCAAGTTAAGTCCAGGTAATCTCATTTAACTAGTGTAGAGTTTGTGTTATTTGTGTCCAAATGAAGCTCCCCTAATTTCAGCATTGCGTGTGAGACTTTTTGCAGGATTCCTCACAAGCTAACAGATCTATTGTAATTTCATTACGGTGGGATGTTTTCTTTTGGCAGAGTCCGTTTGTACATGCCCCTGTGCATCACGAACCCTGGGTGGAGCCTATTCGACCACATCAAGCTGCTGGCTTGAGTTTGTGTTGTGGCTGAGACAGAGAGACAGGAATGCAGGAATATTGGCTGTTGGTCTCAGAGCGAGACAAAACAAGATGGATGCAACCATTTAGCGGTCGCACACAAGGGTTATTATTCAGGACACACCGGGCCACGTCTATCACACTGATAGACACACACCGCACACACATGCAGTACACAAGGAAACATACAAATTGTACTGTACTTGCATAGGAAATTATTCAATCATAAGTACAAATATAGGAATGCGCGTTCAAAGACAAATACAGTCCTCACTCAACAACACAAAGACACACAGTCATTTTGGTTCAAACAATAATAGACACACACACACACACACACACACACACACACACAAATCTACACTTGTACAAGTCCGCCTGTACAAATCAATAGTCTTATCCTAGGGGTGCTTCAGGGATCAAGCCATGGTATTGAGTTGTAAATGAGACTGGTCACCTTTAATAAAAGCCAATTCTTCATTAACTGAAGATTTAAGAAACTTTATTGCCACACAACCTGGTTGGTGGTATTTGTTTATGGTAGTATGGTTAGCTCTGTGTTAACATACCCAAATTCCCAACATAAATACATACAATAAATACATATTTAGGATAAACATAATGACAATTACAGTCATTAAGGCTATCAGTGGTCATGGTTAGGAGGGGATGGAGTTTAGAGTTCTTATTGCGGTGGGGGAAAAACTGTCTCTGAAAGATGTGTTTTTGCACCGATTGACCTGTAGTGTCATCCTGATGGCACGAGTTTAAAGAGGCAATTGACTGGGTGGGAGGGAGTTGATACTGATAATTGTTGTTTGGCAAACTCATATGCCTTTCACTCAAGAGTGGCTTCCGTCTAGCCACTCTACCATAAAGGCCTGATTGATGGAGTGCTGCTGAGATAGTCGTCCTTCCAGCAGATTTTCCCATCTCGGCAGAGGACTTCCAAACCATAGGTTTATTGGTCACCTTCCTGACCAAGGCCCTTCTTGGCCTACCACTCAGTTTGGCCGGATGGACAGCTCTAGTAAATGTTCCATTTCACAATTAATGAAGCTACTGTAGGGGTCCGCGGTGGTGTAGCGGTCTAAGCATCGGCTTTGTGTCGATGCAGTTGCCCACTGGGGACTGGGGTTCGCGCCCCGGTCTCGTCAGATCCGACTATGGCCGGACTCAATGAAGCAGCAATCATTGGCAACGCTGTCTTCGGGAGGGGGGCGGAGTCGGCTTGTGTTCGTCACGTGAATGCGTCTCTGTGTGTGTCGGGAAAAAACAGTGGTTCGGCCTGGAGTCGCCTTGTCACAAAAGTCTCCTTTCGAGACTGCCGGCCGGAGAGATGCAGTTGGCGAACGCATGCAGTACGAGGGTGGGTGTTTGAATTAAAATAGGGATCGATTGGCCACTAAATTGGGAGAAAAAAGGGAAAAATCAGAAATAAATTTATTAAAAAAAAAAATGAGGCTACTGTACTCATGGGAACACCCAAAGCTTTAGAGATGGTTTTATACCCTTGTCCTGATCTATGCCTCACCACAGTTTTATCGTAGAGGGCTACAGTGAGATTCTTGGACTTCATGGCTTGGTTTTTTGCCTGAATTGTAGGACCTTATATACACATGTGTATGCCTCTCCAAACTAAGTCCAGTCAATTCAATTTGCCACAGGTGGACTCCAATCAGGTTCTAGACACATCAAGGATGATTAAAGTAAACAGGATGCAACTGACCACAATTTGGAGTGCCACAGCAAAAGGTCTGAATTCTTAAGTAAATTAGAGATTTCAATTTTCGATTTTTTTTTTGTAAAAATGTTTTTGCTTTGTCCTTATGTACTGGATGTAGATTGATGGCCAAAAATGGTAATTTTATCCATTTAAATTTAAATCTACAACACAATTAAGTGTGCAAAAAGTGAAGGGGTCTGAATACTTTCTGAAGTCCTGGTATATAATGTGTTCCAATGTGTTGGACAAATAAAGCAAACCAGACTGGCTCACACCTCATTTCCATTCATCTAAGCATCATAACAGTATGAATAACTCTCATTATAAAAACAGATCAAGTAAAGGAAACCTTCAGAACAAAGAGATAATAACAGCAGTGTGGCAGCTCTTATGGAGCCTGAGACCTGCATGCTCTTGGAGGATTGGCCTTTTCAACGAACAGAAAATAATAATACTCAATATGCAGAGGACTTGATTCAATCAAGTGTGTGTCCACACATGCGCGTATCTAACTGCACAGAGTGTGAGTGTGAGTGTGTGTGTGTGTGTGTGTGTGTGTGTGTGTGTGTGTGTGTGTGCCTGTGCAAATCTGTGTATAGTACACAGATGTATGTGCGCATGTATTCACATTAGTGCCAACTTTAATTTAAGTTTTAATGGCTACCTATCAAGCTTGTTAGGCAGCTTCTGATAACAGCACATACACTTAATGGCTTACAACTAGATTTGGCAAAGCATTACGATAGATAGGAACTTCCTGAAAGCACTCGTGTTGAAAAAAAGAAAAAATAAACCAGTCTGACAAAAAGCATCTGGTGATGAAGAGCGATGCAACAGATAACACAGTAATGAAAGCTGGCACTGATGTAACCTCAGCGAAACAGTGATATATCAGCGGACTCATTTCGGATCACTGCTTGCCAATCGCTGGAACAGATCAGCAAAAGCTTCTGTGCCGTGACCATGGTGCTTTGTGACTGTATGTGTGTGTGTGTGTGTGTGTGTGTGTTTGTTAATGGATGTATGCTTTGTGTGTTTGTGTGATAGTGTGTGTTTGTGGTAGTCACAGAGGCAGAAAAGAGAATGACAATCAGTAAAATATATGGCATTATCACCTGAAAGATGTGGGGAAAAAGAAGAATAAAATGCATCTCTTGCCCATGTAATGATCTGTCTATTGTCTCTGACATACTGATGACTGCCACTTGTCTGTGAGTTTGTGTATGGTCTAGGTAGATTGTAAAACTGAATTGCCCTTCTGGGAGATATAAAGTTGTCCGAATCTGAATCTGAATCTGAAAAGAAAGAGAAAGAGAGATGTAAGAGTGAGCGAGAAAGGGGGAGAAAGAAGAAGGGTAGATTAGAAGGGAGATAAGCAGAACAGAGAAAGAGAGAAAAAGGGTAGGCGAAGGTAATACTAGCTGAGAGTACTTAACTGAACTCCTGCTTGGAGTTTGGGGCAAGTAAAGGCTAATTCATACTTTCTGCATCTGCGTATCTGTGATGGTCCATGTGACGTAAATGTCAACATCCGCCCATGTCTGCGAGGACCCCTATGCTGATATCTGTACACAGCCCAAAATGTGGGACTGAGCGGACTGTACGCAAAGCAAGCATGCTGACTGCGGAGTTTAAACAAGGGGTACATAGCACATGGGAGGATCATGCTATTCCCCCCTGTTCGCCCTTCCCCCTGAACAGGCACCCCAATTGACCAGAGGAGGCGCTAGTGTGGCGACTAGGACACATACCCACCAGCTTCCCCCCCACAGACACGGCCAATTGTGTCTGCAGGGACGCCCAGCCAAGCCGGAGGTAACACAGGGATTTGTGTTGATAGGCAACAGAATTCACCGCTACGCTACCCGGATGCCATATATTTTGTTTCTGAAAGAATACTAAGACAGCCAAATGGCAATGAACTCCTGGTCAGAAATTGTGCAATCGCTTGGGAGAGATGAAAATGCCTGCTGTCACAAATGGAAATATCTGCAAGACATATGTAAAGGCCAATAAAAGGCAGGAGCGCAGCAGTTGCAGGCGGGAGTGCCTACATACCTCACATGCCTTGAACGCCAGACTGACATGGACCCTCAATTGTAGGATGAATGTAACCGCCTGCGCATCTGCGCAACTGGTACAAGTCCGCAGCTGTCCGCGGACACCGAAAGTATGTCCGAGCTGTGAACCTGGATCTCAAAAGCACACACCAAGACCTCTGCTAAATTGGAGGCCCACTAATTTATTTTAACCCCCCCCCAAGAAAAGAACAAGCCAGCTTACACACTGAGATTCCAGTTTATTAGGTCCCCCCTTACCCTCCTGGATTTGTTTTCAGCAAAGAAGCAAAGAACCATGTGCCTGACATTCTTCTGTAGGAAGTGGGGTTGTTGTGAAGCGTCTGGTGTGTTGGTGTAGTGTTCTGTGCCTGTCATGTCTCACTATCAACCTTCACTGCTGGTTAGCAGAAATGCGAACAGGAGGACCAAGCACGTAAGTATCTCCCTATCATTACATAGCCTCTCCAACGGCAAGCCCTATGTAGTGCCTCATTGTAGTAACTGGGTACACCTTGGATCCTGGCTGAACTACAAGGGACTCGGAGGAGGTCTGGCCCCTAGACGTGCGGTACGCAGGCCCACTGGTGTGTGGATATTCCCTGATGCCCACGAACCAGCCCCCAGCTATGGGTTAAATAGTGCCACTGCCTAGTGGATACCTCGGGAGAGGAATAGGCTACGGGAGTAAACCCCTATAGAAAATCAATGTCCACAGTGCTGTTGTTTTGTTTTTCTTGCCCCTTTGTATCTGTCTAAGTCGGAGAGTACTGCTGGTGTCATGTGTGGCTGCCGCTTCTCCATCTCGTAGCCCCCCTTCCCATCCACCCCTGTATGTCTGTATTATGTTTATCTGTTGTCTTGTTTCACCCTGTTTATTGTAAAGCGACTTTGATTATTAGAAAAGCATTATATATATATAAGATTGGTTTATCATTATTATTATTATAAAGTACATCTCCAGTGGGCCAGGAGCATCCAAACTGGACTGATTAAGAGTGGAACAAAGTTGCGCGTTTAGATGAATCCAGGTTCCATTTGCATCGTACTGCTGAAAAGATCAGAATTTGGTGCAAGCAACATGAGTCCATGGAGCCATCTTGTTACAACAGCACAGACCGGCGGTGGCAGTGTGATAGTGTGAGGAATGTTTTCCTGGAAGCACATTAGGGCCCCTCATACCCATTGAAGAACATCTGAACAGAACGCAAATCAAGTTTGCACCTTCAAGGTACATAACATCACAAGGTACGTAACATCACCGACTGGTTCAAGGAACATGGCAGCAAGGTTTCATTGCTTCTGTGGCCTGCACAATCCCCGGCTCTAAACCCAGATGACTATATTTGGGATGAAGTTGAAAGGGCTTTTGACAGCAAGACTGTACAGCCATCCAATTTGCTGCAATTGTGCAACGCAATCATTTCCACGTGGTACAACATTCCTGCATAATGCATCCAGCACATTGTATAATCCATGCCCAGATGAATTCAAGCTGTTCCAATGGCCAAACGAGGTGCAACATGCTGCCAGACAGGTGTACCTAAAAAATTGGCAACTCAGTGGAGAGTATATGCTGTGTAATAACCCTCTTAACAATACAAATTAGAACCTACCTTTTTCCTTGATAAATGCATACAAATTTGTATGGGTTGCATTGGTTAGAGGCATACGATAAAAACAAACAGATGCTACAAGGAGTTTTGGATTTTTGTTGACTTTACAAAACACCACTGCATCTGTCCACTGACTGTGGATGGATGCAGGCGTGTTTCGGAGAAACAGGTGTCTGAAAAATATACAGTGATGAGGAAATGGGCTCTATCTTACACCCAGCGCAAAGTGGCACCAAGCGCAACACCAGCGTCTTCGCTAGTTTCAGAACAACATAGTCGTAATTTTCCCATCCAAGGCCGACGTTGTTTAAATTGCAAATGTACTTGTGTCCATCTGAGTGCCCATGGGCGTGTTGGTCTTAAAGCGATGTGTGGTCAGGTGCATTGTTGGCACATTGATATCTTGAGGCAGCGGAAAGCGACTGTGCGATTGACCAACAAAAACCTGGTCTTAAGTCAATGGTGCACTATTTTACTGTTATTTTAAGGATGCACTATTAAGATAGAAATATGTGCTTACATGAGCGGGTGCAGAGTGCACCTACTATTTGGTAAATCTGCCAATATAATAGCAATCTGCAAAATTGAAATGGGGGATGACACTGACTGGTTTATTTCATGTTACACCCAAAACACACCTATGATTAATTAAGAGACTAAGTACAACCCCTTTGAACCATGCGCCTTACTTTGCACTCAGATTATCCGCTTTAAACTAGAAAAAGTGAATTTGGACACACCCTAAAAGCACTTGTGCCATGCCTGTTAAAATAAAAACCGTCAAAATATAGCCCAATGTATCTTTAATTGTGGCTGCGTATCCTGTCTGTGTGCTGTAAATTATTTTATCATATTTTTCAGGGAATATGACCAAGAGACGGGCATTCTGAATCATTACATGGCAATAGTTAATCTCCTCACTGACAGTCTCAATTGATTGTCGGTCATATGCAGGCATCAAAATTAAATTGAGACTGATATATAATCAGTGAAAATGCATTGCATCAGCTTGAAGTACACTCTAGCACACAAGGCATAGGGACAAAACTCCAACAAGACATTTGGAGCCAAAGTAAGACCATTAGAAAACATAGTGGGATGTGGTGACATGCTGAAAGAACAATTCTCCCAAGAGTAGACAATGGGTAGTCCAAGAGGCTATTGCACAAAGCGATAAAAAAAAAAATCACATCAGACTAAGTTTACGTAGTGGAAACAACATCCCCTGAGTCCAGGCCTTTCATAGGCCAAAGCGGCTAAGCTAATTAGCCTGTTCTCAATCTAATCTCTGGTTGGCTGTGAGTTGCCTCTGATGTCTTTCAGCCTGCGGTAATGGACAATAATTAGCACCATTGATTTTCTACACAATGGAGAGAGGAGATAGAGGAGGAGGACAGAGGGAGTTGTCCATAGGGCTGAGTTTAATGGAGGGGAAGAAGGATGGATGGATCGGTAGAAGTCAGGACAGATGGAAGAGAGAATGTAAGGAAATAAATTACAAAATAAAATAAACATACAAATAAACAAACAAGCAGACACTGATTTTCTCCACACCAAAGGAGGAAAAAAAAGGTGTTAAAAGATGGCAGGTGTGTGGGCAGGAGGGGAGAGAAAGAAATGAGTGGATGAGAATGAACACGAGATTCTCTATACTCTTCGAAAGCCACACAAATAAGCACCATTGATTTTTCTGCAAAACAACAGCTCAGAGGTAAGGCTTTTCAATAGAGAGAAAAGACGGAACAAGAGTGGAAGTGGGAAGGGAGGGGGAAATGGGCACTAAAAGACAAGTGTGTATGTGTGTGTGTGTGTGTGTGTGTGTGTGTGTGTTTGTTTGTGGGGGGTGTCATGGATAAAAACAGAATGAGTGGCGCTAAACCACTGACTGATTTCTATCTGATTTCTATCTAATTTTCTAAACTCTGGGAGGGCAAATGATAAACAGCCGGGCTTTGCGATAACAGCAAAACAGTAGGAGCAGCTCAGAATGGAGAGATTTAGCAGTGGAAAAAAAAAACCCAAACAAACCAAAAAAGCTCTAAGAAACATTCAGAGAGGAAAACAAAGTACCCATCTGGATTAAGTTGGGGAGAATGAAAAGGAGAGAGAAAGAGAGAGTGAGGGTGGGACAACAAGGTAGAATAATATAGTTGCAGCCTTATTCCCAACAAAAATATGGAGTAACAACCCGATATCACGAGATTTCGTTCTTATATTGACGAAAATTAATCTATCAAATTGTCCACCAGTGGACAACTGTTTAACTGTTTTTGTCCTGCACTGGACGAATTTAAGTCAATGGAGATTTCAATGGACCGCCATATCATTTCAAAACTGACAGGGTAAATCAATCATGTTGTAACTAGCCAAGATATCACTGTTCAGTGACCCTAACCCTAACCATAACTGCAATAGAAGTCTTTGCACTATCAACAGTATATCAAATCAAAATTAGGTGAATGACAGCAAATAACTCTACAAATCAGGATGTTTCAAGCAAAACATACAACTGCCTTTGGCACGTTACTCACATAGGGTCACTGAACAGCGATATCTTGGCAAGTTACAACATGATTGATCTACCCTGTCAGTTTTGAAATGATGCAACAGGCCATTGAAATCTCCGTTGACTTATATTTGTCCAGTGCAGGATGAAAAAAGTTAAACAATCGGTGGATGATTCAATAGATTAATTTTCGTCAATATAAGAAAGAAATCTCGTGATATCATCCCCAGACTGGCTCTCCCATCCATTTTACTTACAACGCTCTCTGGGAAATAAACTGGACTGCATACAGCTTCAACGGACATCCCAGCGTGAAACTAAGGACTGTTGTATTTTTGTCTTCAGTGAAACCTGGCTTCACAGCAACATTCCGGACGCAGCCATACAGCTAGCTAGACGGGCTAGCATGCTACTGAGCCGACAAGAGCATTATCTTTGTAAGGTAGAACCCGTGGTGGTGGCTTGTGTGTTTAAATTAACAAGGAATGGTGTGTAAAAGCCGTGATGGTCTCCAAACACTGCTCTCCACTCGTGGAGTTCACAACTGTCAAGTGCCAGCCATACTATCTGCTGAGAGAATTCACTGTTGTTGTTATTGTGGCCGTGTACAGTGACAACCTACATCAATAAATGTATAGACGATGTCACAGTCACCAAAACCATCTCTTCACGGCCCAACTAGAAGCCCTCGCTGACAGCAGAAGTCCAGGCACTGTTGAGGACCCGGAATGCTGTATTCAGATCCGGTGATAAGGCAGCAAGGGCCAACCTGTCGTGTGGCATCAGGGAGGCAAAAAGAAAATATGTACAGAGAATCAACAGCCACTTCGCTGATAGCAGAGATGCTCAGCACTTTTGGGAAGGCATCCACACCCTAACTGGCTACAAGCCTCCTCCTCAGACCTGTGACAGTGCTCCCACCCTCCCAGATGCACTGAATGACTTCTACGCATGATATGAGAGACTGAACAATGTGCTGGTGGTGAAAACTACATCCCTGATGGATGACCGGGTTCTGCAGGTGACCACAGATGACATGAGAAAGACCCTCCCTAGAGTCAACCCACACAAAGCTACGGGTCCAGACAAAATCCTAGGCCAAGCCATCAGAGACTGTGCTGAGCAGCTGGCAGATGTCCTTGCTGACATCTTCAACATCTTGCTGTCCCAGGCACTCATCCCCACATGTTTTAAGTCTACTACCATCATACCAGTGCCAATGTCCCATGTGTCCTGCCACAATGACTGCCGCTCCATTGCACTGACTCCCATCATCATGGAGTGCTTTGAGAGGCTGGTCATGAAGCACATCAAGTCTAGCCTCCCCTCCACTCTGGATCCTCTCCAGTTTGCATACCACGCTAACCGCTCCACACAAGATGCTATTACCTCTGCTCTACATCCACCCTTTTTCCACCTGGAAAGAAAGAACAGCTATGTGAAGATGTTGTTCATTTACTTCAACTCAGCTTTTAACACAATTATACCACAACACCTGATCGAAAAGCTGAGCCAGCTGGGCCTTAACACCTCTCTCAACAACTGGGTGCTGGACTTCCTCACAGGGAGGCCACAGTCAGTGCAAAGAAAGTATTCTGATTCTGATTTTGATTCTGAAATGGGCAAGATCACCTCCAGGACCATCACACTGAGTACTGGTGCACCACAGGGCTGTGTGCTCAGTCTGCTCTTGTTCACCCTAATGACTCACGACTGCACAGCATCATCCACCTCCAACCTCATTATAAAGTTTGCTGATGATACCACAGTGGTAGGTCTCATCAGCAACAATGATGAATCATCATATAAAGCGGAGGTGGATCAACTGGCAGCGAGGTGCAAAAACAACAACCTCTCCCTAAATATAGGAAGAACTAAGGAGGTCATTATTGACCTTAGAAAGACCAGTGCCCACCATACCCCTCTGACCATCAATGGTATGGACATGGAGAGAGTCAGCAGTGTTAAGTTCCTGAGAGTTCACATCACAGAGGACCTCTCCTGGTCCTCACATGTCACTGCACTCTCCAAGAAGGCCCATCAGCGTCTTAACTTCCTGCAGCGTCTGAAGGTGAGTCTCCCCCCATCCATCCTCATCTACAGAAGCACCATAGAGAGCATTCTGACCAGCTGTATCTCTGTCTGGCATGGGAACTGCAAGGCCTCCGACCGCAAATCCCTACAGCGGACAGTGAAGACAGCTGGAAAGATCATAGGAATTGCTCCCCCATCCATCCAGGCCATCTTTGATGCCCGGTGCAACCGGAAGGCTCTTAGCATCGTGAAGGACCCCACCCAACCTTCCCACATCCACTTCACCTTCCTACCCTCTGGCAGGAGGTACCGGACCATTCATGTTGCCGCCACCAGACCATGCAACAGTTTAATTCCTCAGGCTCTGAGGTTCCTCAACAGCTAATACTTAGACCCCATAAAATTACTTTTTGGCCATCTTGCTCACTGTCCATGTCAGGTGTGCTTGTGATGTTTAGGTCTGTGAAGTAATTCTTGTTTTTAATGCACTTTATGCTTTTAATATTTATTGTGTGTTTTTTTTTATGTGGCACTGAGGTCCTTGTGAAACGTAATTTCATTCCCTTGTATGTATGAGACATGCATATGAGGCAATGACAAATAAAAGCAATCTAAGATTATCGGCAATGGATTATCTGCATGTTATATCCTGCTTATTTACATGTTTGAAATAAATCATTCAAGGCTGACATAATTTCATAATTTTCTGTACTATCACAAAGCAGGTGGTAAAATAAAATAGAAAATACCAAGTAAATGGAAAAGAATGCAGTCATTGACCACAACAAAAAAAAGATTAATAAGAACCAAGTGAAGATACTATACACAGCAGTTAAACCTGTGCATTGTATCATGAGGAGGTGGAAGAGGTAGAGATAGGTCTGTAGAGACTGTATAATGGAGTGAGGGAGTGAGTGGTGAAGACATGAGAAGTGTTCAAATCATCTGCTTGTGAAAGGGGCTTCTCTGAAATAAGTGGTGGAGAGAGTGAGAAAAAAAGGAATGAATAGATGAATGGAGGAAAATGAAGTCATTGTATGATTTTCTACGTTGTTGATTTAATATTCTCCAGACTATAGAGGGCTGAATGGGTTTGGGAAGAGCAGGGCATTAAAATCTTCAGAATGGAGTGCCAGGGTGATGGAGAATGCAGACGGAGAAAGACAAGGAATAATTGAGAAGCAACCTTAAAAATCAAAAACAGTGAAAAAAGATGGAAAAGGAAATGACAGGCATGTAAATGGGTAATTTAGAGAGGACGTGGAAAGAATCGATTTGCCTTTTCATACATATATATAGAGAGTTTAACTATCTACTTAATTTGCTTTTTACTGATTTGTTTGTTATACTTATGGTAGGTATGGTATGTTATAAGTATAGCATAAAAAATATTGTGTTGTAACAAACCTTGTATAGCAGGTTGCAAAAATATTCTTAACCAGCTACTTTTCCCTCAATCACTGAGGTTACTCATATATTCATTCATTCATTCAGTCATTCATTTGTCTGTTTTTTCCAATTAATTTAATTAACGCAAGGGCTTTGCAAGCCATAGAGTCTATGAGAGACAAAGTCAACCAGATCATGATAGTCTATTGTAGAACTAAATCAGTGGAAAACTGCCTAGCTAATTTATTCCAACCAAACACTTCAACACCCGCCAGTGGCCAAACTTTCACTCTGTGTGAGATGCATTAGTTAATTAAATTATTTTGCAACCTGTCTGATGTGTTGCATTAGTGCAGTAGTTGTCTTATCCAGAATGTTTGCAGACATTTTTATACCGGTTTCATTCCACATCTTGCAAAGTACAGCACAGAAGTTGCAAGGAGTATATGTGATTTACGGCTTAAAATAAAACGTTTACTCCTACTCTCAGAGACAACAATCTTGCTTTTTTTTCCGAGACTAATAAACTGACTTGATGTTTAAAGACCATTGAAAACAAATCAGTCTTGAGAATTGCAGAAAATTCTTGTCACTTGCCTCAGAAAAATTTGAGAACTATATTTTTTATGTGTCAATACAGTTATAAAAAACTCAACAAAAAGGACCAACGTCTCTTATAGCAATCTAACAATGACAGTCAGAGCCTATTTCTGTGCCTGTACTGGGTAATAGACCTGTTCTGTGGTGTCTGGTGAAATGAAATAGACATTCATCTCTGTATACAACAGAGAACTGTGAGAGACTGTAACAGATGTCACAGATGAATGGATGAATGGAGGAACAAGGAGCAAGGTAAGGAATGAATGAATGAATAATGGACCTGACGGGGCACCGCAGCAAACCATGCTAACTATGCTAATGGAATGTAGGCTACTTAATCATATGCTGCATGACGCTTGCCTCAAACATCCACGATGTGTGATTTCACTCTGCCTTTCTCCAAGGTTTGCATTTCTGCACAAGGCATTTTCAATATTTGAATGGATTTGAATTATATAACAGGACGCAATGCATATTCTCATTTGAGAAAAAAAATAACATCTTAATACTACGAGACATGCTGCTGATTGGTATTTAAAATGACAAGATCAATGTTTTGATCTTGAGGATATTTGCTGATTGCAAAGCAGCAGTATTGAGAAGTCATACTCATCCTTATACTGCCCCTTCTTATCACCGGAGTAATTTTCTTTGCCTTTCTCTACAATCCATGTTTCCCTTACTCTTCTTCTCTTCTTTCCTAAATCCCTTCCTCTTGTTCTCTTTCTACTTCTGCCTCTGTTCCTCTGTCGTTTTCTCATCTGTCTCCATCTTTCTGCTCTCTCTCCATCTCTTAACTATCAGTATTTGCTATATTTGATGCTGATAGTGTGTCAATAGTAACAACCCCATAACTTGTTGTTGTTGTTGTTGTTGTTGTTGTTGTTGTTGTTTTTCACCCCTTGTTTAAAAGATGGTTGACTATTGATGTGTAATAGTTTCTGTTATTCTTTGATGAGACAGCAAGACACAAGTAATGTTTGCACATCTGGTGTTTTTCAGTCACTGGTCAATCTCAACATTGTAATGGCGGTGAAAACAGTTGGAGGAGACTGAGGTTGAGTCCTTGATGGGATTTGTTCTACGCCCCCCCCCCTTTTTCTCTCCAATTGTATCCGATCAATTACCCCAATCTTCCCAGCCATCCCGGTCATTGCTACACCCTCTCTGCCGATCCGGGGAGGGCTGCAGACTACCACATGCCTCCTCCGATACATGTGGCATCGCCAGCTGCTTCTTTTCACCTGACAGTGAGGAGTTTCACCAGGGGGACATAGTGCATGGGAGGATCACACTATTTCCCCCCAGTCCCCCCCCCAAACAAGCGCCCTGACTGACCAGAGGAGGCGCTAGTGCAGCAACCAGGACACACGCCCACATCTGGCTTCCCACCCGCAGACACGGCCAGTTGTGTCTGTAGGGATGCCCAACAAAGCCGCGGATTTGTTCTTTGGAAAGCAATGGCAGATATCTGCTGTGGTCCAACAGACAAAGTGTTTAAACTACTGAACTACCATCTGCTTACAATATCAAGACAGATGGCAGAATGGTGGATAATGTGAAAACAAACGTTCATATTTCAACAAATGTCAAGAGACACAAGGCAGGCCCCCTGAGCACAGGTGTCTCTAATGATGTTTTGCATTTAAAAAGGAAAATATGTTATAGGAATTTAAATGAACTGAAGCAAAAACAGAAGTCGTAGTTATATTGGCTATAGTGGTCTGTGGGGTAGTGGTTTCAGCCTTGAGTAGCAGTAATGAGGGAATTCAGTGAGATCCTGCAATGTGGCTATTTAGCAAAATCAGGAAAAAATGCTGAGATATGCAAATACAAGACAATGGCAACATAACCATATGAGCAGCGCAGTGTTTCTACTGAGCGATGCTTCTAAGAGTCGAACGCCGTGCTGCAACAGAACACACAAAGTCCATTCAAACTCATGTTAAGTATTTTCATGTTTTATCCTTTTGTAAATTAACAAATAACACGGTTTCTGTTAAATGATTTAGTCTATACAATGAATGAAGTGCATTTTAAATAACACTGTATTTATAAATACTGCTGCAAATATTATGTTATGTGGTAAAAATAAATGAACAGGGTGCTTGGGTAACGTAGCGGTCTATTCTGTTGCCTACCAACACAGGGATGTCCAGTTAAAATCCCAGTGTTACCTCCGGCTTGGTTGGGCAAACCTACAGACACAATTGGCCAGGCCTGCGGGTGGGAAGCTGGATGTAGGTATGTGCCCTGGTCGCTGCACTAGTGCCTCCCCTGGTTGGTTGGGGCGCCTGTTCAAGGGGGAGGGGGAACTGGGGGGAATAGCGTGATCCTTCCACGCGCTACGTCCCACTGGTGAAACGCCTCACTGTCAGGTGAAAAGAAGCGGCTGGCGACTCCACATGTATTGGAGGAAGCATGTGGTAGTCTGCAGCCCTCCCCGGATCAGCAGAGAGGGTATAACAGCAACCGGGATGGCTCAAAAGAGTGGGGTAATTGGCCGGATACAATTGGGGGAGAAAGGGGGGGGGGGTCCAAGGGAAAATAAATAAATAAATAAATAGCAATTTTTATTAGCAAATAACATTGTTTCAGTTTAATGATTCAGGAAAAACAATGAATGAGGTAAATTTTAAATAGGCACTGTATTTATCAATGCTGCTGAAATATGTGGTAAAAACAAATTAATATTTTCAAATAGACCTTTTTTGAAAGCAGGTTCTATGTAAGATTATGACTTCATCAAACAACAAATTACTCCACCTGAGCTGCATGAGACAACAGACGATAATAAAAAAAGCAACAGGCATGTATCAGTCGCACTGTATTTGGGACAGTGCATCAATCTGACAAGTCACATCAACTCATACAAATTATGATGACATATTCATCATGATTAGGCTGCAGTCAGCAACTGGGGGAGAGGGGGAGAGTAGGAAAACAAGAGAGAAGATTTTATAAAAACTATTTTCAAAGATTTGTTTGTTGTGTGTTCCTCCTTCTCTGTCCCCGGTCTCCTATTTTGTCTCTATAAATAAATACCTCCTTTCAATCGCTGAAAGGTCAGTATGGCTGAAATCATAACATAGTCAGCACAAATGCAAAGCAGATTTGTGGGTGATCTATAAGTATGTTTTGATGAAATTCTCAAATGCTGTGTCTCACTAGCATGTTATCCAATGATTTGTTTTTGTTGGCATACAGGACATCTATCATGCCTCCCATTTCAAAAACAGCTGAGACAAGCTGAAACCCCATCCTGCATCATTACCTTAAGATTGACCCTGAATGACAGAGGCAACATCACCTATTTAGTTTGATTGACACTTTCATGGAAAGACGCAATAAGAGTTGAAGGATTGATGGTCTGTACTCTCGACAATGCCAAGGGCACAACTGTTAAAGCTGCATCAAGTAATATTTTTTAACAGTGAATCAAATGACTCCCTGTAATGTGAAAGGATTGCTTGTGCTGCTGATTGCAGTGAGAACCACCATTGCTAACTACATTTCTCCTGAACCAGAGACAAGCTTTGTCTTCCCTTTCAGCTCAGCGGTGACATTATTCAGCTCATACACTACCGTTCAAAAGTTTGGGATCACCCAAACAATTTTGTGTTTTCCATGAAAAGTCACACTTATTCACCACCATATGTTGTGAAATGAATAGAAAATAGAGTCAAGACATTGACAAGGTTAGAAATAATGATTTGTATTTGAAATAAGATTTTTTTTACATCAAACTTTGCTTTCGTCAAAGAATCCTCCATTTGCAGCAATTACAGCATTGGAGACCTTTGGCATTCTAGCTGTTAATTTGTTGAGGTAATCTGGAGAAATTGCACCCCACGCTCCCAGAAGCAGCTCCCACAAGTTGGATTGGTTGGATGGGCACTTCTTTGAGCAGATTGAGTTTCTGGAGCATCACATTTGTGGGGTCAATTAAACGCTCAAAATGGCCAGAAAAAGAGAACTTTCATCTGAAACTCGACAGTCTATTCTTGTTCTTAGAAATGAAGGCTATTCCATGCGAGAAATTGCTAAGAAATTGAAGATTTCCTACACCGGTGTGTACTACTCCCTTCAGAGGACAGCACAAACAGGCTCTAACAGGTACTATTTAATGAAGATGCCAGTTGGGGACCTGTGAGGCGTCTGTTTCTCAAACTAGAGACTCTAATGTACTTATCTTCTTGCTCAGTTGTGCAACGCGGCCTCCCACTTCTTTTTCTACTCTGGTTAGAGCCTGTTTGTGCTGTCCTCTGAAGGGAGTAGTACACACCGGTGTAGGAAATCTTCAATTTCTTAGCAATTTCTCGCATGGAATAGCCTTCATTTCTAAGAACAAGAATAGACTGTCGAGTTTCAGATGAAAGTTCTCTTTTTCTGGCCATTTTGAGCGTTTAATTGACCCCACAAATGTGATGCTCCAGAAACTCAATCTGCTCAAAGAAGTGCCCATCCAACCAATCCAACTTGTGGGAGCTGCTTCTGGAAGCGTGGGGTGCAATTTCTCCAGATTACCTCAACAAATTAACAGCTAGAATGCCAAAGGTCTGCAATGCTGTAATTGCTGAAAATGGAGGATTCTTTGACGAAAGCAAAGTTTGATGTAAAAAAAATCTTATTTCAAATACAAATCATTATTTCTAACCTTGTCAATGTCTTGACTCTATTTTCTATTCATTTCACAACATATGGTGGTGAATAAGTGTGACTTTTCATGGAAAACACAAAATTGTTTGGGTGATCCCAAACTTTTGAACGGTAGTGTAGATGTAAAAAAAAAAAGACATGCATGTTAGGGTTAATACTCCTGTCTATGCCCCTGACCGAGGCAATAGGAAGAAATAACTGTTGGTTGGTCCCCAGGTGCTGCACAGCGGCTACACACTGCTTAGCAACACAGCTAGGATGGGTTAAATGCAGAGCAAATTTCATTTGTATGTATGTACAAAATGACCAATAAAGAGTATTCTATTCTATTACCTCCCCCAACCCGCTATAAAACCACAGATAAACTGCTCATGCAACTTGGAAGTTGCAAATTTTTCCTTTTCTCTCTGTATGCTTCACCCGAGGTGCCTTCTCAACTTCTGAGCTGCATGAGCAATTTATTAATGGGTTTGAAGTGGGGGGCAGCGTCTTCAGGCCAGATGTCAACCATGAGCTGAAGTGAAGAAAAAACCCGTCTCTAGTTAAGAAAAACAGCAGACTGTGGTGTTGACTCTTGATGCAACCAGTAATACAACCGATCATGTCACACTACATGGAGTCATTTGATTAGGGGTTAACATCGAAAATATTACTTAATCCAACTTTCACCACTGTGTTTTGATGACTGGTATATGCATTAGATTACAAAAGCTTAAATATTTTATGGTCAGTTAACGCTGCATCTGTCCTCAATATGGTAACATCAGTACAAAAATACGAAATAATGTATTGAACCTATTACAATCACATTAGCTAAAGTCTGTGTATGTACTCTATCTGACTAACCCTCCCCACTGCTGCAATTATATATGAGAAATGAAGCGACACTAGCCAAATACATTTCAGCAATTAGTTTTACTGCATTGAATGCAGCTTTCAATGAATTCAATACCAGCAAAAGCAAATTTTACAATTCCATTGCTCCAAAAGTCCATTTATGGAATCAAGCAAGCAAGACTCTAATCTGTGATTGTATCAAGAGACAACACATTGAAATTAAATGGTGACACGAGATTGCAGAGTCAAAGCAAAATTAACTCTTTTTTCACTGTGATGCAGACAATTATCAAGCTGAAAGCTCCTAAAGGCATCAAACCCACAGTGAATTTCTTCCTTTAGTTATGACTTGGCCAAACCCAGCCACTAAGGATGCACAAGCCAGTGCATCCTTAGTGCCGGTCCCAAGCCCGGACAAATGGGGAGGGTTGCGTCAGGAAGGGCATCCGGCGTAAAACCTTTGCCAAATCAAATATGCGGATCATAAATAAGACTTACATACCGGATCGGTCGAGGCCCGGGTTACCAACAACCGCCACCGGTACTGTTAACCAGCAGGGTGTCGGTGGAAACTATGCTACTGTTGGGCGAAGGAGAAGGAGAGGGGGAAAGCATGTCCAGAGGCAGCTAGAGAGGAGGAAGGGTAGACATGTGGAGGTGAGAGTTGGAACTTTGAAGAGAGTGTCAGACAGAATGATGAGTATGAAGCTGGAAATTGAAGGTTTATTGCTGAATGTTATCAGCGCATATGCCCCGCAAGTTGGGTGTGAGATGGATGAAAAAGAGGAATTCTGGAGTGAGTTGGACGACATGGTGGAGAGGGTACCCAAGGAGGAGAGAGTGGTGATTGGAGCGGACTTCAATGGACATGTTGGTGAAGGGAACAGAGGTGATGAGGAGGTGATGGGAAGGTATGGAGTCAAGAAGAGAAATGTGGAAGGAGAGATGGTGGTCGATTTTGCGAAAAGGATGGAAATGGCTGTGGTGAATACATATTTCAAGAAGAGGGAGGAACACAGGGGGAGGTACAAGAGTGGAGGAAAGTGCACACAGGTGGACTATATCTTATGTAGAAGGCGCCATCTAAAAGGGATTGGAGACTGCAAGGTGGTGACAGAGGAGAACGTAGCTAGGCAGCATCGGATGGTGGTCTGTAGGATGACTTTGGAGACCAAGAAGAGGAAGCGAGTGAAGACACAGCCGAAGATCAAATGGTGGAAGTTGAAGAAGGAAGACTGTTGTGTGGAGATTCAGGCAGGAGTTAAGACAGGCACTGGGTGGTAGTGAAGAGTTGCCAGATGGCTGGACAACCACTGCAGAAATAGTGAGGGAGACAGCTAGGAAGGTACTTGGTGTGTCATCAGGACAGAGGAAGGAAGACAAGGAGACTTGGTGGTGGAATGAGGAAGTACAGAAAATTATACAGAGGAAAAGGTTGGCAAAGAAGAAGTGGGATAGTAAGAGAGATGAAGAAAGTAGACAGGAGTACAAGGAGATGCAGCGTAAAGCAAAGAGAGAGGTGGCAAAGGCAAAGGAAAAGGCGTATGGTGAGTTGTATGACAGGTTAGAGGAAGGAGAAGAGGACTTGTACCGATTGGCTAGACAGAGAGACCAAGCTGCAAAGGATGTGCAGCAAGTTAGGGCGATCAAGGATAGAGATGGAAATGTGCTGACAAGCGAGGAGAGTGTGCTAAGAAGGTGGAAGGAATACTTTGAGGGGCTGATGAATGAAGAAAATGAGAGAGAGAGAAGGTTGGATGATGTAGGGATAGTGAATCAGGAAGTTCAGTGGATTAACAAGGAGGAAGTGAGGGCAGCTATGAAGAGGATGAAGAGTGGAAAGGCAGTTGGTCCTGATGACATACCTGTGGAGACATGGAGATGTTTAGGAGAGATGGCAGTGGAGTTTTTAACTAGATTGTTTAACACAATCCTGGAAAGTGAGAGGATGCCTGAGGAGTGGAGAAGAAGCATACTGGTACCGATTTTCAAGAACAAGGGCGATGTGCAGAACTGTAACAACTACAGAGGTATAAAGTTGATCAGCCACAGCATGAAGATTTGGGAAAGATCAATAGAAGCTAGGTTAAGAGGAGAGGTGATGATCAGCGAGCAGCACTATGGTTTCATGCCACGAAAGAGCACCACAGATGCGATGTTTGCTTTGAGAATGTTGATTGAGAAGTATAGAGAAGGCCAGAAAGAGTTGCATTGTGTTTTTGTAGATTTAGAGAAAGCTTATGACAGAGTGCTGAGAGAGGAGGTGTGATATTGTATGAGGAAGTCAGGAGTTGCAGAGAAGTATGTAGGAGTGGTGCAGGATACGTATGAGGGAAGTGTGACAATGGTGAGGTGTGCGGTTGGAATGACAGATGGGTTCAAGGTGGAGGTGGGATTACATCAAGGATCGGCTCTGAGCCCTTTCTTGTTTGCAATGGTGATGGACAGGTTGACGGACAAGATCAGGCAGGAGTCTCCATGGACGATGATGTTCGCGGAGGACATTGTGATCTGTAGCGAGAGTAGGGTGCAGGTTGAGGAGAGCCTGGAGAGGTGGAGGTATGCACTGGAGAGAAGAGGAATGAAAGTCAGTAGGAGCAAGACGGAATACCTATGCGTGAATGAGAGAGAGGACAGTGGAATGGTCAGGATGCAAGGAGTGGAGGTGACAAAGGCATTTGAGTTTAAATACTTGGGGTCAACTGTCCAAAGTAATGGGGAGTGCAGTAGAGAGGTGAAAAAGAGAGTGCAGGCAGGGTGGAGTGGATGGAGAAGAGTGTCAGGAGTGATTTGCGACAGAAGGGTACCAGCAAGAGTTAAAGGGAAAGTTCACAAGATGGTTGTGAGACCAGCTATGTTATATGGTTTGGAGACAGTGACACTGACGAAAAGACAGGAGGCGGAGCTGGAGGTGGCAGAGTTGAAGATGCTAAGATTTTCACTGGGAGTAACGAAGAAGGACAGGATTAGGAATGATTATATTAGAGGGACCGCTCAGGTTGGACGGTTTGGAGACAAAGCAAGAGAGGCAAGATTGAGATGGCTTGGACATGTGTGGAGGAGAGATGCTGAGTATATTGGGAGAAGGATGCTGAATATGGAGCTGCCAGGGAAGAGGAGAAGAGGAAGGCCAAAGAGGAGGTTTATGGATGTGGTGAGGGAAGACATGCAGGTGGCTGGTGTGACAGAGGAAGACGCAGAAGACAGGAAGAAATGGAAACGGATGATCCGCTGTGGCGACCCCTAACGGGAGCAGCCGAAAGTAGTAGTAGTAGTTATGACTTGGCCAAGGTTTTGTTTATTTGCACAGTGATAAAATATAACATCGAGACAATACACTGATATAATAGTTATGAAATAGAAATAAAAAGGAAATATAGTTTTGCAAAAGAAGACTGAAAAATAAGGATATTATGAGAATTATGTAATAAAATGAGGAGCTAATAACAACAAATGGTGTTTTTATAGCAGTAAAGACATGCATCATCCATCTCTTATTTGAAACTTCTTTGATGTACCCCATTTGTTTTTATTTTTTTATGTTTTATTTGTTTTGATTTGCCCCGATTAAAGGCTTAACACATGCATTCTGTAATTTGGAGAATTTCCCTTTGTTTTGTTTTTTAATAGGTGCAGGTATATTCTCTCTTCATACCTCTCTCACTTCCAGGAATTTCCTTTTCACTCTACGGTATGGAAATGCAATGTGGCTTACATAACATGATCAATAGGCTGTAGGTTCACATTGCAGTGATGAAAAGGGCTTAACATGGGGTTATACGCTACTTTTGTATTGTATGTCCTTCATAAGAAAATATACGAGTTATTTCAATTTGCTGTAATACATAGTATTTTGGGCATTTTTTTTGTTTTTTTCCCTTTTAAACAAGTACTTTGGTGCCGAGGGTATAAATAACCTCACTATGGTTTGGCCCCACCTGCACTGTGCTCTGGTAAAAGCTAAGCTATCCATATTCATTTCAACATTTAGGTAAACATCACTGATAGCATTGAGTCCATTACAGGGCAGTGTGCCTTCCTGTGGCTCCCCATTAAAGTGCCATTGTGCTTCATCATTCCCCAACACTCAACATTCTCCAAGCATTCCATTTAAAACCATTCATTAGGCCATGGGTCACAGAAAGCTTTCGGCAGCAGGGTTGTAAGTGGACCAGCTCATCACTGCGAGAAGACAAAAACAACCAAAAAAAAAAAGGCCTCGTCTGAATTTTGACGTTAATAGTTCTTAACACCACACTTATAATGCTACACCAAAAAAGGGTTACTCCCCATGGTGGCAACAAATGAGATCGAGATAGAAATGCTAAAAGAAAATGCGAAAAGCACATCCGTGCTGATACAGCGTAGATTGATTTCCCATTACAACCCTCTCTGCATGATGAATGAAAGCCCACAATCGATAACTACTATATGTGCGTCACATAACAGCCCAAGGCATCTGGAGCTCTCTAGAGCAAGTGTGTGTATCACCAATTTAAAAATTGTTGTTCTTGAGAAGCATGTCTACTTTAAATGCACATTTTTAAATGGTTCCCTCTGAAATATATGAGTTTCAATTATACCCCTCACCTAGTCATAATCGGAAATAGCAGAAAGCCCATTAATCTCCATTTATGTAAGAGTCAGAGGGAAGACCTGAAGCTAATGACAATAAAAGCCTCCAGTACAGTACCACAGAAACCAATTGAATATCAGTAACATGTTCACTGCTGAGTCTGCACCTTTGTCCACTCTGACTAACCTACAAACCCTGAGAGTAGAAAAAGAAAAGTGATACTGACGATATAGTATATAT
The DNA here is from genome assembly GCF_029633865.1 of Lampris incognitus. NCBI lineage: Eukaryota > Metazoa > Chordata > Actinopteri > Lampriformes > Lampridae > Lampris > Lampris incognitus. The sequence goes on from NC_079212.1 coordinate 108,790,355, forward strand.
ACTTAGCACAAAAAGTAAAGAAATTTGTGTTTGGTAGATTATTTCTTTGTTGTAACAACGCTTCTTGGCAATAAATCTTATACCGTTGGAAATCTTGTTTATTTCCCTTTTAAATGATGTAAGGAACATGCATATGTGGGATGAGCAGCAGAGCTTAGTATGTGGGTTGTGCCTATGACAAATTTGCCAAATCTTCTCTGCCAATGCCAAACAGCTTATTTTGCTGTTGCTATTGACTCTTGTGTTGAGCTTCTGGTACGCCAGGTGCTGACAATCAGGTGCCTGATATAAGATTTATTGCCAAGAAGCATTGTTACAACAAAGAAATAATCTACCAAACACAAATATCCTTACTTTTTTGTGCTAAGTTTATATAAAACTTTGTTTGAAGAAACACTCAACAGTAGGGAAAGTGCTCAACAAATAAGGAGCAAAATAATCCAGTGAGTCAAGTAAATTCTCTATAAAACAGTACAAGCCTGTTTCATGCCATAAGCAATCATCAGCCGTCAATAAAGCTACTCGGGACAGAATATACCATTTACTGCCTTGTCATGCACATCACGTGCACAACGTCCATTGGGGAAGAGAGAGGTGCGACTTTTAAAAATTCAAAAAACATGTGATCGCTAACGGTCCAATGGGGGGGGGGTATTTGTCTATTGACATGATTTATTTATAATTACAAAATAGATGCTTATATTTGTGTCTGCAACTGCTGGCCAATTCATTCCTGTTATTCAATGTGGACATTTCTGGTTTCCAAATGATAAAATATTTTTCAGTTATACATAGAGTGCACATTTTACTGCTGGTTGAATATGCTTTGTTCTTTGAGAGGATTTTCCAGGTGGTTGAATAATTAATGTTTCTGTCCGCCAATGACCAAATATAACGGCTTAAAGATGTCACATTCTTTAAACGGTTGTTTCTAAAGCTACACGTGTGCATTAAACCTCTTTTTGAATGTTCCCTCTGTTAGACCGACGTATGTCTCTATTTTGTCGTTGTCATTTCTCATCACCGTAGCTTGGTAGATAACTCCTTTTGACTGACATTTTCTTTCAAGGGGGCATGAGTCATTCACATGGCAGTTGCAGCTGGGGGAGTCCGACTGTGATGAAGGTGTCATTGATTTGTTCATGATTCTTGTGTTGTGGGACGATATTATTTATTGAATGTTAGGCATGCAGCTGTAACTAATTTTGATGGTGTTCCTATTGAATATCTTCCTCAGTTGATGGTCCGGGGTAAAGCACTTATCCAAAAGTTCAAAAAACTGCTTACCGATATTTGTGGCCACGGTATCACTGCTGGGTGGGTTGTACCAGGTGATGTTTCATTTTCTGCTACATTTGTTGATTTACTGGCAGTCAGTATTTAATGGTGGGTTGTATATGAGCTTAAAATTGTAACTGCTCTTTTGTAATGCATCTTGATATGAGGGTACAGCTTCATCGAAGATGGACTCATTAGATGATAATTTTGAGAGTCTTCTGTTAATGCTTTCTGGGATGTTCTTCAAGATGGAGGGTGGGCGGTTGCTTTCTCTATGAACATACTGCAGCATGTTGTTGGGCTTAATGCACGGCTTGTATGTGCCGTTCCTAAGGTCCATTGAGATGTCCAGAAATGTTTTTGTTTGCTTCAATTGGGATTTTTAGCCCATTGTTTGAGAATATTTTGCATATTATATTCTTAATTTGCTCGATCTCTCATACCTATAGAGTCCAACATTGATGTCTAGGTCCTGTAGTTGAGATAACAAATATATTCCAATTAGTCCATAGGTTTCCACCCCATCGAAGCTGCCCATGGTTAGATCAAATTTGCTATTATCTTTTTTCTGCCCTGGGTTTCAATTGTGGTACAAAAGTGATTCCTTCACCTGGTATAATTATTCAACCACCTGGAAAATCTTCTCAATGAACAAAGCATATTCAACCAGTAGTAAAATGTGCACTCTATGTCTCACTGAAAAATATTTTATAATTTGCCAACCAGAAATGTCCACATTGAATAACAGGAATGAATTGGCCAGCAGTTGCAGACATAAATATAAGCACCTATTTTGTAATTATAAATAAATCATGCCAATAGACAAATACCCCCCCCCCATTGGACCGCTAGTGATCACGTTTTTTGAATTTTTGAATGTCGCACCTCTCCCTTCCCCAATGGACGTTGTGCATGTGATGTGCATGACGAGGCAGAAAATGGTATGTTCTTATCCAAGTAGCTTTATTGACAGCTGATGATTGCTTATGGCATGAAACAGGCTTGTACTATCTTATAAAGAATTTACTTGACTCACTGGATTATTTTGCTCCTTATTTGTTGAGCACTTTCCCTACCGTTGAGTGTTTTTAAAAAAAAATATATATATATATATACACACACACACAAACACACACACACACAAAATTGTATTTTTTATGAAAACTCCACAGTCCTTTTGTTAAGGTTATTTAAGTTAGATCTGTGATGGACTGGTGGCCTGTCCAGGGTGTCTTCTCACCTGCCGCGCAATGACTGCTGGGATAGGCTCCAGCATTCCCATGACCCTGAGAGTAGGATAGGCTGGATAATGGATAGAATGGTATTTTTTTCTTGTGGCTTTAGTATTTGAGTCTAGCATTAGGGAACACATTTTCTATTATTCCATTTTATTCTATATCTTTTTTTTTTCCTGGACTGGTGTGACATGAGGAAACTACATAGGAAACAACAATGAAGAACTATTTAACCAGAGATATCAAAGTGTATGTTGGATGGCTTAATTGAGGTTAAATCTTGTACAATCTTGTAATGTAGTCCACCACAAAACAGGTTCTGGGAATGTCTGCTTCAGTAATATGATAGAAAAAGAACAGAGGTGACGGCATGGGATAAAAGTTAACATGTGACAAAGGTCATGAGCCATTTATTCAAGTTATCTAAGGATGTCATCCGAGAACTGAAATTCTTAACTACACCGATAAAAGATGCAAAGATAATTACACTATATGCAAGCTAAATTACAATCTAAATCAATGGATGAAGTGGTGCAAAATAGTTGGAGAGATCGTAAACATGACTCACAGTGTAGAACTAGAGCGACAGGGTGAGAAAACAACACAGAGAGGTAAGACAGACAAAAGTGAGATAAACAGCCCAGTCTCAGGTAGTTGGTTTTAACAGGAAGGAAGTTGGTGTTAACTTCACACCTCATATGTATCAGTGCCTCAATTTTGGGAAGAAAGTGTGATTGGGATTCACTGTTGGTTGGCACCAGGAGCGTAACCAATGGCTCATTGCAGATGGGGCGAGGACCTGTAGTGGGCCCTTATGCAGCCCATATGCTGCATGGAGATGCAAGACAGATCCAAGGGAAAACTCACGGAGACGGAAGGGCAGAACGGAAAGAAATGCGGATTACAATGAGGTGAGCTATTTCAGCACCACGGATAGTACCATGGGTTTATCATTAAGCAGTGACCGGCTGATATTTAAGCAGCACAACTGCTGCTAGGCTATTTCAGGACCATGGTCAGCGCCAAAGACTTCAATTTACTCAAACCTCAGTCAGATAAAGGATAAAAGAGTAAGGCAGACTAAACTAGCAGGGCAGGCAACCAAAGATAGAAGGCAAATGAATACAGAGTTTGACATTCAGTGATGCTGGATGCCCATACAGCCACAATCAAGCCACACATGACAACAAACTACAAGTGTGCAAGCAATGTGTGGCCTGCCGTGAATACAATTACCAAGCAGACACAGTGGTCTACAACACAAGCAGCAACAAATAACGCTATTTTTGAAAAGGGCCAGATAGCCAGCATCTATGACAAGCCCATGTCATAACAAGTAATGAATATGAAACAACTTACCTATGATGTTTTCATCCAGTGGCTGTCAGTTTGAATCCAATTCAGCAAAAATGCCATGGAATCCATTGTAGCCTACATGACATGTCCAACGTCCAAAATGTCCAATATCCAAATGCTCCAACACGTTTGAACACACCAAACTCAAACATCAACATTGGTAATGATGATGTCACATCGCCTCTTGATTTTAAACTGATTTCAGAAATACTCTTATCTGGATTTTTTTACGCTTTTATTGTTACGAAAAACAGCGAGGGAAACAGAAATACAGCAGACAGGCTGCTATCTTTTAAAACGTTCGGCAGCCAATCGACTCAAGACTGGCAGGGGCCTGATTACGGGGCTACTTAGGGGGTGGAATCAATGACAATACAAACAGGCCGCGGTGCCCTCGCTGGTGCTGTTTGGGGGCTCGTCTCTGCACTGCAGAAGACACAGACGTGGTCTGAGTCTGAGTGAGTTTTTATTTTTTTGCTGCAGTCAAGACACACAAACAAACTTCATTCAAAATTTTCAAAAATGCATGTTCAGTCCGGCAAATTGGGCCCAAGGTGGGCCCCTTTGAAACCTGAGAGAACCGTGGGCCCGGGAAAGCCCCCCGGCTTGCTCTGAGACAGGTTGAAACTAAACTAACAAAACATACTTGGAACAGATGAGCAGTATAGTCCCCGGCAGCCTCACTTAAACATATGAAAAAATTTGTTGCTTCATGCACACGCGCACACACACACACACACAAAACAGATATGTACACAAGCACAGGCACACAAAAATATATCCATAAACAAAAATGCACGTTTTGAAAGCCCTTCCTCAAGCTTGAACCATCTCCCACAAAAGAAGGCACCAATTAGGCCACAGTGAAGGAAACCGAGACAGCCTCAGCTACCTTTGAGATTAATTATCCAAAAACATACCCCTGAATACAAAGACAAACACAACTGTAAAATTGCTCACTGCACCTTCCTGTCAAGTTAACCAATTTTCAGCACCAGTCACTGTTGCTTTTAAAACACAGAGCTCCAATTTAAACTAACTAATTGATTTTTCACTTTTCCCATCAGAAAGTGATCTTACTGTGATCTTATTAAATCGGCTGTCTCTTTCCACCTTAATCAATTATCACAAAACAATTTTCATCCCCTTATTCTTATGATCTGTGGCTTCATCATTTCATCACTTTCATTTGCTGACCCTGCAGGGGCTCTAACCTAGTTTTGGGTTTGGCTTGTGAACACCATATATACTATGTGCAAGCAGTTTTGTAGGAGATCAGCTTCTCAAGTCATTTTGAAACACAAGGATGAAATGGGGATGAAAACGAGAAAGTCAAAAATAAAACAAACAAACAAAGCAGCAACCAGGTTCTGGAAATCTATCGTACCTTAATTCCTTGATCAAAAGTGCAGAAGAGCTTGCTGCATCCTAGCATTTGATGGACATCATTTAATCATGTAAAAGCATCACTACAAGCCCTGTCTGATAACCCCTTGAACTCAATTGTATTTCACTTCGCTTTCAACCAGCTAAAACCACCAATTTCAAACAGGAAGGACCATTCCTGCACACGTGGCATATCACATCTTTCCAACTTGCCATATAAACTGAGCTGCACAACAAAAGTGAAGAACAGCTATGTAGTTGGGAAAACCTCATCAAATACAAAAATGTCTGCCTAGTTTATAAGCTCATGCATGGTTTAGCTCCTCCTGCTCTTTCCAGCTTCATCATCTCCAAATCTACCACAAACAGAGCTAGTAGAGGTGCAGCTAGAGGGGACCGCACAATCCCACTCAGGAGAACAGCATTTAGCCAGGCCATCTTCTCCTTTAGAGAATCACACCAATGGAACCACAACCAATCAGAGTTCCCATCCTATTATTCCTTTAAGTGTAATGTCAAGAAATAGCTTATTAAGAACCAACAATGTCAACATTGATGCTATTCACACACACCTTTTAACAAGCTGTTTAACTGTATTTACATTAGCAGCGTTGTACGTTTGCTTTTATATAAATATATATATATATATATATATATATATATATATATATATATATATATATATATATATATTAATATATATTTTTTGTTTGTTTGCTCTTGTTGTTCTTGTATTGTATATGAACTATGTTGTATGTTTTTTTGTTTGTTTTTTTTTTTGTACTATTTTGTTATCCTAGGATGTCTAACAACATCAGGCAAAGGGATTGCCAATGGAAGCTAGCCTCTTAGCTAACTCGGGTACATTTACATTTGTTTGAATGTTGATTAATGTACATTGTCCCTTCCCAAATAACATTTTAAGCTAAACTAAAAAGCAATTACAGTTGCAGGTTATGTGAGCAAGGCACTTGACCCCATACTTGCTTCAGTGGAGCTGCTGAGTTGTCAACAACTGAGGACTGTGGTTGTACTTGGTAAAATGTGAAGGTGTATCGCTTTTTAAGTTGTTTTGGGCCCACTTGTCGGGTGGAATGAAAACAGATGGATGAAGGAACAGATTAATGGATGATGGACAGAAGGGAAGAAACAGACAGGAATGTTGAATACGAAGCAACATATTGACCACACATATGCCAACATTGTGGAAAAATGACTGATGTAAAAAGAGGATTTAAAAGGTGAAATCATTACCGGGTCACATAACCTTTGAGCTCAGCTGCCAGGTGAGAGGTGCTGGCTGGTGAGAGTACAAATGTGACAGTACTTTCGGGAGCCACTGGTTGTGGCTTTAAATGCCAAATGCTTTTGTATCTCCCTCTGATAAGCTGTAAAACCATGTGTAGTATTAGTGCTGGTGTGTGTGTGTGTGTGTGTGTGTGTGTGTGTGTGTGTGTGTTAATCAGGCTGTATTCTCGGTCTCTTCCCAAAGTGCAAACACAGATGTCCCCTAACTTTAGAACAAGAAACAGAAGAGCAAGCTATCACACTTAGCATTCATCTGTTGACTACACAAGTTCTGTGTGACTGTAAGATCATGTGTGTGTCTGTCCGTGTGCTCACTTACATGCGTGAGTGTATGCTTGTGCGCATAGACATGTATTTTTGTGCATATATGTGAGAGCAAAAGAGAAATGAGACAGTGTGTATGTGCATGTGAGCAACAGCAAGTGAGGGCTGGTATCTCAGTGTGTGTGTGCATATGTGTGAGTGTGTATCTGTGACTTATTAGGTGAAATTACTTGGATATTCTGGATAAGCCTGATTAAAAAGAGGTTTTAGCAAAGATAAGGACAACTGAGCAGGATTATGCTTCTCTGAATCAGAGCTATTAGCTTGCAGTACACAGGGGAGAGGGAAAAAATGAAAATAAATATTAAAAAAGGACATATTTCCAACCAATTACATGAGGCAAGTGCATGAAAACACCATGGAATACTAAATACCAAAGATGCACCCATGGACAGGATCACATAAAAGACTAGCAAAAGATAAAATGACAGAAAAAGTGAGATGGCATTGCAGAGGGAGCTGCACACATCCAGACAAACAGACAGAGACAGACAGACAGACAGAGACATACATCCAGACATCCAGACAGAAACAGCCAGAGACAGACACACAGACAGAAGGGGGGATGAGAGAGAATAAAAAAGAGTGAAAGATGAAAAAAGAGTGAGACTGGGGACAATTCACAGATCTGAGACAGAAAAGAAGGGTAAATACAGTGAGACATTAGAAACGAAGCGACAGAAAGAGATAGACACAGACAGAAGACTTGAAGTACATTGTAAATGCAAGCCAAAATGGTTTTGTGAAAATGTAGTGAGCACAAAGCAAACCACCCAACATCTGTTACCGACCAACCAAATTTGAGGCTGTTTGTTATCATTATAGAACATCTTACTAAACCAATAACAGAAATTTAATTATGGCACAAACACCTCACATACACACACACACACAATATAAATATAAACACGCAACCCTAAAAAAGTATGCACAGCCACACACTTGTGTTGATCTTATCTTGACAGCAGCTGCTGAAAGGTAATAAAAGCAGCTTTTTCTCTGATCTTTCCCCATCTCTCGTTCACTCCCTTACTCTCTCAGATTTGACAAACACACACACACAGAGATGCACATACCATTTCAACAAATACACAGAGTAAATTCAAATGCACACCGGTGTTACCACGTCAGTGTGATTTCACTGCTAGTGTGCCTGTCAGTGTGCGAGCCAGAGCTGGGGCTGACTGGAGCGGTTCAGATGCAGAATTTGGTTTCAGTCATACTGTGCATCCTGACTGTCTGTGGTGTTCTTTGGCTTCAACACCAGCTTTTATCCTCTGGTAATTGATTGTTCTTCCATGCCGAGGCCCATCAACACTCCCTGATACAGCCCACTGTGACTCTCTGGCTTTGTGTGTGTGTGTGTGTGTGTGTGTGTGTGTGTGTGTGTGTGTGTGTGTGTGTGTGTGTGTGTGTGTGTGTGTGTTTGCTTAAAAGTGAAAAAGAGAGGAAAAGGAGGACAGGAAACAGAACGTCTGTGAGAAAAGAAGACAGTGTGAGACAGAAGAAAAAGATGGAGTATGTGTGAGAGAGGGAAAGAAAGAGTGCATAAAAAAGAAACAGATTCACAATGGAGGAGGTGCGTGAGTATGTAAGTGTGTAAATGACAGGAAGAGAAAACAATGTTTGTGTGTTTCAGAGAAAGTGTTTCATAGAGATTGTGTAGGAATGAAAAACAGTAAGAGTGAGACTATGCTAGCATGTGTATAAGAAAGAGACAGAAACAGAGTTCAGATAACACTTTACATTAAGTGCATGTAATAAGTGTAAGTTAATAGGTAATAAGGCCCTTATAAGTCTTTATAAAATGCTTATTAACATTATTAAGTGTTAATAAAACCATATAAGTGTTAAAAATAACATCAAAAACACGTTTTCGGCCACTAGGTTGTGCTTGCGAAATGTGCAAAAACTTCTCTTCACATTCGTCTTAAATTATAAGTCCAGTCTGCATAAAACTTTGCAGGTAGCATCTAAGTACCCGGGTGGCATGGTGGTGCAGTGGTTAGCACGGTTGCCTCACAGCAAGAAGGTCCTGGGTTCAAGCCCCAGGGTAGTCCAACCTTGAGGGTCATCCCGGGTCGTCCTCTGTGTGGAGTTTGCATCTTCTCCCTGTGTCTGCGTGGGTTTCCTCCGGGGGCTCTGGTTTCCTCCCACAGTCCAAAGATATGTAGGTCAGGTGAATCGGCCATACTAAATTGTCCCTAGGAATGAATGTTCGTGTGTGTGTGTGTGTGTGTGGGCCCTGTGTGATGGCCTGGTGGCCTGTCCAGGGTGTCTCCCCGCCTGCTGCCCAATGACTGCTGGGATAGGCTCCAGCATCCCCGCGACCCTGAGAGCAGGATAAGCGGTTCGGGTAATGGATGGATGGATGGATCTAAGTACCCTAAAAATCATCACAAAAATTTTGACAGTCCACAAACTGCAAAAGTTATTACTTATAAAAGGCTTATTACTTATTAACTAATGCTTATTGTAGTCTTATTAACACATATGTTAATAAGCATTTTATAAGGACTTAAGAGGACCTTATTACATATTAACTAACACTTATTACATGCACTTATTGTAAAGTGTTACCCAGGGTTTATTTACTGTATGTGTGTGTGTGTGTGTGTGTGTGTGTGTGCTTGTGTTTGTATGCGTGTCTGTGTGTGTACACCCATGTGTGACCGCACTGCCAGAAAGAAAGTGAACCAAAACATCTCCCTACCATCTGCTGCCAGCAAGTCAGTAAAGTGAGAGTGAACTGCAACTATGGGGTTTAGCACTTTGCTGCATTGCCAAAAGCCGATCATTCACTTAACCGTGTAGGCAAGCAGCCTTCTTTCATGTTATAATACTGAAACGGGGACTTCGCAAAAACATGATAAGGCCAGGCTAATTTATTAACATTATCATTCCATGCATGCATCCTAAATTGCCAATGGATTTAGCCAGCTTAACATGGCGTGAGAGTTATTGAGTGGGAATGACATCAGATCCATCTATAATGTCATGCCGGTGGAGGATAAGGAATCCTTTCTGTGTTAATTAAAGCTCAATCGTATGAAGTGGAAGAAAAGCTAATTGCATCGCTAATGATTAATGTGACCAGATACCAAAAAAAAAAAAAAAAAAAAAAAAGTTTTGAGGTTAATCAGTTTTTTAAACAGTGTTTTGTTTTGGTTTGTTTTTGTTTTTTACCCCTTCTTAAATCCTCTTAAAAGGAAATTATTCCATGCTAAACTACTCGCTTGCTGGGGACAAAATTGTTCTAATATTTCAGGTATGAGATGCCTCTAAAACACAGACACACACATGTGCAAGCACAAAAGCTCTTACCCTTGTCTCTCTCCTTCCACTAGGATTTGTACCAGGATGCCAGTGACAGCAACTAGGATGGGGTAGTGGTCAACACTTTCCAGCCCTGTCAAAAACATACAAAGATTTTTATCTCAAAATGAGATAACCACATTTATGTATTTATTTATTTATTGGGGGGGGGGGTATCTATAGCCTTCGGGTTGGTTCACTGACCCACCAACCAGAGGGCACAGACTTACCGGCCTCAGCCTGGCAACAGTAATAAAAAATCTAATTTCGGCAAAGCTCAGCAATGTTACTGTACCTTATAGTCTATTTCAAAAATCTTATTTGAAGCACTTGACTTCCCTTAGGTGGACATCCCTCTAAAAACTGGGATAGGTTAAACTGGGGGGACAGATCATTCTGAATGCAAGAGTCAGCATAAAAATTGGGAAATCCTGGGACTGACAGAGGTGATGAAAATCAGTTTGGTTGTGGGTTAGTTGGGGTTTTATTGGTTCACAAAGAAACAACAGGGAACGCTCTGTTGCCTACAATCAAAAACAAATCGTTTGACTTGTAGTTTTCATTTGTCACATACACAATCATACATTGTGCAATATGGCAACATGCTCCAGTGGCTGTCCAGGAAAATGCAGAGTATAAAATATAAACAGAATACAATAAAACAATCTAAAGTATAAAGAGCTGAGATAGGAGTTGATCTTTGTGAGGAGGGATCTTAGGAGGAAGAACGTAGGCTGAAATACGAATAAACAAATGATGTAAGATGCCATAGTACAGCTGTGACAAGCAACGTGGTGTGTGTTGTCTGACTGTGATAATACACATGAGGAAATAAGAAAAACGGGATATGGAATAAGACTATAATACCGTGGAATGATTCTCAGATGCCCTAAAGTTATAATTATAAATCCCAAAGCAGCATTATAAATAAGACAGCATATAAACATCTAAAGCCCCTTCTCACTGTGCATCAGTGCCATCTAACTGACAGGCCAGGCTTGCATCTCTTTTCCACATGCCAGTTTGAGCTTTCCTCATAATTATGCTTCACAAGTTCACCTTGCATGTGTGTAATGTGATGATATCACTTGCAGAATAAGAGAATAAAGCTCTATTTTCTAGAAATTTTCATTTGTATTTGATAAAGTTTGATCTAGTATGGACACACGTACCGCAAGAAATTAGCCGCCATTTTGATAAAACATGAGTGAAAGCAGCAGCAGCAAGAGGCTTCTCGAAAGCAGTGAAATAAAAGTGAATTTATAAAAGCAAGCAAAGCAGATGAGTTCTGTCTGCCATGATTTTTTTCCCCACCCAAATTATCCCAATTTCTACCACGTAACGTACTTTTCTCAAACCTGTCGAAATGCGGGCCAGTTCTCTAAAGGCACCAAAGCAGAACTGGCTCTGCACCGGCACCGGGCTGGTGGAAAAGAGATAAACTGAGATCTGTAGGTTAACACACAAATATAAATGCTCACTCTCTTGTAATTTTTCATGGATTAAAGCGTAGGCATAGTGAGAAAAATGCGATTTAAATTTACACAGCACCAAAGCTAACAGAAGTCTTTACAGTTTTATTTTGTTTTGGTTTTTTTTGGATTGTCCCCCCTTTTTCTCCCCAATTGTATCCGGCCAATTACCCCACTCTTCTGAGCCGTCCCAGTCGCTGCTCCACCCACTCTACAAATCCTGGGGAGGGCTGCAGACTACCACATGCCTCCTCTGATACATTTTGAGTCGCCAGCTGCTTCTTTTCACCTGACAGTGAGGAGTTTCACCAGGGGGATGTAGTGCATGGGAGGATCACGCTATTCCTCCCAGTTCTCCCTCCCCCCCAAACAGTGCCCCGACTGACCGGAGGAGACACTAGTGCAGTGACCAGACACATGCCCACATCCGGCTTCCCACCCGCAGACACCGCCAATTGTGTCTGTAGGGACATCTGACCAAGCTGGAGATAACACGGGGATTTAAACCGCTGACTTCCGTGTTGGTAGGCAACGGAATAGACTGCTACGCCAACCAGATGCCCCCTGCAGTTACAGTTAAATGTGTGCAATTACACGGAACCGTCTTTTTATCAATACTCTGCTTGCTTTTAGTTTTGCTTATTTTGGTAATGTGCTTTCATTTTTGTCTATGTATCATGCATATGTATGCATGTATGTACGTATGTACATATTTATGTACGCATGTATTTATGTAGGTATGTATGTATACTTGTATATGTGTATTATATCCTATATGTGAAGCACTTTAACTGTGTGCTTTAAAAATTGCTATATAAATAAAATTATTATCATTATTCTATATGAACCTGTAATTTGTGTGCAACTCTCTTCATCTACAATCCTTTACTTCAAGCCTGCACCCCCTTATTTGAAACAATTACATTTCTTGTTTAAACAAAGCATTCATTCATGCTAACTGCATAACATTTACATGGCTTCAAATATACACCCAAGTCCACAGGTGTGAACACATTAAAATGCCAATATATCCACAAACACAACAACACAGTCACACACATACAATGCTCACAGAGATGTACATGCTTACACAGACACACACACACACACACACAAGCATACCAATGTCTTTCTTATCATCCTCCTTTCCATAAGAATAACAGTTACTGGCAGAGTAACTTATCCATACAGTGCATCCGGAAAGTATTCACACCCCTTCACTTTCCCCACATTTTGTTATGTTACAGCCTTATTCCAAAATGGATTAAATTCCTTTTTTTTCGCATCAATCTACACACAATACCCCATAATGACAAAGTGAAAAAGGTTTTGTAGAAATTTTTGCAAATTTATTAAAAATAAAAAACTGAAATATTGCATGTACATAGTAAGTATTCACACCCTTTGCTAGGACACTGAAAATTGAGCTCAAGTTCATCCTGTTTCCACTGATCATCCTTGAGATGTTTCTACATCTTGATTGGAGTCCACCTGTAGTAAGTTCATTGGACATGATTTGGAAAGGCACACACCTGTCTATATAAGGTCCCACTGTTGACAGTGCATGTCAGCAGAAACCAAGCCATGAAGTCAAAGGAATTGTCTGTGGACCTCCAAGACAGGATTGTATCGAGGCACAGATCTGGGGAAGGGTACAAAAAAATGTCTACAGTTTTGAAGGTCCCGAAGAGCACAGTGGTCTCCATCATTCGTAAATGGAAGAAGTTTGGATCCACCAGGACTCTTCCTAGAGCTGGCTGCCCAGCCAAACTGAGCAATCGGGGGAGAAGGGCCTTGGTCAAGGAGGTGACCAAGAACCCGATGGTCACTCTGACAGAGCTCCAGCATTCCTCTGTGGAGATGGGAGAACCTTCCAGAAGGACAACCATCTCTGCAGCACTCCACCAATCAGGCCTTTATGGTAGAGTGGCAAGACGGAAGCCTCTGCTCAGTAAAAGGCACATGACAGCCTGCTTGGAGTTTGCCAGAAAGCACCTAAAGGACTCTCAGACCATGAGAAACAGATTCTCTGGTCTGATGAAACCAAGATTGAACTCTTTGGCCTGAATGCCAAACATCATGTCTTGAGGAAACCAGGCACCTCTCATCACCTTGCTAATACCATCCCTACAGTGAAGCATGGTAGTGGCAGCATCATGCTGTGGGGATGTTTTTCAGCGGCAGGAACTGGGAGACTAGTCAGGATCGAGGGAAAGATGAATCGAGCAAAGTACAAAGAGATCCTTGATGAAAACCTGCTCCAGAGCGCTCAGGACCTCAAACTGGGGCGAAGGTTTACCTTTCAACACGACAACGACCCTAAGCACACAGCCAAGACAACGAAGGAGTGGCTTCGGGACAAGTCTGTGAATGTCCTTGAGTGGCCCAGCCAGAGCCCAGACTTAAACCCCATTGAACATCTCTGGAAAGACCTGAAAATAGCTGTGCAGCAACGCTCCCCATCTAACCTTACAGAGCTCGAGAGGATCTGTAGAGAAGAATGGGAGAAATACCCCAAATATAGGTGTGCGAAGCTTGTAGCTTCGTACCCAAGAAGACTTGAGGCTGAGTAAAGGGTGTGAATACTTATGTACATGCAATATTTCATTTTTTTATTTTTAATAAATTTGCAAAAAATTTCTACAAAACCTTTTTCCATTTGTCATTATGGGGTATTGTGTGTTGATTGATGAGAAAAAAAAAGAATTTAATCCATTTTGGAATAAGGCTGTAACATAACAAAATGTAGGGAAAGTGAAGGGGTGTGAATACTTTCCGGATGCACTTTATCTATCAGCCGAGTCAACAGAGCGTAACATATTAAATAGCTCAGTTCATTTCCATTTTATTCATGTTTTATTTCATCTGTCTGACCACCAGACACACCACATAAGTCATAATTGATTAATCGCTCTTCTTGGATGAAGCCTGACTCAATGTCCTGCTGCTAAAGAAAAGCTGCAAAGCTTTGACTCCCCTTACCTCCCTATTCTCCCCTCCTCTCCCCTCTACTCCAAAACACCTTAAAAGAACAGCCCATCTCAAAGCAAGATTTGGAGAGCCCATTCCACACTAGCAGAAACAACATCAATCTCAGTTAGGTGTCAGGACAAAATCTCCTGCATTATCGTAATGTTCCTTTTCTATATTACCTGTTAGACTGACGCAGGCCAGGGAGGATTTTTTTTAAACATATCTGAATCATTTTGTGGCAGGGTGGGTGTGGACCAGCTGTCCTGAGTTGGGCCAATTAACTCCGGACAGATAAACTGGTTCCACACCCCAAATGATGACACACCAGATCCAAGGAGAGAGCTGAAGGCTGTGGGGACAAACCCACATGAATGTTTGTTTTTAGTTTCCTAAATGTTTTTAATTCTGGTGTTTTTAATGTTTTGTTTTTAATAGAGCTGTCAAAATAACCCAATAATTTCAATTAATTAAATATGGAAAAAAATAATGCACCAAAACAATTAATGCAGATTAACACATATAATATTGTTTAATGTTTATGTTAATTGATTGATGTACCGATGTTACTGTAACTTGCTGCGTGCTGAATAACACTACCTGGGTGTCCGCATAGCATATTGATCTATTCCGTTGCCTACCAACACAGGGATCAGCGGTTCAAAACCCCATGTTACCGCGGGCGTCCCCACAGACACAATTGGCCATGTCTGCGGGTGGGAAGTCGGATGTGGGTATGTGTCCTGGTCACTGCACTAGCGTCTCCTCTGGTCGGTCGGGGCGCCTGTTTGAGGGGGGGAGTGGTTTGATCCTCCCACGGCGCGCCAGGTCCCCCTGGTGTAACTCCTCACTGTCAGGTGAGGAGTTTCCTCCTATCGCAGGAGACATGTGGTAATCTGCAGCCCTCCCTGGATCGGCAGAGGGGGTGGAGAAGCAATCGGGATGGCTCGGAAGAGTGGGATAATTGGCCGGATACATCCATCCATCCATCCATTATCTGAACTGCTTATCCTGTTCTCAGGGTTGCGGGGATACTGCAGCCTATCCCAGCACTCATTGGCAGCGGGCGGGGAGACACCCTGGACAGGCTGCCAGGCCATCACACAGGGCCCACACACACACAGGGCCCACACACACACACAAACACACACACACACACACACACACACACACACACACACACACACACACACACACACACACACACACACACACATTCATACCTAGGGAAAATTTAGTATGGCCGATTCACCTGACCTACATGTCATTGGACTGTGGGAGGAAACCGGAGCACCCGGAGGAAACCCACACAGACTTGGGGAGAACATGCAAACTCCACACAGAGGACAACCCTGGACGACCCCCAAGGTTGGGCTACCCCGGGGCTTGAATCCAGGACTTTCTTGCTGCGAAACAACCGCACTAACGACTGCGCCACCGTGCCGCTGGCCGGATACAATTGGGGAGAAAAAGGGGGAAAAAAAACCCCAAAAAAGAATAGAACTACCTATTATTGCCAAATAACCCAACCGTCACATTTTGCTGTCAGCCATTAACGGGTTCAGACACTCTAACAAACCGGCCCTTCAGCTGGAGCGGTCGGTGTGGCTGTGAGAACAGTGCACTTAACTTCTGAATGACAAGAAAGCACTCAGGGTGCCACTGACACCACTGGAGTGAATTTACAAATTATTTTTAGATTTCGCGGTTTACACATCACAGACACCCTCACATGGTCTCTCAACACCAACTGCATCCTGAAGAAGCCACAGCAGCGACTGTATTCTCTGAGCTGTCGCAAGAGCTTTGGTATGAGTACCAAAACTCTTATGAACGTCTATCACAGCACCATGCAGAGTGTCTTGACAGGCTGTATGACAGTGTGGTTTGGCAAGCTAATTGCTAATGACTGCACACTGATTCAAAGGACTGTAAAGACGGCAGCAGAAATCATTGGCATGGAACTACCACAACTTCATAATATTTACACCACTCGCTGCAAATGGAAAGCCCAAAACATCATTAAGGACACCAGACACCCCACTCATGTTCTGTTGACTCTTTCCATCTGAAAAACACTACCAGAGCATCAAATCTGCACTATCCGTCTCAGGAATAGTTTCTTTCCACAGGCAGTCAGGTTGCTGAACAGCTGATGCACCCATATGCACCTTACATTGTTGTGTTATCGTGTACTTTTCTATATTGTGTATATAATGTATGAATTCCGTGTACATAGTCTATGTAGGTTTTTAGTCATGTTTTTGGTTTTTTTTTGGAATGGTATATTCTTGTGTTCTTTGTCCTTGTGTCCTTTGTGCTGAGGCCGAGAGAGCCAGAGCACAAGAATTTCATTGTATTCCAATACACATGTCAATAAAGTTGAACTTGAACCCGTCTGACACCATGCGATGCACAATTCCAACCAGTCAGTGTGTTAGTTGCGCATGTAAATAGTAAATAGTTAAAAAAGACTGTTATGGCCACATTGGTGTTTAAGTGATAAGCCTGTGTTAAATAATTTAAAAAGAAAACTCTTATTCCCACATTTTAGGCTACGTGATAGCCTTATGTTGAACGATAAAAAGACATGTATTTGGAGAAATGATTAGACATAAAGCAATTTATGGATTTCTAATGCCCCCTTTGATATTTCCATTCAATACTTTACTCATATGCCATAATAATGTAATGTTTTTGAGTTGAAATCTTAATTTGGGGGCTTTTCCATGTGATTAATTGTGTTTAAATAATCAACATATCATATAATTAATTTGATGAAAATGTTTAATCAATTGACAGCCCTAGTTTTTAATAAATAGGCTGTTGTACCCTTAGTGACCATCTGTGTCTGCATCTCTTTGCAGGGGGCCCCAGCTGTAGCACAGGTTTTTCACAGCAGTGGCCCATATGGGGGCTCCAACAGGAAAGAGACACAGACCTGGCGACTGGACAGCGCTCCAAGAGAAGACTGTTGGCTTGGACAGTACCGTCAGGGAGAAGACATCGTTCCGCCATGGTCCAGCAACCAACAAGGGAGGCACTGACCAGTTGCCGAGGGACAACAGCCTGTGCCTAACCCAGCCCTGGCCAGCCAGCCCTTAACATCCCTGTCAGGGTGGTTGGTGTTTCGACCAACAGAAAACCACAGGTCCAAAGTCCAGTTGCCCTGCAACAGAGAATGTAACCACCTCTCCCAGTTTGCGAGGTTGAAAGGCAAGGAGCGACCTCGTGTAGGACACCAGGGGGAGGGGAGTATTGGAGGAGTTGGGCTGTCCCCGGCAGGGAAGTCGGGGGACTGGAGGGTCGAGTAAGATTCCTTCACCTGTGGACCACAGGGAGATTCGGTGCTGGGGATGTGCCGGTGGCTAGGAAGGCATGGAATGGGAACTGCACGATACTTGGCCCTGGACCCACTCTGAGGGAGAAGACCGGGAAGGTGCTCTCTCCCTACAGCACCCTTCAGGAGGTAGGTTTCGGCCAGGTTTTTCAAAGCCTGCCACTATGTCCAATTCGCATTCCTCCTCATTCATGGAGATATCAGACTGATTTCAGTTAGAGATTCAACGCAGCACGACAAAAACCTGTGATCCATAAGTATCTGAACTGCTATTTCAGGGTCAGGTCTGTGTGTTTGTGTGTGTGTGTGTGTGTGTGCGCTGACATGCATACCTGGGAGTCGTAAGTTAACAACTCGATCAAATAGGTTCCTCTCTGCTGTGACTCTATTTAGCACCTGATTCAATAGCTGGAGAGAGACGGAGACAGAAAGAGCATTAAAGTTAAGTTAAATATCCATCATCATGAAATATAAAAAAAGAAAAACTTTACATTTAAGCATTTTGCAGATGCTCTTATTTTGACTGACATTGTATACATGTCGTGGTTTTTTGTCCCACTCTTTAACAGAGCATTAAATTAGGGGGTCAATGAATGTGACTTCAAAAATGATCCACCCACTAGAATTCCCTTCATTGAATCTCTTAGATCCCCTCATTAAATCTCTTTCTCTTTGACTTTGATTCCAAGCCGGCTGATAGTCACAGTTTTGCTTGGACTAAAACTTTGTAAGCATTTGAACACAACTGCAAGAGTGAAGGAATATATTTACCAACACAGCCTGGATTTTTGTGGATAATATAAAGTTTATGGAGGATAAATTCAAGGGTGGGTGTGGGTGTGTGTGTGTGTGTGTGTGTGTGTGTGAGTGTGTGTATATATATATATATATATATATATATACACTCACCGGCCACTTTATTAGGTACACCTTGCTAGTACCGGGTTGGACCCCTTTTTGCCTTCAGAACTGCCTTAATCCTTCGTGGCATAGATTCAACAAGGCACTGGAAACATTCCTCAGAGAGTTTGGTCCATATTGACATGATAGCATCACGCAGTTGCTGCAGATTTGTCGGCTGCACATCCATGATGCGAATCTCCCGGTCCACCACATCCCAAAGGTGCTCTATTGGATTGAGATCTGGTGACTGTGGAGGCCATTTGAGTACAGTGAACTCATTGTCATGTTCAAGAAACCAGTCTGAGATGATTCGAGCCTTATGACATGGTGCGTTATCCTGCTGGAAGTAGCCATCAGAAGATGGGAACACTGTGGTCATAAAGGGATGGACATGGTCAGCAACAATACTCAGGTAGGCTGTGGCGTTGACACGATGCTCAGTTGGTACTAAGGGGCCCAAAGTGTGCCAAGAAAATATCCCCCACACCATTACACCACCACCACCAGCCTGAACCGTTGATACAAGGCAGGATGGATCCATGCTTTCATGTTGTTGACGCCAAATTCTGACCCTACCATCCGAATGTCGCAGCAGAAATCGAGACTCATCAGACCAAGCAACGTTTTTCCAATCTTCTATTGTCCAATTTTGGTGAGCCTGTGCGAATTGTAGCCTCAGTTTCCTGTTCTTAGCTGACAGGAGTGGCACCCGGTGTGGTCTTCTGCTGCTGTAGCCCATCTGCCTCAAGGTTCAACGTGTTGTGCGTTCAGAGATGCTCTTCTGCATACCTCGGTTGTAATGAGTGGTTATTTGAGTTACTGTTGCCTTTCTATCAGCTCGAACCAGTCTGGCCATTCTCCTCTGACCTCTGGCATCAACAAGGCATTTTCGCCCACAGAACTGCCGCTCACTGGATATTTTCTCTTTTTCGGACCATTCTCTGTAAACCCTAGAGATGGTTGTGCGTGAAAATCCCAGTAGATCAGCAGTTTCTGAAATACTCAGACCAGCCCGTCTGGCACCAACAACCATGCCACGTTCAAAGTCACTTAAATCACCTTTCTTCCCCATTCTGATGCTCGGTTTGAACTGCAGCAGATCGTCTTGACCATGTCTACATGCCTAAATGCATTGAGTTGCTGCCATGTGTTTGGCTGATTAGAAATGTGCGTTAACGAGCAGTTGGACAGGTGTGCCTAATAAAGTGGCCGGTGAGTGTATGTGTGTGTGTGTGTGTGTGTGTGTGTGTGTATATATATATATATATATGTGTATATTTAAATACATACATATATGCATGAATGAATGAATAAATGGGTAAAGACAGTTAGTGACAGAGGAATAGGTAATACAAGACAACAAAGAACGAGATGCAGCAAGGCCTTGAAGAAGGGGAAGGGAAACAGTCAAACAGTGGGAGGCTGGGAAGAGGGTCTAGATGATTGGATAGATGGATACACGGATTGAGGGAGAGTGAAAGCGGAGGAAGTGATTGAGCAGACAATCAAGTGCTGATGACAAATGAAAGGTGAAAGAGGGAGGAGGCTGAAAGTGTGATTGAGTGGAGAACTCTTTTACTAGCCGTAATGGTGCCCACTGAATCTGACAGTATGCGAGCACACCCACACAAACGTGCACTCTCTCTCTCTCTCTCTCACACACACACACACACACACACACACACACACACACACACACACACACACACACACACACGTGTACAATGCTGTGCAATCATCACTGGTAAATTGTGAAAAATAACGTAACAAGACTAAGGACAAAAAAGTCAAAATAAAAACAACTTCATAAACTTAGATCATAAAATTTGATTAGTTGACTGGTTATAGAGAGAAATAATGCTAGATAGATAGATAGATAGATAGATAGATAGATAGATAGATAGATAGATAGATAGATAGATAGATAGATAGATAGATAGATATAAGACAAAGAAAGCTAGGAAAAAAAAGAAACAAGGATACAAAATGATAACTCATCATGAAAACAAAGACACTGAAATTGATATGGGCTGGTGTATGGAAAACAATACAGAACTGGCTTTATAGACATTGTTTAAAAAAAAATCCTAATGTGTGTGTGAGTGAGAAAGTGTGATACTTTGTGTATGTGTGTGTGTGTGTTTATATAT
This sequence comes from Lampris incognitus, assembly GCF_029633865.1. Lineage (NCBI taxonomy): Eukaryota > Metazoa > Chordata > Actinopteri > Lampriformes > Lampridae > Lampris > Lampris incognitus. Next base: position 108,811,392 of record NC_079212.1, read on the forward strand.
TTTATAGTGTCATCTTCATGGATGGCCAGCCAGCTGTTGTTTCTCAGAGGTGATGCTCATTTACTAGCTGATTGATTGCCACTGGGAACACTAGCAGTAGGTTTCCTGAAGTAACATGCACGCTCACACAAACAAAAACACACACGTACTCACACACAGAAGAGTAGCATAGCCGTCTATGGATTATTTAAGTCTTGGCCACAGCAGCTAAAGACGATGGATTTCTTAAAAATGAGGCAGCATTTTATCCTCTTTTCTTTTGATGGTTCTTACTGGGTCCATTCCGTGCAACATTTAATACGAAAGGATTACTCATTAAAGCGCTTGTGTTGCCTGTGTGCATGTGAACAGATGCACAAGTATAGGACTGAAGGTGTGTTTGAATTTGCTGTCTGATGTTGTCAATCGTGTTGCCTTGTTCCCCTTGACACTTCCTTTCATGTCAATATCTCCTCTTAAATATACACTATACACAATTTATTTGAACTTGTTACTCTGCCCCCAGCTATTTCAGCAGAACAGTGAGTAGAAGCATCACATTTCAACTGGTAGACATGGGTTGAATCAGTTATGAAGCACTGAAACTTTCCCAGCACCAGGCGTGCATTTCTGTAGCCAAACTCATGTTCTGATGCTGAATTAAAATGGTGACTAAGTTCATATTAATAAGTAAACAAGTTAATTAAAATATGCTTATGTTTACCAAGCATATTTACATGAGAAATCCCTGCTGTATTATTATTTCATGACATACTTTTATTTTGAAGTGCATCTCTACCAGAATACTACTTCCTATTTGATAGTGCCTTGATTAAGTGATATCTGATGATGCGGTTAGAGAAGAAAAAACAATTTCTTCTCTAAAATAAAATAAATAAATAAAATGAATAATAATAAATATTTTTTATATATATATAGTATATATATAACAAATATATACATAAATAAAAATGAATAACAAAATAAATAAAATAAAAGGATATTTTATAAAATAAAATAAAAAAAACAAAACAAAGAAGTTTGAATAGTTTGTGAACTTAAAACCGTATTTTTATTTGCAACTGAAGAGTCAGTGAAGTGCTTTTGGAACGTTCAACACTTGTACATGCAAGGGGGGGGGGGGGGACAGAACTTCCCCACAATAACCCCGCAAAGTAGTCCCGAACTGACCTGAGCCAATCGTCTGAGGAGAAGCTCTGCAGAGGGGCGGGACCAGTCCAGGAAGATCTCTGGCACCAGGGTGACTGTCATCTCCAGCACGCGCAGCAGGCTGACTGACAGGTCAAAACATGTGGCACACACCTTGGGCAAGGATTGGGAGATAGTGAGCCATGTGTTCGAATAACTTGACCGACAAATAAATGAACTACATTTGAGAGAAAAAAATTCAGGTGTAAGCACACAAGTTAAGCATGCCTGGAAAAAGATGATTTCCCAGACCCAAACGAGCTATTTAATCACTACTCTTGAATCCTGGACTAAAACTATTACTACTCTAATGAGTGAAAACACTCTAAACGGCCCCACAACCCATAATAAGGTCCTGATCCATAACTTACAAAACTAGAGTCAAGATACACATATGTACCTTCAGCTGGCGTGTGTCCACAAAATTTCTCTCTGGACGCTCCGCAGCCTGCTGGATCTGATAGAAGGAGAAGTCAAGTGGGGGACCATGGAAAGGACAACAATTGGGTGCAAAACAAAGCATAAAAGTGGTAGACTGTTATATGGTATATAGTAAAAACCTCAAAGCTGCAATCCATGACTTTTCCCTATTCATAGGTGAATAATTTATCCATTGGAAACATGATGATGACATTGCAACTCTTTTGGATAGGCAATAAAAATTTCAGTAGAGCAGTGTTCTAATATAGTTCAATGTAAGGCAGGGAGATTTTGCAAATGATTTTCTTGGACTATAAACAAGGTGTAGCAGCCATTGTCACTTATGTGCCGTCTTCTCAGCAGTGAACACTTCCCATCCTTGTAAAAGTGGGATATTTGGACAAAATCTAGCAAGTCTAATGTACTTAAGCTATACTGCAACACAGTTCTCCAGCAATATTGTATGTCCAACAGAAACACCACCATATCAGCATCAATGTTCAATCTTTTTTCAGCCCGAGTTGTTTTCAACACGTATGTGTTTGCCGCTGCACCAGTGTTTGTGCAATCAGATCAAAAAATTTCAACAGAAAACAGAGACTGGAGAGTGTCTCCAACCATGGTAAAGATGCCAGTTACTATTCTGCAACCTGACTCCATGGTCCAGATGTATAAAATAATGATTTATTAAATGAGAGAAGTTGTGGATTTAAGCTTTAAAGGGAAATTTCACTAGTTTTTATAATAACAATAATAATAAATCAAATTTATATAGCGCTTTTCTAACACTCAAAGTCACTTTACAATAAATGGTGGTGAAACAAGATAACAGATAAACATAACACAAACATACAGCGGTGGATAGGAAGAGGGGGCTACGAGATGGAGAAGCGGCAGCCACACCGACGCCAGCAGTACTCTCTGACTTAAACAGATACAAAAGGGCAAAAAAACGAAAAAGCAACAGCACTGTAGACGTTGATTTTCTGTAGGGGTTTACTCCAGTAGCCTATTCCTCTCCTGAGGTATCCACTAGGCGGTGGCACTATTTAACCCATAGCTGGGGGCTGGTTCATGGGCATCAGAGAATATCCACACACCACCTGGCCCCTAGATGTGCATACTGCACATCTAGGGGCCAGACCTCCTCCGAGTCCCTTGTAGTTCAGCCAGGGTCCAAGGTGTACCCAGTTACCATGTATCGCCACGAGGCGGCACTACATAGGGCTTGCTGTTGGAGAGGCTATGTACTGGCAGGGATGGATGTCCAATCAGTGTTGAGTGCAAATTCCTCAACGCATGCTATACTGACCAAGAAATTAGAGTTGTTCTGGTCAAGGACCTGTGCCCGCATTGCCTACATGTACCAGGATGCATTGTGCATGAATTTCTGACACCCAAGCCCCCCAAATGCTTCCAAAGCCCGCCCGGCTCATCAGGCGGGCATTTTTTTGTGGCTCTGTGTACAAAAAAAATGGCATCTTAAATTCTTCACTCTTCGATCAGAAAACTGAAAAATTACATAAATTGAACTGGATTTGTTTTATTGAATACAAACATGCCTTCTTGTTATATCGTGCCTGATTGTGATAAGTACAGCAGGAAGAGAGCGGAGGAAGTATGTATAAGCTACCACCAATTACCAACAGATGTTGAACATTGCAAAGAACGGCTCCGGATGACAAAAATAAATAAATAAATACGAACAGAACACACCAATATCAGTGCTGGAAAATCTTCGGGTATGCTCTTTGCATTTTCCAGCAGATGACTACAACAGGGACATACAGTCAGAGTTGATGGGAGGACGCATCAAGAAATTGTAAAATTTTTATGTATCTCACACCACAGAAGGCCACTATGGAGAGCCATGCCTTGTGAAGCCAGTTTTCAAACACAGTTTAATTTCCTTTGTAAGAATTGCAGCAAATTCGCCTCTGTTCAACAGCAAAAAAAAGCATGTGAAAACACAACAAACAGCATACTTCTGAAAACTTGAAATAAAACTGCTTGAAAATAATAAGTGCTCTGAAACAGTGTGATTATGTGAAATAAATGTGGACAGTTTTTAAGAAGAAAGAAAGAAAGAAAGAAAGAAAGAAAGAAAGAAAGAAAGAAAGAAAGAAAGAAAGAAAGAAAGAAAGAAAGAAAGAAAGAAACTTTATTTTTGTTATTGTACAGTTCTTTGGTTACAATGAAATGTGTCTTCTGCATTTAACCCATCCAATTGTATAGGAGCAGTGGGCAGCTGTGGTGCAGCCCCCGGGGACCAACTCCAGTTCTTTTTCCTATTGCCTTGGTCAGAGGTACAGGCACAAGTATTAACCCTAACATGCATGTCTTTTTGATGGTGGGAGTAAACTGGAGCACCTGGAGGACACCCACACAGACACAGGGAGAACATGCAAACTCAACACTGAAAGGAACTGGGGTCTGAATCCAGGACCTTCTTGCTGTGAGGCAGTGGTGCTAACCACCGGGTCACCTTGCCGCCCGGGGAAAATCTGTAAACCCTGTCCTTTCCCAATTAGCTGTCTGAGTGCCCCCGTGCAGCTACCCTGTAGACTAATTCTCAGTCTGTTCAACCCTCCTACAGAGCTGAAAGCAAACATCCAGCAAGCCAATCAGTAAAACAATCTAGAATTTTACATTTTTAATGTCCTCTAAGAGAGAACCCAGCCACTGAGGATGCGTAAGGAAGGGCATCCGGCGTAAAATCTTTGCCAAATCAAATATGCGGATCATAAATAAGACTTACATACCGGATCGGTCGAGGCCCGGGTTACCAACGACCGCCACCGGAACTGTTAACCAGCAGGGTGTCGGTGGAAACTATGCTACTGTTGGGCGAAGGAGAAGGAGAGGGGGAAAGCATGTCCAGAGGCAGCTAGAGAGGAGGAAGGGTAGACATGTGGAGGTGAGAGTTGGGACTTTGAATGTTGGCACTATGACTGGTAAAGGGAGAGAGCTGGCTGACATGATGGAAAGAAGAAAGGTAGGCATACTGTGTGTGCAAGAGACCAGGTGGAAGGGGAGTAAGGCCAGGAGTATCGGAGGTGGGTTCAAACTCTTTTACCATGGTGTGAATGGGAGGAGAAATGGGGTAGGGGTAATTCTGAAGGAAGAGTATGTCAAGAGCGTGCTGGAGGTGAAGAGAGTGTCAGACAGAGTGATGAGTATGAAGCTGGAAATTGAAGGTTTATTGCTGAATGTTATCAGCGCATATGCCCCGCAAGTTGGGTGTGAGATGGATGAAAAAGAAGAATTCTGGAGTGAGTTGGACGACATGGTGGAGAGGGTACCCAAGGAGGAGAGAGTGGTGATTGGAGCGGACTTCAATGGACATGTTGGTGAAGGGAACAGAGTTGATGAGGAGGTGATGGGAAGGTATGGAGTCAAGAAGAGAAATGTGGAAGGATAGATGGTGGTCGATTTTGCGAAAAGGATGGAAATGGCTGTGGTGAATACATATTTCAAGAAGAGGGAGGAACACAGGGTGACATACAAGAGTGGAGGAAAGTGCACACAGGTGGACTATATCTTATGTAGAAGGCGCCATCTAAAAGGGATTGGAGACTGCAAGGTGGTGACAGGGGAGAATGTAGCTAGGCAGCATCGGATGGTGGTCTGTAGGATGACTTTGGAGACCAAGAAGAGGAAGCGAGTGAAGACACAGCCGAAGATAAAATGGTGGAAGTTGAAGAAGGAAGACTGTTGTGTGGAGTTTAGGCAGGAGTTAAGACAGGCACTGGGTGGTAGTGAAGAGTTGCCAGATGGCTGGACAACCACTGCAGAAATCGTGAGGGAGACAGCTAGGAAGGTACTTGGTGTGTCATCAAGACAGAGGAAGGAAGACAAGGACACTTGGTGATGGAATGAGGAAGTACAGCAAATTATACAGAGGAAAAGGTTGGCAAAGAAGAAGTGGGATAGTAAGAGAGATGAAGAAAGTAGACAGGAGTACAAGGAGATGCAGCGTAAAGCAAAGAGAGTGGTGACAAAGGCAAAGGAAAAGGCGTATGGTGAGTTGTATGACAGGTTAGACACTAAGGAAGGAGAAAAGGACTTGTACCGATTGGCTAGACAGAGAGACCAAGTTGCAAAGGATGTGCAGCAAGTTAGGGCGATCAAGGATAGAGATGGAAATGTGCTGACAAGCGAGGAGAGTGTGCTAAGAAGGTGGAAGGAATACTTTGAGGGGCTGATGAATGAAGAAAATGAGAGAGAGAGAAGGTTGGATGATGTAGGGATAGTGAATCAGGAAGTTCAGTGGATTAACAAGGAGGAAGTGAGGGCAGCTATGAAGAGGATGAAGAGTGGAAAGGCAGTTGGTCCTGATGACATACCTGTGGAGGCATGGAGATGTTTAGGAGAGATGGCAGTGGAGTTTTTAACTAGATTGTTTAACACAATCCTGGAAAGTGAGAGGATGCCTGAGGATTGGAGAAGAAGCATACTGGTACCGATTTTCAAGAACAAGGGCGATGTGCAGAACTGTAACAACTACAGAGGTATAAAGTTGATCAGCCACAGCATGAAGATTTGGGAAAGAGTAATAGAAGCTAGGTTAAGAGGAGAGGTGATGAACAGCGAGCAGCAGTATGGTTTCATGCCACGAAAGAGCACCACAGATGCGATGTTTGCTTTGAGAATGTTGATTGAGAAGTATAGAGAAGGCCAGAAAGAGTTGCATTGTGTCTTTGTAGATTTAGAGAAAGCTTATGACAGAGTGCCGAGAGAGGAGGTGTGGTATTGTATGAGGAAGTCAGGAGTTGCAGAGAAGTATGTAGGAGTGGTGCAGGATACGTATGAGGGAAGTGTGACAATGGTGAGGTGTGCGGTTGGAATGACAGATGGGTTCAAGGTGGAGATCGGATTACATCAAGGATCGGCTCTGAGCCCTTTCTTGTTTGCAATGGTGATGGACAGGTTGACGGACAAGATCAGGCAGGAGTCTCCATGGACGATGATGTTCGCGGATGACATTGTGATCTTAAGCGAGAGTAGGGTGCAGGTTGAGGAGAGCCTGGAGAGGTGGAGGTATGCACTGGAGAGAAGAGGAATGAAAGTCAGTAGGAGCAAGACGGAATACCTATGCGTGAATGAGAGAGAGGACAGTGGAATGGTCAGGATGCAAGGAGTGGAGGTGACAAAGGCATTTGAGTTTAAATACTTGGGGTCAACCGTCCAAAGTAACGCGGAGTGCAGTAGAGAGGTGAAAAAGAGAGTGCAGGCAGAGTGGAGTGGGTGGAGAAGTGTGTCAGGAGTGATTTGCGACAGAAGGGTATCAGCAAGAGTTAAAGAGAAAGTTTACAAGACGGTTGAGACCAGCTATGTTATATGGTTTGGAGACATTGGCACTGACGAAAAGACAGGAGGCGGAGCTGGAGGTTGCAGAGTTGAAGATGCTAAGACTTTCACTGGGAGTAACAAAGAAGGACAGGATTAGGAACGATTATATTAGAGGGACCACTCAGGTTGGACGGTTTGGAGACAAAGCAAGAGAGGCAAGATTGAGATGGCTTGGACATGTGTGGAGGAGAGATGCTGAGTATATTGGGAGAAGGATGCTGAATATGGAGCTGCCAGGGAAGAGGAGAAGAGGAAGGCCAAAGAGGAGGTTTATGGATGTGGTGAGGGAAGACATGCAGGTGGCTGGGGTGACAGAGGAAGACGCAGAAGACAGGAAGAAATGGAAACGGATGATTCGCTGTGGCGACCCCTAACGGGAGCAGCCGAAAGTAGTAGTCCTCTAAGAGAGAAATGCAGATTTTGAGTTTTGTGTTACAGTGAAATACACTATGAGTTCAAAGGTATTTGGAAACCCCTTCTAATGAATGTGGATTTGGCTATATCAACCGCATCCATCCCTGGTAGATGCATAAAATCAACCATAAAGTCATGCAATCGCCATAGACAAACATTGGCAGGAGAATGGGTTGAACTGAAGAGCTCAATGACATTCACCATGGTACTATCATAGGATGCCACTTTGAACAAGTCAGTTCATCAAATGTCTGCCCTGCTGGATCTGCCCAGTACACAGTAAGTGCTGTTACTGTAAAGTTGGAATGTGTAGGAGCATCAACAGCTCAGCCACAAAGCATTAGGCCACACAAGCTCACAAGGGCCGACACCTTCACACCTAGGGACAATTTAGTATGGCCGATTCACCTGACCTATATGTCTTTGGATTGTGGGAGAAAACCGGAGCACCCGGAGGAAACCCACACAGACACGGGAAGAACATGCAAACTTCACACAGAGGACGACCCAGGATGACCCCTAAGGGTGGACTACCCCGGGGCTCGAACCCAGGGTCTTCTTGCTGTGAGGCGACTGCACTAACCACTACACCACCATGCCGCCCAGTAATGGATATTGTGTTTACACAATTTACAGAATACGCCATTGAAAGAGGATAACAGAATTATAATGGAATTATAAATTATATGAACAATATGATGAAGAGAATGCCAAGCAGTGTCCAGATGCCGCCAGAACAGCCCAGGACCCAAGCCACGTGACCAGCATCACCATGTTAAAAGCACACCATCACTGGACTCTGGAGCAGTGGAAACACGTTCTCTGGAGTGATGAATCATGCTTCACTATCTTGCAGTCTGATGGACCAATCTGGGCTTGGCAGATGCAAGAGAACACCTTCTTCCTCATTACATAGTGCTTACTGCAAAATTTGGTGGAGCAGGAATAATGGTTTGGGTTAGGCCCCTTAGTTCCACTGAAGGGATATCTTAATACTACACCATACAATTACATTCTAGAGAATTTTGTGCTTCAAACACTGTGGCCACAGTTTGGGGAAGGCCCTTTCCTGTTTCAGCATTACATGTCCCTGTGCACACAGCGAAGTCCATAAAGACATGGTTTGCTGAGTTTGGTGTGGAAAAACACGACTGGCCTGCACAAGAGCCCTGACCTAGACCTCATCAAACACCTTTGGGATGAACTGGAATGTCAACTGTGAGCCAGGCCTTCTCCCCAACATCATTGTGCGACCTCACTAATGTTCTTGTGGCTGAATGGGAGCATATCTCTGCAGCCATGTTTCAAAATCTAATGGAAAGCCATCCCAGAAGAGTGGAGGCTGTTCTAGCAGCAAAGAGGGGGACCAACTCCTTATTAATGCCCATGGTTTTGGAATGAGATGTTCAACAAGCACATATGGGTGTGATGTTTGGGTGACCACATACTTTTGGACATGTAGCACATCTCTGTGGTATCGAATTGATTAGAATGCTGATTTTTTAAATCTGCTTTATGTATGTGTGTTTGTATATATGTATATCCATCCATCGATTATCCAAGCCGCTTATCCCATTTGGGGTCACAGGATGCTGGAGCCTATCCCAGCAGTCATTAGGCGGCAGGCGGGTATATATACATTTTTATTCTATTTTATGTAAGACAGTCTTTTCCTCACACTCGTCTTTGTACCAACAACAACAAACTAAATGCATAGTGCATGCAATACATATGGCAACAAAAGAAATTCTGATTCTGGTTCTGAATTGTTGGCTCTATGCTGTCTTTTGTCAGTAAAGCTTGGAACTCCTGTCCCCTGGGGCTACAGGAGTAAAGACAAGGATCACCGTGGATAGGTTACACTCCCTACTGATGTAGACAAGTAGTTTTCAACTGTGTTTCATCGTAGGAGTGAAAACAGTCATTCCTTTCTTTTTTGTTGCATTTGTATTTGAAAAAAGTCATTCTGATCGCTGAAGAATGAAGAGGAAGATCAAGAGACTGGAGCAGAACATTGAGCAGACCCATTGGTGAATGGCAAAAGATGGAGCCCGCCAGAGATGAAAGTTTTCCAGCCTGAGGCTCCAGTGCACTACGGCCCCACCACCAGGAGGGCCAATACAGGAGAATGTCTGCTGCCCACGCCACCGACCGTCCGCTAGCAACCAGGAGGGATGCTGTACATGGAACGCCAGCCAAGCTGCCCAAGTACAATGGGATGACACAGCTAGAGCCATACCTCTCACAAGTCCAATTAGCAGCATGGCACAGCAGATGGAGCAACAAGGAAGCTGCCATCCACCTGGCTCTGGCATTGGAGGGAAAGACCTTGCAGGTGCTCCTTGACCTAGCCCCAGCAGAGCAGTGGGACATCAAAGCCATGACCCTGGTGCTGGTGAGGGGGTGGCTGGAGACGGGGCAGTGCCCCGAGTGGACAGAGGTTGCAGCGCTGGGGCCTGAGGTAAAGGCCGACCACTCTCAATGGGGCAACTTGAAGCTCCACGACGGGTTGGCGTACCGGAGGTGGTAAGCTCCCGGATGAGGGAGCAGCCTCTTGCAGCTATTGGTGCACCAGGTTCTCCAGATAGTCCGTGGCTTGGTGGGGGCAGGACACTAGGGGACCGCCAAGACCCTCCACTGCCCCAGGGGGCGGTTTTACTTGCCTGGGTGTCAACGAGACATGGAGCTGCACATGCACTGTTACGACTCCTGTACCTGCCGGACCTGGGCTGGCTCCGGAGTGTGGCAGGGGATGGCCTGTGGAACATGGTGCTTTGGGCGGTCTGTTCACCAGTGGCGACACCCTGGACTTTTGGGGATCTATGTATTGGGTGATGGGGTTGTCGGGAATGACTGACCCCTTAGGTGGGAGCTATGTAGCAACCGGGGAAGGCGGTCATTCCGACTGCTGGTGGCTCCACGCTGGGGAGCGCAGAGGCTCATGGGACTGTTGGTGTAGAGTAGATATTGTATATTTATGTGTTTTAATGTTTTGTTCATGTTTTGGTTACTGTGTTGTTTGTTTGAAGGGTTTGACTCGAACTGGGTAGAGGACTGTTACTGACTGAATGACATCATGATGTTGTTGTCGGTTCTGGCCATTGTATAAATAAAAGAGCACTCCCGGGGTCATGCAGCGTATGGGGCATGGGAGATGCGATTAAAAAGAGATCTCTGCCACTTGGCTCATTCTTCCACGCCAGCTCGCCACAATACTAAGTGTCACCATGTCTGGTGATTCATATTGTATTGCTTATCCTCCTTCTCGGTTCATGACTCAACCAGAGGGCTGGAACATAATCAGCAAAAATCCCTAACACATGCAAATAAACACGAAAATGCCTCACAGCAATGAGTAATAACATCATGGAGTGACAGAATTGTGATATTATATACACACACACATACATACACACACACACACAAAGACAAATCTTATTATATTAAGTGGAATATCTTAATATTCCACTCCTCATTTGTTGAGCACTTTTATCTACACCATTGATGGTTTCCGAAAAAAAAAAGTTCTATATGCGCGCGCACACACACACACACACACACAAAAAAAAAAGTATTGGGACACACCTCTTAATCATTGAATTCAGGTGTTTCATTCAGATCCATTTCCACAGGTGTATAAAATCAAGCTGCTAGCCATGCAGTCTGCATTTACAAACATTTGTGAAAGAATGGGTCGAGCTCAGTGAATTCAAGCATGGTACTGTCATGGGATGCCAGTCATGCCACCTTTGCAATAAGTCAGTTCATGAAATTTCTTCCCTGCTAGATATTCCACCGTCAACTGTAAGTGGTATTATTAAAAAGTGGAAGCGTTTGGAAATAACAGCAACTCAGCCACGAAGTGGCAGACCATGTAAAGTCACACAGCGGGGTCAATGAGTGCTGAGGCATATAGTGCGTAAAAGTTGCCAACGCTCTGCTGACTCAATAACTGCAGAGTTCCAAACTTCCTCTGGCATTAACATCAGTACAAAAACAGTGAGCCAGGAGCTTCATGGAATGGGTTTCAATGGCCGAGCAGCTGCACACAAGCCTTGCATCAACAAGCACAATGCCAAGCGTCGGATGGAGTGGTGTAAAGCACGCTGCCACTGGACTCTGGAGCAGTGGAAACGTGTTCTGTGGAGTGACGAATCACGCTTCTCTGTCTGGCAGTCTGATGGACGAGTCTGGGTTTGGCGGATGCCAGGAGAACATTACCTGCCTACCAGCATTGTGCCAACAGTAAAGTTTGGTGGAGGAGAGAAATGATATGGGGTTGTTTTTCAGGGGTTAGGGTAGGCCCCTTAGTTCCAGTGAAGGGAAATCTTAATGCTTCCGCATATCAAGACATGTTGGACAATTCTATGCTTCCAACTTTGTGGGGACAGTTTGGGGAGGGCTCTTTTCTGTTCCAGCATGACTGTGCCCCAGTGCACAAAACAAGGTCCATTAAGACATGGTTGGGTGAGTTTGGTGTGGAAGAACTTGACTGGCCTGCACAGAGCCCTGACCTCAACCCCATCGAACACCTATGGGATGAACTAGAACGGAGAATATGAGCCAGGTCTTTTCGTCCAACATCAGTGCCTGACCTCACAAATGCTCTTCTGAATAATGGGCAAAAATTCCCGCAGACACACTCCAAAATTTTGTGGAAAGCCTTCCAGTAACAGTGGAAGCTGTTAAGCTGCAAAGGGGAGACCAATTCCACATGGATTTAGAATGGATTTAGAAAGGGATGTCATAAAAGCTCCTGTAGGTGTAATGGCCAGAGGTCCCAATACTTTTGTCCATATATATATATATGTAACTTTGTTAAAAGAAACAGTGGGTAGGGAAAGTGCTCAACAAATAAGGAGCAAAATAATCTAGTGATTCAACTAAATTTTTTATCAGACAGTACAAGCCTGTTTCATGTCATAAGTAATCATCTTACTTGATTATAAGATTGCTTATGGCATGAAACAGGCTTGTACTGTCTCATAATGAATTTACTTGAATCACTGGATTATATATATACAGTGCATCCGGAAAGTATTCACACCCCTTCACTTTCCCCACATTTTGTTATGTTACAGCCTTATTCCAAAATGGATTAAATCAAATTTTTTCTCATCAATCTACATACAATACCCCATAATGACAAAGCAAAAAAGGTTTTGTAGAGATTTTTGCAAATTTATTAAAAATAAAAAACTGAAATATTGCATGTACATAAGTATTCACACCCTTTACTCAGTACTTGGTTGAGGCACCCTTGGCAGCGATTACAGCCTCAAGTCTTCTTGGGTATGAAGCTACAAGCTATATTTGGGGTATTTCTCCCATTCTTCTCTGCAGATCCTCTCGAGCTCTGTAAGGTTAGATGGGGAGTGTCGCTGCACAGCTATTTTCAGGTCTTTCCAGAGATGTTCAATGGAGTTCAAGTCTGGGCTCTGGCTGGGCTACTCAAGCACATTCACAGACTTGTCCTGAAGCCACTCCTTCTTTGTCTTGGCTGTGTGCTTGGGGTCGTTGTCGTGTTGAAAGGCAAACCTTCGCCCCAGTCTGAGGTCCTGAGCGCTCTGGAGCAGGTTTTCATCAAGGATCTCTCTGTACTTTGCTCCGTTCATCTTTCCCTCGATCCTGACTAGTCTCTCAGTTCCTGCCGCTGAAGAACATCCCCACAGCATGATGCTGCCACCATCGTGCTTCACTGTAGGGATGGTATTAGCAAGGTGATGAGAGGTGCCTGGTTTCCTCCAGATGTGACGTTTGGCATTCAGGCCAAAGAGTTCAATCTTGGTTTCATCAGACCAGAGAATCTGTTTCTCATGGTCTGAGAGTCCTTTAGGTGCTTTCTGGCAAACTCCAAGTGGGCTGTCATGTGCCTTTTACTGAGCAGAGGCTTCCATCCGGCCACTCTACCATAAAGGCCTGATTGGTGGAGTGGTGCAGAGATGGTTGACCTTCTGGAAGGTTCTCCCATCTCCACAGAGGAACGCTGGAGCTCTGTCAGAGTGACCATCGGGTTCTTGGTCACCTCCCTGACCAAAGCCCTTCTCCCCCGATTGCTCAGTTTGGCTGGTCGGCCAGCTCTAGGAAGAGTCCTGGTGGATCCAAACTTCTTCTAGTATTTACGAATGATGGCGACCACTGTGCTCTTCTGGACCTTCAAAGCTGTAGAAATGTTTGTACCCTTCCCCAGATCTGTGCCTCGATACAATCCTGTCTCGGAGGTCCACAGACAATTCCTTTGACTTCATGACTTGGTTTCTGCTCTGACATGCACTGTCAACAGTGGGACCTTATATAGACATGTGTGTGCCTTTCCAAATCATGTCCAATCAATTGAATTTACTACGGGTGGACTCCAATCAAGATGTAGAAACATCTCAAGGATGATCAGTGGAAACAGGATGAACCTGAGCTCAACTGTGAGTGTCATAGCAAAGGGTGTGAATACTTATGTACATGCAATATTTCAGTTTTTTTAATTTTAATAAATTTGCAAAAATTTCTACAAAACCTTTTTCACTTTGTCGTTATGGGGTATTGTGTATAGATTGATGAGAAAAAATTTGATTTAATCCATTTTGGAATAAGGCTGTAACATAACAAAATGTGGGGAAAGTGAAGGGGTGTGAATACTTTCCGGATGCACTGTATATATAGTCGATGTTAAATGAAAAAAACACCATGGACAACAACACTTTGGTAGGTAAAACTTGCTATTTTTGCACAGCTCAGTAAGTTAGGACATTACCTGGATCTGTGACTTGATTCCTACTGGAACAGCACACTTGCAGGCACTGTTAGGCACTTCTGATAAAACTATCAACCTAACCAACCTTAAAATAGCACACCTTGAGATATGGAATCATTCATACTTATTTTTTGCCATATTCCAGGGAACTTCATAATCACTATATTTTATTAATATAGCACAAAATATTATTATAAACCTAATGTAGATCCATAAAAACCCAACATTAATGCTCTTCTCCAAGGTGCCACTAGTAACACAGAATCCAATTTGCTTTCATTCTGAATTATTTCATTCTGAATTATAAGTGTGATGCTCATTCCTACTAGCTAACAAATCAATAGTAGTCTCTACAAAAACTGTTTTGAAAGCAAAGTTTTACTTTGTTATAACATTTGCAGCTCTAATACACACAATCCTGTTTAAATATATTAAACGTCCAACAGAATAATTGTATATCCAGACTACCTGTGGTGATGATAAGGAAATGCTCATTATACAAATGAGGTAGTGTGTTTTTACAGATGCACTTAAAGTAGGATAATGCTGTCACTATTTTTTATAGCTAAAATGGTAGTTGTTTTGCTTGTTTACTGGTTGCAGTTGTCACCAAGGATAACAAACAACCTTATAACTAATCAGGGCCACTGCTGGCCATTTGAGCACCCTAAGCATAAATGCTTTGGAATGCCCCCCCCCCCCACCAAAAAAAAATAGAAAAATACAAAAACACACACACACACACACACACAGAACAAATCTTAGTGTGTGTGTGTGTGTGTGTGTGTGTGTGTGTGTGTGTGTGTATATATATATACACTACCGTTCAAAAGTTTGGGATCACCCAAACAATTTTGTGTTTTCCATGAAAAGTCACACTTATTCACCACCATATGTTGTGAAATGAATAGAAAATAGAGTCAAGACATTGACAAGGTTAGAAATAATGATTTGTATTTGAAATAAGATTTTTTTTACATCAAACTTTGCTTTCGTCAAAGAATCCTCCATTTGCAGCAATTACAGCATTGCAGACCTTTGGCATTCTAGCTGTTAATTTGTTGAGGTAATCTGGAGAAATTGCACCCCACGCTTCCAGAAGCAGCTCCCACAAGTTGGATTGGTTGGATGGGCACTTCTTTGAGCAGATTGAGTTTCTGGAGCATCACATTTGTGGGGTCAATTAAACGCTCAAAATGGCCAGAAAAAGAGAACTTTCATCTGAAACTCGACAGTCTATTCTTGTTCTTAGAAATGAAGGCTATTCCATGCGAGAAATTGCTAAGAAATTGAAGATTTCCTACACCGGTGTGTACTACTCCCTTCAGAGGACAGCACAAACAGGCTCTAACCAGAGTAGAAAAAGAAGTGGGAGGCCGCGTTGCACAACTGAGCAAGAAGATAAGTACATTAGAGTCTCTAGTTTGAGAAACAGACACCTCACAGGTCCCCAACTGGCATCTTCATTAAATAGTACCTGTTAGAGCCTGTTTGTGCTGTCCTCTGAAGGGAGTAGTACACACCGGTGTAGGAAATCTTCAATTTCTTAGCAATTTCTCGCATGGAATAGCCTTCATTTCTAAGAACAAGAATAGACTGTCGAGTTTCAGATGAAAGTTCTCTTTTTCTGGCCATTTTGAGCGTTTAATTGACCCCACAAATGTGATGCTCCAGAAACTCAATCTGCTCAAAGAAGTGCCCATCCAACCAATCCAACTTGTGGGAGCTGCTTCTGGAAGCGTGGAGTGCAATTTCTCCAGATTACCTCAACAAATTAACAGCTAGAATGCCGAAGGTCTGCAATGCTGTAATTGCTGCAAATGGAGGATTCTTTAACGAAAGCAAAGTTTGATGTAAAAAAAATCTTATTTCAAATAAAAATCATTATTTCTAACCTTGTCAATGTCTTGACTCTATTTTCTATTCATTTCACAACATATGGTGGTGAATAAGTGTGACTTTTCATGGAAAACACGAAATTGTTTGGGTGATCCCAAACTTTTGAACGGTAGTGTATATATATATATATATATATATATAAATCAAACAATTATGTATGCTTATTATTATTATTCAAACCTGATATGATTAGAAAAATTTTTATTTTACATTTACATTCATATAGGAAATGAAAACATGATTAATAGAACTGACCAAGACCTTAAATTCCTTGATCTAAATAAAACATAAGCCATGATAGACCAATTTAAAGTGCATTCAAACTTATATAAAAATTGCTATGAAAACACAGTTCAATGGTCTTATAAATACGACTACTATAAAAGAAATTCAAGAGAAACAAAACTAAATGTGCAGAAACTTCTGTAGTGATGCACTCGTTTGTGCAACTCTACTACTACTACTCCTACTACTACAATAATGAGAGGAAAAAAAACAGTACGGTACCAGTACATTTGTGCCTACGGCTAGGCTACAGTATATAATTATTGTGATTTGCTACTCAGATACATCTCTAGAGTGAGCTCACACATGTTTAAAGCCTATAAAGCAGCACTGTATAGTCATTTAACCTACAAATGGATTGTAAAATGATGCAGATAAAATCCAGCTACAAAATGAAAGTTCAATTTATTATACATCTGCATGAATAATGTTACTCTTACCGCATCAGCTAGTTCATGACCATTGCCACTCTCTAACCATAAGATGTATGGGGCCCTGCAGCCTTTCTTTTCTTTTCTTTTTAGCCATGCGCTATTCTTTCCGAAATTGTTGCAGCAGTGTTGACGTCAGGGTAGGCTCAAACCACAGGGAGATGGGTGAGGGGAGCACTATAATTCATGTTATTATTTGGAGCAATTATGTATATGTTGTATTGCCTATAATGGTCTAACAGTGCCTATTGTAGCTGTGCTTCGTCTTGGATTTAAATAATTCATTATGATTATTATGATGATCATTAGGCTGTTTTGGTGCCCCCTCCGGCACTTGGTGCCTGATATGCATGTTTGTAGCGGCGGAGCTATAGCTGATGTTGAATATAGATTCCCAAGGCATCTTACTGAAAGGATAAATATCGATGGAGTCACGGCACGGTGAGGAATTGTACATAAAAACATTAGACCAAAGACAAATGGCAAATGTCTATCAATCACAGTCAAATAAGGAAGCAGTCTAAACCTTTCACTCAACAGGATAGGTAAAGGAGAATAATGAATCAAGAGTTTATTGTAAGGAACAGCACTTATGTACATATGTATGTATGTATATGTTGTTTACCTGTAACCTAGTTCTACAGTTTGAATTGCATCTGTTTTCTCCTGATTTTTGGCGATGCGGAAAAAAAAAGTTAATTTGTTTTCTAACAGGGAGAGGGTATATAGAATGGCACTCAAATCAGCTGATTCTAGTACCTAGGTTGGCCTATTTTCTCTCGATCCATCAAGATGAATGAAATTCTTAAAATACAGTTAGCGTATATCAGAGCTTTGGGACTCTGCACCTTCTAGTCCTCAAGAATTCACAACAATAGCCTTAGGATCATTTTTAATGACTATCGCTTTGCACTGAGAAACACCACTAATTGGATCCAGCCAACCTCCTGTATCCGGCTTGTAAAAAATGTCAAGAGACCCCTGCCTATAATTACAACCATGCTCAGAGGCATATGGTTTCACCATCATTTTTAAGAACTTGGAGATACACTGAGTGAGATAGTTGGGTTTCACAACTTTGATTAGTATCTTTCTCAAAGGTTATATCTGCGAAACCTTGCTCAAAGGTATACTGGCTTACCTCTTGGATCATGCCTATGAACTCAGAGAATGCCCAGTTGAGCTGATTGAGGACACTGTTGAGGAAGGAGGCAGCCATTTCTTTGTCCATACTCAGCAGCTCTGCCATGTGCCTCTGGAGCAGCAATGATGGACAGGGTTCTAAACAAATCAGATGAGGTTATACAGGATAACATATCAGAGGAGAGGATAGTAACAAGTTAATAGCTGCCCTGGCTGAAAAGCTACAGCATTTTTTATAGGACAGTAATGACATACAAGGCCTTTAACCAACCAAGGGAGTCTGCCAGTTACAGAAGAGGGGGGTACTGATCCAAGACAAAGAAGGAATAAGGATTGATCTGCTCATAGAATGGGGACACTATGAACTGTCAAATAAATGTGTATTTAATCTCCGTGACGGTCATGCAATAGGTCATACAGAAAACAAATTTCAGCATGAACACACCAACAAGAGGCCAGCAACTCACAATTATCTTAATAATAGGAATAATTAAGGCATTGCCTCGATAGGATTATTATGGCTATCTCCAAGGCATTGGGCCATAGAGAATGGAGGATTTTGTATGCCTGCCCTGTGGAATACAGGCCTCAGTAATATAATACCCTATTTAGCCAAAGGCAGGGACAAGACATAATAAACCCCAAGAGAGGAAAGAGTAGAAGCAAAATGAGCAGGGTTGAGAAGATGAAAAAAGGTGAGAGGAGTCAAGACAAAGTGAAGTAAGATGAGATTTGAAAAATTAAACTTGGGTGGTTAGTAGAGAACATATGATAATGATGAAAGAAAAGAAACAATAAAAAAACTCATAATAATCACAATATAGGCATGCCTTGACAAGGGTTAGAAAATGAAACCCTTACCCCATATATAGTTGAGCAGAGAACCAGTAATGCATCAGGGCTTAAGGAGACAAAGCTTTAACCTCTGCCTGCAATTACTGTATGGGCTGCTGAGATATGTTTTCTTAACTACTGAGTCCAAAGGGATTCTATTGGGAGAGCTTACTACGAGCAGAAATGGCTGGGACAAAAAAGGACAAAAAGAGAGAGAGTTGTAAAGGGGTATTGTATAGAAATAATTAGACTGAAAAAGAGGACAAGGGAGTCAAAGGAAGAGAAGATTTGAGGAGGGAGGGAGAAGAGGAGAAGGGAAAATTAAGAGAACACCCAGATGAAGAGGAAAAAACAGGAGAGGGAGAGGAAAGCAGGCATGAAAAGGGAAACAAAGGGAGAAGGGGAGGAAAGCAGAAGAAAGGAGGGCAGGAATAGAAGGGGGATTGCTCTCAGTATGGGGCTTTTTTTTCCTATCTTTATTCAAGAGTGTGGTCTTTCAATTTGAGAGCATGACTTATTGATTTCATATTCAGATTTTGTAATGCTTTCCCTCAAAACCCTGCCCTCGCACTAAAATGGCCCCTGTAGATGTGCTCTGCTTCTGCTCAAACTAAAAAGGCGCTTTCGGACCAAACAGTTGTGGGAACTTTTTTGAGAGGAACTACACACTAGGGAGGTTCCCCGAGAATTACAAACTTTCAAGGGCTTTTTTCTGTTTACATTCGCACAACCAGGAATGCTGAAGTGACGTAAGCCAGCTGTTAGTATACCAATGTCATTTCTGCGCGGTTAGTATACCAATGTCAAATGTGTTTTAATACGAGCATCCGGGTAACGTAGTGGTCTATTCCGTTGCCTACCAACACGGGTAAGTGGCTGGATACAACTGGGGAGAAAAAGGGAGAAATATCCGAAAAAAATACATGTTGGAAAAAAAAAGGGGGTTTGACTACAAACATTTCTCTCATTCTGCTTGCGATACAACAACAATATGGGGGACGCCGTGATCGGAGCTGTGTTTGTTGCGTGTCATGGGTTTCATGATAATAATGGAGTTGGAAAGGAGACGTGCGAACTTTGACTATGGTGGTGTTTGTGCATAGGATCAATGAAGCCTTGACTTCACTATTAGTCCATTTGTCCATGTTTTGTGGCAGTTGCCGGTGCTGTATTGGCTCATGTGTTCGACCAATCAATGTACACTGAGGTCTTGACCAATCACTGAAAACTTGTCACTCACTCTTGTGTTGGAAGTGTACCTACCCTGAAGTAGGAGCTAAACAAGTTACTAAAAATGGTGCTCTAAAACTATGATCGTTCCCAGTTCCTGCGGTGTGGACACAATAAAAAATGGGGGAGTTCCTCCAACAAATCTTAGAACTATGAAAAAGTTCCTCCAGCTGAAATTACTTAATGCAGAGTTGCCAACTTTGGTAACCTGGCCAAAGTGAGATCTTGTGCACGTGTACTTTCATTTATTGCTTCCATTCTTCTCTCTGCCATGCACTCAATGTTATGTAACTAACATAAGCTAGTTGACTGTTTACAGAGCACCTATTCAAAGCAGAGATAAGCATCACGCCCCAATAAGAGAGTAATTTTAAGATGCATCTCCATGGAAACACCCATATAAAAGACAGTTTTCAAATACTCAGCTATCTTCTAGAGTCAATGTTGTTCGCTTGGTTTAACCATTACATAACCTGTTCATCACTGTTGCTGTCGCAGTGTTTTGGCGTGAGATTTGCCTTGGTGCCATCAGAGCGTGAGACTCACGCCAGATGCGTGAGAGTTGGCAACCCTGCTAATGCTTGCACTAAGATATGTTGTTGCTTGCACAGATATCCTGCGCTCTAGCTTCAGCCCTTCTCTTCACACTCTTTCTGTGGGCTCATGAAATGTCTGCTCTCAGATTTCTGCTCTGCTCTCAGATTTTTATGCAATAACCCTGTCAAAATTCCCAAACCAATAAGAATGCCAGGTGTAGTGTTGACCAATGAAATAATCCGTGCCTCATTCACTTTACTTCTTAAGAGTGTCCCTTACAGGCAGTTACTCTTTAACCCGATTCATCCACCCCTTGCTTTCTTTATAACTTCTGAAATAAAAAGACAGTTAATATATATATACCACCCATTCTTTTTACTATAATAGCAACATAAAATAGTAGCTGCATAGCACACCGGCCTCCCGTCAGTGTACTAGATGGGAAAATGATGTCACCTTCATGACTCAGGAGCGAGAGTCTAGCAGATTGCTGGCCAACATGGACCGCCAAAGTCAAGGACCTCAATTAAGTTTTTTTAAATTGTTTTTATTTTAATGGTGTTATTAACGTTACTTCCTTCAAGTTGGATTGAAGTGGTCCTTTCTATACCACCATAACTCATTAATAAAGAATTAAATGTTTCACATTGTCTGGTAAGTCAACAGGTCTGCAGTTAGAAATGATGAGGCAGTTATAAATGTGAATAAATTGTTAATACATGGATCTTGATCTGGATGCCCTGCAGCCCGCTCCAGAAGCTAACCTCCTAAAGAATTAGATAAAGTTGTGGTGGTGGCGGTGATGGTATAGAAAAGAAGGATTTTTCACAACCTGGCAACTCAAAATTAATACCTATTAATGACTTCTAAATGATTTTCAAAGCATTAGTAAATGATTTATTAATAATTAATGAAGCCATTACTTGGTGCTTATAAACCCTTTATAAGGGTGTATATTATAACAAGGCAGCCAAACCCAGAGAAATTAGCAGCTAAATGTGTATCGAAATCTCCAGTAATCACATTGTAGCATTAACTAAGATCGGAATAAATTGGAATAACATATGTGACAAAACTTAAGGATTTCCTCAGCTTTATCAGTAACAGACCCCTTGTTGTTCAACCGGAAAGCCAGTGCTTAATATCTGCAATGCAATTGATTTAAATGTAGATATACAGCTAAGATACCTGTAAGCTTGGATGTGTTTACCATATTTAAAATATGTGAATGTTTCATAGAAAGGTTTCACAGTGAAACTTTTTGAAAAGATCATAATTTGACACAGCAACGGTAAACATTATTTGCAGATAAGCATATATATTTCATACACAATACACCGGTTGCATTTTTAAAATGCAGTAGCTCATTGAATTTACTTTTGTTTTCTACTGTCTTAATGTCAGGTCATCAAGGAAGCAAAGAGAAACAACAACACACTCTCAGTCCTATGGTTAGATCTCTCCAAAGCCTACCCAAGCGTACCTCACCAGCTGATCCAAAATGCATTAGAGCACTACCAAGTACCATCAGAAGTAGTCAAGCTCGTGATGTCACACATGGATTCACTGAAAATGAGTTTCACCATGGAAAATGTCACCACCAAATGGCAGAGGCTTGAGAAGGGCATCATGGCAGGATGCACAATATCGGTGGACCTGTTTGTGGCTGCCATGAACCTACTACTAAAGAAGAAAGCCACTTTAATTTTGTCATTGTACAGTTGTTCGGTTATAATGAAATTTGTTCTCTGCATTTACCCTTCTTGCTGTGAGGCAACAGCACTAACCACAGTGCCAACCTCTCCTGCCTGGGCCACCATGCCCCAGGCAGGAAGAATGCAATGTAGAGGGCCAAAAGTGGATGACAGAATAAGACATCCGGCCTGCAGAGCATTCATGGATGATATAACTGTGATGACTCCATCAATCCAAGGAACACAGTGGATCCTCAGCTCGCTGGAGAAGATGGCTACATGGTCACGGATGCAATTCAACCCAGAAAAATCTAGGAGCCCAAGTATCCTGAAAGGAAAGCTGACAATAAGCATCTTCATTATTCAAGGGACTGAGATTCCAATGATTCAAGAACAAGGAATCTGATGCCTTGGAAAGAATTATGACAGCACCCTGAAGGACAGCGACAACCTCAAAGACACAATAACACAACTAAACATCTGGCTCAAGGTAACTGACAACAACCAGCTATTTGGAAGGTTTAAGGTGTGGTGCTTTCAGTATCACACTCAGAATGCAATGGCTATTCCTGCTAAATGACTTCCCCATGACTCAAGTGGAAGCAACGGAGAGACTGTGCAGCAAATTTTTACAAAGATGGCTGGGTGTCCTTCCAACTTTCAGCTCAGTCAACCTGTACAGTAAGACCTCTAAGCGCCGCTTACTAGACTCATTGGTGGTGGAAGAATTCAAAGCCACCAAGGCAAGAGCAGTCAGTACACCGCTACTGTCTGAGGATGAGAAAGTCAGACGCGCTAACAAGACCATTAACTGTGGCAGGAAGTCAAGTCAAGTAGGTTTTATTAGTTTCCAGAGGGGCAATTGCTGTGTAGCAGCAGCGACATTTAAACACACAAACACTCCAGGGCAGGCAGATAAATACAAATAAATACAACATGTAGTGAGGAGAATAAAGCCAACGAAAAGCAATACAACAGTAAATGTGACGCCCACAATATGTGTGGTCACATGTAATGTATGTTGTTATGTTGTTTATTTATTTTCTTTGGTTATATCATTATTATATTAATAATATGCTTATTATTCCACTGTGAACCATTATGGCAATAATACTCCCTTTGCTATAATACAGGGACTGGTAAGGTTTTAGCCTCGCCAGGAGGTGGCAGTGTGGTGCTTTTGTTCCCCCCAAGGACTGACAGACCTTCGGGGTTTCCTTACAATGCTGAGGAATGCTGAACCAGGAAACACTGCATTGCCTAATTATTTCTTTTTATCCTGTTTAACAGGTTTGTAACGGTTCAAGTTGATATATCTATTATACACATGTTGATTTACCCTTGTGTGAATATTAACAGATCGATTTTGTAAGAGTGATTATTGTGTAAATATATTTTTGGGAGGAGATAAGTTTCTGTCATGTAATGTAACGTTAGCTAACGTAAATATGGCTAGTAGCTAGCTCGCGGTGGGTGATCCGGATATGTTATATAGCCTTGACTCCGGTACATTTCCCCTTTTGATTTATACGGTTTTATTATTCTTTATTTGTGTATACTATTGCATTGAGTTGTGTAATGAAAACAGTTTAGCTAATCTGAAGCTCAGACGTTCATATAGCCTATCTATGCTATGGATGCTAGTTAACGTTAGCTAGAAAAAGTGCTCCGGTGATTTTACTTTGGTTTTAGGTCACACGGGGACCGATAACAGTTCAGTCACTATATAGTAGGCTAGTTAATGCCTGATGCTTACGTTACTCATTTGTAAAAATAATGAATGAACCTGCTACTACATGTAATATGCTTGATTGATGATTTATTGATGATTTATTGAAATAAAGAGGACATATTCAACAAAATATGATAAATACTAATAAACAATGCTGAGGAATGCTGAACCAGGAAACACTGCATTGCCCAATTATTTCTTTTTATCCTGTTTAACAGGAATTCTTAACTGTATACATGTTCTCAAGCCAGAGAAGTGTAACATAAACAGTGTTAACAGTGTTTATCAAGGTTGAGCTGGTATTACCTCTTACTATTGGAGTTTAGCAGTGAAATGGCTGAGGGGATGAAGGAGTGTTTGAATCTATTGGTTTTGACTATTGGGTATTTGAAGCGGGAACTAGAAGGCAAAGGCTGAAACTCTAGGTGCAGGGGAAGGGTGCTGTCAGACAGGATGGATTCTGCTTTCCTTAACATCTGCTTATTATATAAATCAGGCAGACTTTTCTATTGGGTACTTGCAGACCTAGATCACCTTTGTTAGTGCATTTTTCTGTTTAAGACTGAGAGAAGCATACAAACCTATAAAAGAAAAAGTAATAACCGACTCAATAAAAGATCTGTAGAACAATCATCAGGGACATGTCGACACCAAACTTAGCAAGCTTCCTCAGAGAAAAAGGCGCTGCTGGCTTTTTTTGCATAGCAAACTGGTATTACAATCAAAGTTCAGCTTATTATCAATTATAGTGCCCAAGTACTTGTATGACTCAACAATTTCAACAGGAAGTGGAAGCCGCAGGAAGCAGTGAGGGAAGCACATGCTTATTAGAAACATCAGAAGATTGTTGGGGTAGTCTGTCAAGGAAGGTTAGGACTTCGAAACTACAATGTCAAGAGATTGAATAAGGCCAATGCCAAAGGCAAGAGATAACTCGTGGTACAGAGAGCCCGAGAGGCAGTGGAAGAAGACCACCACGTAAAAGCCGTAGGGATCGCCTGCCAGAGACAGTGGATGCAATGGGCAGGCACTCAAATGATTATTGTCCTGGAAGGAACTCTGGGGTACCAACCAGGGCAAGTTGACCTTCCTTCTGCATGCTGTGGCTGACCTCTTGCCAACTCCAAACAATCTAAAGTTCTGGGGCAAAGATGACAACCCATCCTGCAAGTAGTGTGGAGAAACCATTTACACCCTGAATCACATCTTGACTAGCTTTCCCAATGCACTGGGAGAAGGCCGATACCGGTGGAGGCATGACAAGGTCCTTACAGAAATTGCCAAATGGACTGACCTGCAGAGGGTCAAAGCCAATAACCACCATGCATTACCACCCGAAGTTGTCAATTTCCAAAGGGAAGAAGTTGAGGTTCCTTGGGGAAGAGCAACTGCTAAGAACCTGTGCTCCATTTTGCATCAAGCTTCCAACTGGGAGATGCAACTGGACCTGAAGAAGAAACTTTGTCTGTCCAGAAGGGGTGGCAGTAACTTCACTCCGACCAGACATGGTTCTTCTATCCAGAAGCACATAAACTATCTTAGTAACTGAACTCACAATGCCCTGAGAGGACAGGCTAGCCATTTCTCACCAACAGAGGAAAGCCAAGTACCAGGATTTGATTGATAAAGCTCTTGTCAAAGGATGCAACCTTATTTCCCATCGAAGTCGGCAGCCGTGGTTTCCCAGCAACATCAGTGAGCTATTTCCTACAGCAGATGGGTTTGGAACCCAAACAACTGAAGAAAGCCATTGGGGAGATAGCCATGGCAGCTGAGACCAACTCAAGATGGTTGTAGTCGATGAGAGCCCGCAGTCAGAACCCTTCTGCAGGTCAAGGCTAATTTGGTTTTTGCTGCCCCACTCAGGCGAGGCATACAGGCTAAGGGGTGAAACGCTTGTGACCCTGAAAGTACGGGCACTGGTATATATATTAACTGTGCTTTTATTCCAAAAGCTGTAAAGAAAGCAAGGGGTGGATGAATCCGGTTAAAGAGTAACCGCCCATAAGGGATGCTCCAAGAAGTAAAGCGAACACGCCCACAACGAGGCAGAGATTATTTCATTGGTCAACACTATACCTGGCACTCTATTGATTGGGGAATTTTGACATGGATATTGCACAAAAAATCTGAGAGCAGAGCAGAAATCTGAGAGCAGATGTTTCACGAGTGCACTGAAGCAGCCTGAGTGTGAAGAGAAGGGCTGAAGCTAGAGTGCAGGAAATCTGTGCAAGCAACAATATATCTAAATGCAATCATACAGTTTGAGCAGATGCAGAGCAAATCTAAGTGCTAGCAGGGGCTATTTGAGTGTGAGGGCAGGGTTTTGAGGGAAAGTATTACAAAATCTGAACATGAACTCAATAAGTCATGCTCTCAAAGCCACATATCTCAGCCCCCTCATAGAGAGATGTGGTGGGACCAATGAGGAGCTAAGTGCTCATTAAGTCTAATATTCTTCTTCTTTTCTCCCTTTGTGTTCTGATTCCTGCCCTCTGTCTCTGCTGGATCCCACTGGGATGCAATGGCTTCCTGTACACCTCTTACTGTCTTCTGCACTGAAGGAGGAGTTCTTAAAGCAGGCTCTTCAGAATGTGCATTGGTCAAGAAAGGCTTGAAAGGTCTAGCTGACACTTCATTCAATTATAAATGTGGTAAACTCTAAAATATAAAACGTTTTACAATTCTCACATTTCTTCACTATCTGTAAAGCATTGTTGATTTTAGGTTGTTAGGCAATATTGGATTCATACCTAATATTCAGCTAGTCTCATGTATTGAAATGTGAGCAAAGAATTGATCTTCATCAATGTCAGCTCAAGTGACAACTGTTAACCGTTAACCAGTAATGGAAAAATGGGCTTGAAATATGTATATATCTTATATGAAGATATATGTATGTATGTTTTAAATGGATCTGCTTTTATGCCTTTAAGTCCCTCTCTCAGAAATTCACTCACACGCTTCCATACAACCACACAGGTGCTCAAAAGGGAAACAAAAAAAAAAACACCCACACACACAGGGACAAAGAAACATACACAAACATAACCCCACACCATCACCACTTCACATAAACAAACACACACACACACACACACACACACACACACACACACACACACATCATTACTTCATCTGCGAGCTGCTGGTCAGCTGCTCTTCCTTGCCATCTGTAAGCTACAGACTCTATCACTCTGTATCTTTTTTTATCTATGTGTGTGTTACATACAGAAGTAGCATTAGTATTACCCAACTAAATTATTACTTAAGTAATACACAAATATGGATTGCTGTGGTTGAACGGGGGTGAAGAGAAGAGGAACTAGAGGCCTGTGAAATCAGTTACAAGGTCTGATGCTGATGGAATTTAGTGTTTCCACATTGGTAGAGCACCACCAATGGGAAATATTGGTAGAGTACCACTGGTAGAGTACCACCAATGCTCATTTATCCTTGAGACCGCTGATACTAAAGATAAATGAGCTTGTTACCACTGATTTACAATTTGGTACTTGAGTAAAAATGTGTTAAATGGCATATGTAATGGCAGTGGTTGCAACCTTGGTAATTATGACTCACACCAAAAAATAAACAGGCATCAACAAAAAGAGGAAAAGAAAACTTACTTTGGAAACTAGCGAGTGACAAATCCCCTGAAATGCATGCAAATGGGAAATCAAACAAATTATATTCAATTAGCATGTGAGAAAGGAGAGTACACAAAATCACAAAAGGTGAGTGAGAGAAAGAAAATAGACAAGAACAAAATCCTTAAGGTTGAAAAGAGATAAAAAGGTAAAGCGTGCTCAAAATAGAGGGGGGCAAAAAGTTTAAAACACAGATGGCAACCCGTGAAATCATAGTACAGCCATTCCCAAACCTAAAAATGACATGGCCCAATTTAAAATCTGGAAGTCTTCCATGGCCCACCCAACATTTTGATCCCAACTCTGATCAACACACAAGACTAAGAAGAAGTATTTCCCTATATATTGGGGACGGCATGGCTCAGGAGGTAGAGCAGGTCATCTAGTAATCGGATGATGAGCAGGTTGGCGCCTTACATGGCAGCCTCTGCCATCTGTGTATGAATGTGTGTGAGTGAGTGAATGTGAGGCATACATTGTAAAAAGCTTTGAGATGTCCATAGACTAGAAAAGTGCTATATAAATGCAGTCCATTAACAAATGGGGGCGGCATGGCTTGGTGGAGTGGGATGTGGAGTGGGTCGTCTAGAACAGTGTTTCCCAACCTAGTCCCTAAGGAACCCCTATCCTGCAGATTTTCTTTGCAACCCTGAATAGGTACCTGTTTGTAGTTATTCAACCAATCAGCAATGAATTATGTCAGATGTTGCACACCTTGCATAATTAAGTGCTGTGAGGTGATTGGTTGAGTAAGTACAAGCAGGGCTACTTATGCAGGGTTACAATGAAAATCTGCAGGATAGGGGTTCCTTGAGGACTGGGTTGGGAAACGCTGGTCTAGAAATTGGAAGATCACTGGTTTGATCCCTGGCTGCTGCAGAGATCATGTCGAAGTGTCCTTGAACAAAACACTGAAATCCTAACTGCTCCTGATGAGCAGGTTGGCATCTTGCATGGCAGCCTCTGCCATCAGTGTATGACTATTTTGCATTTTCTGGTTAGATGCCAACTGCATTTCACTGTCTTAGTATTTGTACTCTGTACAGTAACAATAAAGTTAAATCTTATCTAATCAGGTACTGAAATGACCGAAACTGTCATAGTTGCAAGTACAAAAGAATGAGAATTTCAAAAGAACAAGCACTAGCAAGTCAGAGGTCTGCTCTTAAAATTCATTAGACCATTTTTGTTGCAACCCCCCCCCCGCCCATGCCAGTGTGTGCGTGCTGACTTAGTGTTGAAAGTGGAAATAGCCTACAGTAGTGCTACGTATAGAGCTAGATATTGGACTGCATACAGCTTTGAAATTGGAAACTTAAAAAAGTGGCTCGATTGTGTTTCGCCTGGAGTGGTAGAATGACATGGGCTAGCCCTGGTTGTCACTGGGGACAAATTGTCCTTCAGTGCCATGGTTGTTTACATGAGAATTTCCAGTGTTGGTTGGCGCATTCGGAAGACCTGCAGTAAGTATATCAATTGCCATGGTGAGTGGCTTTAATACTGTGCAGTACTCCTTCAAGAAAAGATATCCGAAATCATTGAAACAATTAATTCCCAGGTGTTTGCACAGCTGCTTCAGATCCACATAGGCATGTCTGTCACTACACAGAATATTTAGTTGAATAACGTGTTATTGAATATAAAAAAGTACATTATTTACTACACACGTTTAAAAGTTGTGTGTTATGTTCCTGCTTTAGTAGAAAAAAAGCAATGGTATTACAATAACTCCTGAGTTAAGTGTTCCACTAACCGAAAAAGAGTAGTTTCACTGGAATAACCCTTCATTGACCCAAACGGATTTGGACTGAGTAGGTTATAGGCTTGGACAACTGGAAGAATCAATCGGCAATCAGCGATTGGCGGAGTCCAATTGGCGGTTGTTTTTTTTTTGGGGGGGGGGGGGTTTGCCTCTTTTTCCTCTGCAATTGTACTTGGCCAATTACCCCCACTCTTCTGAGCCATCCTGGCTGCTGCTCAACCCTCTGCTGATCCGGGGAGGGCTTCAGACTACCACATGCATCCTCCAATACATGTGGAGCCGCCTGCCGCTTCTTTTCACCTGACAGTAAGGAATTTTGCCAGGGGAACGTAGAGCATGGGAGGATCATGCTATTCCCCCCAGTTCCCCCTCCCCCCGAACAGGCGCCCAGACTGACCAGAGGAGGCAGTAGTGCAGCAACTAGGGAATATACCCATATCCGGCTTCAAACCCACAGACAAGGCCAATTGTGTCTGTAGGGACGCCCGACCGAGCCGGCGGTAACACAGGGACTTGAACCACCAATCCCTGTGTTGGTAGGCAATGGAATAGACCACTAAGCTACCCGGATGCCCGGCGGTTGTTTTTTTGTTTTTTTTGGGCGATTTTTGTCCTTTTATTTTGCTAATCTAACAGTCTGCCTCAAGAATTCAACTCTGTAAATAATTAACCTGTAAAGCTCAATTTAAAGCATGCACGAATAGGAACTGGCAGTTGGAATTCAGCCATACGAACATTCTCTTTGCAATGATTTCCGACGAGTCTTTCACAAAACAGGGCAGTGACTAAATGACAATCAAGCCTAGTCGTTGCTGTCCGATTGATTGGTACTGAAAAGCAACGTCAATTTATAAATCATATTTGAGAATTAGATGAAAAACTGTATGTGCAGTTGTGCACCCTGATCTTGGGAGAGAGATCCCTCCTCTGTTACTCTCTGAGGTTTCTTCTTTTTTTCTCCCTGTTAAAGGGTTTCTTTTTAGGGAGTTTTCCTTATCCAATGCGAGGGTCTAAGAACAGAATGTTATGTTGCTATAAAGCCCCTTGAGGCAAATTTTTTATTTGTGATATTGGGCTATACAAATAAAATTGACTTGACTTGATCATTTAATAGCATAGTTATGTTATCCCCACCTGTTTGTTAATTTTGAGGCTGCAAGCGGAGGCCTCCTTATCTGATGCCATTGCCTTTTTTTTTCTTTTAAATCATGTCGGACAGCTGTTCAGCTTGTCTTTACAGCTTATTGATTACAGCGGAGATCTTAGACCCCCCCCCCCCACGACCATAAAGATTTATTCAGTTAATTCAGTTAAAATATGAATTCGGTGAGCTTAATCAAACATCAGTCATTTATTTTAAAAAATAATAAATAACACCATGCACATACACGTCTACATTGCACAGCTTAGATTGTTACGTGTCACAAGAAGCCAACGAACATTTTGATGTATCGTATCCAAACAGAGTGAGAATTGAGGACATTACAGCGACGTAAAAATGGCCTGTCTCTCTCTCCGTCTCTCAGGCTGTCTACATTCATCCAAGTTACACAGGCACACAGGCCTCAAGTGCATCGTTTGTGGGGGGGTGTTTTTATTATCAAAATGGCTCCCTCTGTCTGTGTCAACACATTTTCTATGGGCACACACCATCCGAACAAGTGCTCGTATCTCACCAACTATACACTGCACAGCTTGGATTTTTACATTGTGTCACAAGAAGTTGGCGAAC
This sequence comes from Lampris incognitus, assembly GCF_029633865.1. NCBI lineage: Eukaryota > Metazoa > Chordata > Actinopteri > Lampriformes > Lampridae > Lampris > Lampris incognitus. The sequence goes on from NC_079212.1 coordinate 108,842,443, forward strand.
ATTTCGATGTGTCCAAATCGAGTGAGAATTGAGGATGGTACAACGATGTAACAACAACGAAAATTTGGAAGATTTGGCATGTCAGAGTTCGCCATATGAACATGTAATTTTAATCTATGGGACGCACATCTTCCGAAAAAACGCTCATATCTCAAAAATGAAAAAATTACATCCGATATTTTTTTTTCGTGAGGGGTTCGACATGTTTTTCTATTTCGATGTATTATTTGTGTACATGTGTGGAAAATCGCATGAGAAGCAACAAGTCAGAAATCTTTGCAGCAAAAGCACAGTTCTGTCCTCCGCAAAGGACTGCGGGCGAGCCCTGCTTTCTCCTGATACTCCCACCGCTCCTATAAGGGGTCCCGCTTAGGGTTTTTTTAGGGGGGCATCGGCTGTGCACTGTGCAGTGCCTTTAAGGGAGGTTTATAATTGTCATTGCTAAATGTGCCAATGTGAGTGGCTATCGGGGGCCCCTTTTCCCAAATTATTTTTAGGGGGCCCCAAACATTTGCCTGGTTTGCCTCTACTGACGGTGCGCCTCTGACTGATTAGCAAAGAAAGGAAAGGGGAAAAAAAAGGTGTCAAGGTGATTTATTTTGTTTAATTGAAGAAGAGTAGCCTGTAGGCTCTAATGTTTTAGTAAAATTAGATTTTCACATTTATGCTCGTGCATATTGGTAGTGTTAGAATCTTTTGTCGCCACTACTCATTTGCAAACATGTCAAATTACTTCACTTAGGTTCATTTGCATCCAGTTTAAAACCAAATTTATCCCAAATAGGGAATTTTTTTATTCTTTTTTTGCAATGAGCTCTTCCATGATTGCAGTCGCTGAAAATGGCCTACATGGAGGGGGGTATATTGGCAATCACCAATTGTTGGGCTGACAGTAGCCAGTAGGAATCCCCCCCCCCCCCATTTCTCCCCAGTTGCACTTTTTAGCCAATTACCCTACTCTCTGAGCTGTCCCGGTCACTGCTCCACCCCCTCTACTGAACTGAGGAGGGCTGCAGACTACCACATGCCTTCTCGATACATGTGGAGTCACCAACCACTTCTTTTCACCTGACAGTGAGAAGTTTCACCAGGGAGAAGTAGCACGGTGGGAAGATCACGCTATTCCCCCCAGTTCCCCCTCCCCCCCAAGCAGATGCCACAACCGACCAGAGGAGGCGCTAGTGCCACGACCAGAACACATACCCACACCCAGCTTCCCACCCGCAGACACGGCCAATTGTGTCTGCAGGGACGCCTGACCAAGCCGGAGTTAACATGGAGATTTGAACCGGCGATCCCCATGTTGGGAGACAGTGGAATCGACTGCTACACTACCTAGATGCCCCCCTGTAGGAAAATTTTGACATATCGCCCAACCCAAGTAGGTTATTCTGGAAGAGCAAATAAGAGAGGTGAATCCATGCTGCTCATTCAAGAGTTCTAGCTAAGAATGGGTGCAGCGAGACCGGCTGGGAAAAATTCCCACCTAAAAAGACTATAAAACAACAAGACACCTGTGATTGCTAACCCGTGTCACCCAGGTGCATCTATGTGTGTGTGTGTGTGTGTGGTGAGGGCTTGCGCGTGTATGCGCACAACTTCATGCTTGGTCTGCATTTAGATATCAGATTCTCTCTGTTAAAGTTGTGGCTAAAAACAAATCTGGTCGCCCCCCCCCCCCCCCACCTGCTATGACAGACTTGACAAGTACCATTGATTGTGACTTTTGACTTCACTGGAAACTTATCTGCCCTTTCATATACACAAAACACACACACACACACACACACACACACAATACAAAATGTTAACAGAAACACCGAACAGAGATATAAAGATAGGCTTGATGTAGACAGGCAGGCAGGGCCTTTAGTTATTTTGGAAACAAAGAAACGATGGGGAAGAAAACACGAGAAAAAGACACTGACAGTACAAGTAAGGGAGAAAGCAAGAAAAGGGCAGAATAAGTGAGATTAAGATCGAGAGGCAAGAATTAGATAGACAGAAAAAGACGGCGAGAGAGAGGCAGCCGTATACTTATAGCAAGTACACTGTGGACAAGACCGGTTGACACATAAAGTTGAGGTCATCACAAGAGAGTGAAATGTAAAAGTGGCGTGAAACAAAGTATGAGAGGAAAATGTAGACAGACAGAGGCGAAGACAGAGACAGAAATCAGAGAAACCTATGAAAGTGGATGTAGCAAGAATAGAAAAGAAAGTATTGGATACAGTAAGAGACAAATCAGTGGGAGAAGGACACACAGCAACCGAGGGGTAGAGAGAGTAAGACAAAGAGATAGCAGAGAGAAAGAGAGAGTGGTAGAGACAGACAAAGTTCACCTACTCTGTAAGCTAGGCAGGTTGGCATCCTCAGGTTTGGTTTTCAGCAGGTGAGGCAGACGGGTGTATCTGTAGCCAAAACCGCAGCCCTGGGGGGCAACATATGATGCTTAGACTGTTGTCTGTAGGCAGCACATCCCAAATAGTGTGGTGCTTAACTTTATGATTCACCATAACTGTACAATAATTCAGCTGTTTGTGTGTGTGTGTGTGTGTGTGTGTGTGTGTGTGTTTGCTTATAAGTATGTGGATCTATAATCTATCCATTCATCTGTCTATCCATGTGTAAATAAGTGTTTACATGCATGTTTCATTATATCATTTTACTGATGGTTACACTGATGTAATCATTTCAACACTGATATGCACCCTGGAAAGTCCTTTGCAAAATTATTTTGGAAAGTAAACTGTCAGTGAGAGAAAATCTATGCATGCACCGCAGTTTCAAGAAAAAAAATTTTTAATATTGTGATGATGAACTAACTTAATAGCTCCACGTAGTGGGAACATTTCGCCACACCACTGTGCAGAACCATAGGTATGTATAACTGCAGGGTTTTGAACAACACATCAGAAGTTGATTTAATGCTTCATGTTGTTAAAGTTTATAAAAAAAGAAAGATATTTAACTGACGTCAACTGAAAACAGGGACAATTAAAATAATGTTTTAGCGACAAAAGTGTAAGGACTATGTGACCATTGATAGTGATAGTTTAAAGGTCTGATAAAGAAAGGCAAGGGCACATTGCCATTCAGTAAAAATCTATTATTACCTGAATTCAAGAAGAGCCAGCAAGTACAATAATACTTCTGATTAGCATGCAAATTACATGATGTCATGCCCTGTACATGAACTTTCAATGTACCCACTTTCTAGCTTTATAGTATAACTTTACTAAAAAAAAACAACAACAATTTACATGGTATACATCAAGTGTATACCTTTTGTGACCCTGTATGTCTCAGACTGGAAGATATTTCTTTCATGTAAGGTTTGTTTATTCATTTTGTCCACCACTGATGGATGTCTGCATGAGCATGTACTCTTGCTGTACTGTGTTCTCACCCTCCACAGTCTGACTAGTATCCAGTTAGTCTGTGCCCAGGGTCTCTGTTCGTATGGTGCCAACAAATTCCTCATCATAGCGACACGCCTGTAAAACAAACATTCATCACCTTTTGACTGAATAAAAAGTCCCTAATGTGGTCAGTCTGGAGACAGGTTTATCTTTCTTTAAACAGGGTAGTCAATATACAGGTTTACCTGTGGTCATATTGGTAATAAGTCAGGCACAAAAAACATCATTGCCTCAGAAAGGACTGGCCTCCTCCTCTCTATTTCCTTACAATATATATATCACAATATTTGAACAGTAGTTAATTTTCTCAAGAAATGCTGAATTTTACCTAGCCTCTCCCTCCTCAGAATTTTCCCCCTGTAGACTTTGAAATTACTGAGAAAACATCTATATTTCTCTAAGTTTTTTGTCTTGTTCCCAGAATGCATTGAGACAGGGTGCATCTCAGGGGTGCAACTTGTTAAAATGTAACTAAAAACATGCTATTACTGAGCTTTAGAATTACTGAGCTTCTGTCCCTCTCCTTCCTCTCCTGTCCGACAAGAGTTAATTGTCACAAAAATCAGTATTTGGTTGAGGGAGGACAAACAAAAAGAAAAATTAGAAGGTAAAAGACGGTGTTTTGCCTTAGATTGAGATAGATAGCACAATGTATCTTGCCTCTACATTTTTAGCAGCACTACTAAAATACACACTTCCACTATTCACATCAACATTTCATTGACTGTAGGAAGATCATAAGCCCCATGTTTGTCAAGCTTATCAGAGGAGAAAAATCTCTGAATTGAACGCTAGTTGAAATTGGTGATAAAATGTCATCTATATCTGCATCATTCATTTTAACGAGGAAGACATTTGCAACTGTCAGGTGAAAATGCATTTAGCCCACACTGCAATCATAACGAATAAACTGCGATCATTATGAAACTTTTGTTGACCCGCAGGGAATTTGTCACTCACTGAGCTTAACACTGAAAACAAACATCAAGAATCCATTAATTGCTAATAATTAATAGTTAGTCATGTTTTTTATCATCAACAAACCATACAAACCAACTATTATGAGGTGACTGGATTTACCAGAGCATGAGAAGGCAGCGGTCTAGCTCACATTGTGAGTGGATCTTAGCCAAAGTAAGCTATGTGTAAATGAAATACACAAAGTGTGTTTACATTAGTTATAATGTACCCCCCCCCAATTGATAAAACATCATGGGTATGTCATTATGCACCCTATCCATATGTCAATCAAGAAAGTCATCATAGACAACCTCTTCCTCAGAAGAGCAGAAATAGTCACAGGTTGTGCACTTCATGTTAACTCTGGTGACCCAGCATTACACCTGCTAAGCTACTTTTGGTTGATATCTACCACCAGCAAACCAAATGAAGCTTGCGAGTTAACATGGCACCAACAAACAATGCATTTGCTTTAAGTGAATAGTGTAATTTACTTGATCATTATCTGGATAACATATCCAGATAAGTATTGTGATTTAACTGAAATTGTTTTGTTTTTTGTTCTTTTCAATTTTTCTTTTGACAATTTGTTTTTTCAGCTTTTAACTCCAGGGTGTGTCTATGCTGACAGGAGAAAGAAAGAGAAAGAGTGAAGAAGCTTCAAAAACAAATTTTCTCATTTGGTTCACAGTAATAAGCTGCTGACACTCAATATTAGTTGTCATTGAGGCCACAACAACAACATAAACAATGAAGAAAACATCTTTATATTGACTTCTAACCAGACACTCCCAGTTGGGACTTTGACCAATAAAACTGAACGCGAGACGTTAGGCTGTCTAAATACATTTTAATTATCATGACTATCGAGGCCAAGCCCCAATACTCACTGTTCCTCTGGAATCCTCTCCACTGCCCTGAGGGATTGTGGGTAGCAGACGTAGCTGGCCAGCGCTTGCATCAGAGAGTCTTTGATGTCTGAGAGCAAAGGGAAACGAAAAAGGAGTAAATAAGGAGAGAAAGGAAAAGATTGACATTTAAATAATGCCAGAACAAGAAAAAGAAAGAAAAAGGCAGACAGAGACATAAAAGAAAAACAAGACCAGGTAAACAGAGAGGAGTCGATAAACAAAGAAATCCCCAAGAGCCCGGGCTATTCAGGGAAACCGAGAGACAGCTTTCTATAACCACTAAAAACACCAAAATAGCCACATCCTTTCTGGAAGCAAGGGGGCAGATCAGTATCTGTTATAAACTGATATCTTGCTAGAGAAGAAAAAAATATTTGTAATGCAATGACAGAAACCCCTGATATTTGAGTCACCCAAACTATCGGAGTGGAAAAGTCCAAAGTTATGTTATAAATCCTGCAGCAAAAGATAATTTGTATTGCAGAGAAAATTGGTACTTGCACTTAGCTGATTAATGGATGTGAAATTTATTTCAGGAGGTACCAGTGCTTCATCTGTCTGGGCCAAAGCTCAAACAAGTAGTTACAAATGAGAAAGAAATATGCTGGAGAAGTGACAACTAAATTTAAAGACTGTAACATTGTAATGCTTCATCAATAAATTCAGTAGTGTAGTTAATGATTGTTTTCATCAATTTAAACACAGTACCACAAAACCCAAAAAACAGAAACGAATCATTTTTTACTTTTGGCAGGCTGGCAGAGGTAATAGTGTTGCTTTAGGCAAGCTGAAGTGAAGGAAGGAGAGTCAGCCGGTAGAAGGAGAAAATTAGTAAAAATGAAGACGTAGATAAAAAAAATGTAAAAGAAAATCTTCAGCCCCTCATCCATCCCTCAACATTGACTGTGATTGGTCCAGCTTACTTTATCTCAAACACACACACCAGTCATCATCATCGGCGATCACTCAAAGCGAGTATGACTGTCCTCTCCAAGGGTTCTCTACTTGTGGGTCTTCAGATGGCTGTAGAGGCCAATCTGCGATCTACACACTTTGTTACAGTGTGGACAGGGGAAAGTGGTGGTGTTGGTTGATAATTTTTCTCTCTCTCCTTGGGGTGCTGTTGCTTTTTCTCTGCGGCACAGTGGAGTTCCATTTCATGACATGCAGCTCCTTCCTGCACGGATTTCTTCCAGGAGTGCCTATCCAGTGCAATGTGTTCCCAGTTGTTCGATGTGATGTTAAAGTTCTTCAGACTGTTCTTGATATTGTCCTTAAAAGGTTCCTTTTCCCGTCTGGAGCTCGCTGACCTTCATTCAGCTGGGAGTATAGGATCTAGTTGGGGAGACGTATGTTGGACATGCGGGTGACATGGCCTGTCTGTCGGAGTTGGTGCTGCATTATCGTGGTGGTGATGCTAGTCATGTTGGCTTCTTCCAGAATGCTGATGTTGATGTGTCTGTGCTTCCAGCTGATCCTCAAGACCTTTCATAAGGATCTTTGGTGGTATTGTTCAAGGGCTCTCAGGTGCCTGCTGTAGGTGATCCATGACTCTGTTCCATACAGCAGGGTGGGGAGAACAACAGTTCTGTAGACGAGGAGTTTTGTTTGGGCCTTTAGGTCTCAGTCTTCAAACCCTCTTTTCCATAGTCTGGCGTAAGCACCATTGGCACAACTCAGGCGATAGTTAACATCAGAGTCGATGTCAGCTTTTGAGGAGAGAAGGCTGCCAAGGTAGGGGAACTGATCAACATTTTCAAGAATTTTGTTGTCAACTTTTATGGTGGGTTGGGTAGATGGCTGATTGGGTGGAGGTTGTTATAGGACTTGGGTCTTCTTGATGTTTAAATCTAGACCCAGGGCTCTATATGACTTGGCATTCAAAATGTCCTGGAGGTCTTTTGCGGAGTGTGCTTTGATACCTTTGTCGTCTGCATACTGCAGCTCCATGATTGGTTGTGTTACAGACTTTGCGCTTGGCCTTGAACCTATTATGGTTGAAGAGCCTGCCGTCAGTTCTGCACAGGATTGAGATCCCTCATAGCAGCTCTTCACCAATGATGGGGAGTATGGCAGCAATAAAGATGGCAAACAGGGTGGGTGCAATGATGCATCCGTTTGACCCCTGTTTTGACAGTGAAGGGCTCTGACTCAGAGCTGCTGTTGCTGAGCACTGTGACTGATATGCCATCATGTAAAAGCCTCAATATTCTGATTTATTTGTCAGGGCAGCCATATCTTGATAGTATGCTCCACAGAACGGCATTTTTCCTGGAGTCAGCGTTCTGTAATATCATGTCTGCAGTACCTCTAGATGGGCGGAAGCCACATTGAGATTCTGGGAGTACTTCCTCAGCCAGTGGTAGCAGTCAGTTTGTGAGGCCGTGAGGAGGACTTTGCCTGTTGTTGACAGGAGTGAGATGCCCCTGTAGTTTCCACATTCTGTCTTGTCCCCGTTCTTGAATATGGCCACTATTAGAGCATCCCTGAGCGCTGAGGGAAGTTCTTCTTTTTCCCAGACCTTGAGGAGGACGTGGATGTGATACAGGAGCTCTGATGTGCCGGCTTATAATGCCCCCGTCACCACTTGCCGGTCACCACAGGACTTAATCTGGGATGTTAGGGTGGATTCCCTTTATGAAGGATGCCTGTGCATGACTTTATTTAACGTTGGGAGACTGGTGCACAGATGGCCACCATACAGTCCTTGACAGATCTGGGTCAGGATCCAGTGACATGGAGTCCAAGACGACTGGGGGCCCATTTCTGCTGCAGCCTTCATCCGCCATCCCAGCCATTGTGATGCTTCCCTAAGTCAGCCATCATCCTCCATCTGTTCCACCATTAAGGTCTTAGTTGGATTGCTCTTTAACAGGGACCTCCCCCTTGTCCTTACCGCCATGGGTGACCCACCAGGAGCATAGCTGCAGATGGCATTGCTCTCGAGATCACAGGACCACGCAAACTTCTCCATCATGACAAGGTAACAATCCATGGAGAAGACACACACACACACACACACACACAAAACACAGCCTTTCACTGGGAAGCTAGTTGTTTTGGATAGTGCAATGTTAAGAAATCCACTGGACAAATTGCACTGTTAACAATGTCTACATATACCAGACAAATAAAGCCTTGCCATTGCTACATACATCACTATTTCACTATTATGTGAACTCCATGTTTTTCAACCTGCCTAACCCCTACTTTACTGAGTAGGACGCACCAGGGTCTTGCTGAGGTGTTTGTATATAGTGAAGTAATTCATGACCATTCAGACTGAGAATGTATGTGATCAATCAAATTCAGCATGAGCGTGACATGAAAAGTCACCAGTATGGCAAAAAAAATTTAATTTGCCAGTTGAAAACAGGGTGAATACAAAAATGCATGTGCTCTATCATGACAAAAAATAAATAAATACACACACACGCACACACACACATGCGCGCGCGCACACACACACACACACACACACACACACACACACACACACACACACACACACACACACACACACACACACACACACACACACACACACACACACACACACACACCAGAAGTACAAAGACATTCTTGATCTAAAAAGAAAAACTAATGAGAGTAGCACTTTGCTATGAGCTGCAATGGAAATAAGAAAGTTGGCATATAACATAATGCTGATGACAAAATATTTGCCAAACCACCTCAGTGCTCCTTGACATACGTAAATCGCTAGTGTATATTTTGTGCGTTTTTCCCAGTGATACCAAAAAGACTACACAAAAAGCATGAAGACATTTTCATATTTCACCATTTTTAACTGTTATATCTTAAAATAAAAATGAAAGTGTTTTAATAGAACTCCAAGGAATATTCCATAAGGGGGGGGGGGCAGTGTAAGCAGTTCAGAGTCCTCCGTGTATGGAAAATTGAAACATTTTAATCACGTTTTTAGATGTAAATTACTCAAAATGAAAAGTGTGACAGGCCGTTGGCTAAATATTCAGTTCAAGTGGTTTCCCAATAAATGAAAAAAATACAGTGACTGGCTAACAGTCCACATTGCCGTGCTAGAGTAGCAGCAATAGCATGACCTATTCTAGTCAATTTATCTTACAGATAACATGGATAGACACCACATTTAGAAGAAGACAGGTATAAAAATGGAAAAGGGGAAATAAACGGGAGCGAGAGAGAGTGGCAGGTGGAGAGTGACAGAAGATTAAGAGAGCGAGACAGAGTCAGAAAAATAAGATATGTCTTGAAAAGACAAATGAAAGGAACCGAAATGTACAAAGAGAAAAGAGAAGGGGGTGGGGGGGAAAGGGACAGTGAAGGAAAAATAAAAGGGACAGTGAAATAAGAAAAAAAAGAGGCTTTTAAGGGAGAAGGAACATAAGACATAAAGGAAAACCGAGAGACAAGTGGAGAATTGAGAGAAAGGAAACCTGAATTTGTAGCTTAACAACTGGATGGCGGAGGCCTTCAAGGTGAAGGAGCTTCATTATTATGATAGCCATTAACAGACCGATACACACTCGTTTTACAGATGTTTTAATTCAAAGCGACTTACAAAGAGTTCCTTACAATAGCCAGAGCCAGATGCAAAGCAGCAATTCAAACCATGCACCTAGCAGATTAGTCTGTTACAACACATACACATACACAAACACACACACACACACACACACACACACACACACACACACACAGCCTTGGGACTTTTAAAACCAGCCAGACAAACAAAATGAATGCAGCAAAAATCATTAACAGAAAAATTGTATGTGCTTTTGTGCATATTTGTGTGTTGTGTGCACTTTACCTGTCCCAACAATACGTGGGTCTGCAAAGTGCTTGGCGAGGATAGCAGCTAGTTGAGTGAGAGTTTCTTCATAGCCTGAAGAAATTTAAAAAATAAAGTAAAAAAAAAGAGTAGAGCTGCATACACACACACAAAGAATTTCCAACACATAGAAAAAAACTGATTGCTTTTCACTTCACATCAAAAGCTGCAGTCAAACTTGTTTCATTTTGAGCTCACACAATAAACAGCCAAAGACAGCACATTACATGTGAACAAAGAAACGTCAATAGAGAAAAATAGTTAAGTTGAAGTTTTTTTATAACATAATTGCTGTAAAAACATCCAAAATTATGAGCATTTTTTTTTCAAATTAATAACCTTCAGTAGATGTTTTAGCATATTTGTTAGCTAATCGGGTATCACAGTCAGGGTTGCCACTCTTTTGTAATGATACATTTCAAGGACTTTTCAAGCACTTTTCAACGACAAATTATTTCAAAATTAAGGACCAATAATTCACATAGATGTACCAGCCTAACCCTGCCTGCCTGATTCCAGCATTTCAGCCTTTGACAGCCACCATGTGGACACCACAACGCGGCTAGCGGAGCTAATGGCTACTATTGAAAAGCCTCCCCCAGAGGTTTTTTGGACACTGAACAACTGATCCACAGTTCAGCATTACTCTTAGTCCAACCACCTTACTGTAATATTACCAAAATCCTATTAGTAATGTCTTACTTTGTATTACTTGTATTATTTTGTAACTGCTAAAAGTAATATATTACTGTAACGTGTTACAAATAACTTTAAGTACCCCCAACACTGAAAATAAGCTAGCTAGCAGCTACATAGCACTGTTCAACTTGGTGGCTATAGTTAGCCATTGTTAATGATGGTCACAGCATCAAATAGAATGCCAAACACCGCACATATAACAAATATTTAACATTAATTTAGGCTAATAAAAACTGTTGAACATGAATAGGTTAGCTACATATAAAAATAGTTTACCATTTGAAAGTCCTCTCCATGCTTGTGTTTTTCTCCTTTTGCATGGCTTTTGAGAGAGGATTCAACCAAGGTCTCCAGTTTAATATATTTTTCGCATAAACTACATTTTGCCAAGTTTATTTGGGACTTTAGTAGCCATTTGTAAGTTGGATTGAGCAACCATAAGTCATTGAACCGGCTTTTGCCAGACCGAGTACTTTTGACAGGGGCGTGGGTGTGCGCACTTTGGGTCTAGCCTTGATACAGATAGACACAAATACACTAAATACAATGCACATGTTGTTTTTTTGTTTGTTTTTTTATCAAACAACCAACAAAACCCAGCACAATTAGCTATAAACCATCACAAAATATAAGTTGTAGTCCCTTCATGCTACACACACACACACACACAAACACAACATACACTGATCAGCCAAAACTAAAACCACTGAAAGGTAAGTGAATAACATTGATTATCTCGCTGCAATTTCACTAGTCAAGGGGTGGGATATATTAGGCAGCAAGTGAATAGTCAGTTCTTTAAGTTGATGTGTCATAAGCAGGAAAAATGGGCAAGCCTAAGCGACTTTGACAAGGGCCAAATTGTGATGGCTAGACGACTGGTTCAGAGCATCTCCAAAACAGCAGATCTTGAGGGGTGTTCCCGGTGCGCAGTGGTCAATACCTACCAAAAGTAGTCCAAGGAAGGACAACAGGTGAACTGGCGTCAGAGTCATGGGTGCCCAAGGCTCACTGATGCGCATGGGGAGCAAAGGCTAGCCTGTCTGGTCCGATCCCACAGAAGGGCTACTGTAGCTCAAATTGCTGAAAAAGTTAATGCGGTCTATGATAGACAGGTGTCAGAATACACAGTGCACTGCAGCTTGCTGCATAGCCGCAGACCAGTCAGAGTGCCCATGCTTACCCCTGTCCACCGCTGAAAGTGCCTACAATGGGCAAGTGAGCATCAGAACTGGACCATGGAGCAATGGTAGAAGGTGGCCTGGTCTGATTGAATCACATTTTCTTTTAAATCATGTGGACAACCAGGTGTATGTGCATAATTTTCCTGGGGAAGAGATTGCACCAGGATGCACTATGGGAACAAGGAGACCCGGTGGAAGCAGTACGATACTCTGGACAATGTGTTGCTAAGAAACCTTGGGTCCTGGGATTCTTGTGGATGGTACTTTGACATGTGCCACCTACTAAACATTGTTGAAGACCAAGTACACCCCATCATGGCAACGGTATTTCCTGATGGCAGTGGCCTCTCTCAGCAGGATAATGCACTCTGCCACACTGAAAAAGTTGTTCAGGAATGGCTTGAGGAACATGACATCTAAGAGTTCAAGGTGTTGCCATGGCCTCCAAATTCCCCCAGATCTCAGTCCAATCAAGCAACTGTGGGATGTGCTGGAAAAACAAGTCTGATCCATGGAGGCCCCACCTCACAATTTACAGGACTTAAAAGATCTGCTGCTCATGTCTTGGTGCTAGATACCAGAGGATAACTTCAGTGGTCTTGTGGAGCCCATGTCTCAACAGGTTAGAGCTGTTTTGGTCGCATGAGGGGGACCCACACAATATTAAGCAGGCCGTTTTAATGTTTTGGCGAATCAGTGTATATACAAATAATTAAACGTAGCTCATCTGAACACATTGCATAATTAATTACTTCAACAGCAAGCACACACATTCATTCATTATTTTCTCCTGGTAGCTGGTTGTGGTTGGCATACTCAACAATAGCTTGCACCACCTGTGTGTGTCCCCTGTCCCGAACCAGAGAGGGAGAGGGGCCTAAACAATGCGGGTTACCTGGGCAACCAACTGCATATTTGAGCTAGGAATGCCAACGAGAGAACAACTAATCACAAAGCGCAGCTATCAGCAAATCGCTGAATGCTTATAGTCTATGCGGAGAGCAATAGATAAGAAGAAGGTGTATCAAGCTTGGCCCTGCACTTCAGATGTATAAAAATGGTATCAGGTGAATTTTGAGATGACGGAGCACACGAGTCTCAAACTTAGAAATTCCAGTAGTCTAAATCCAAGCACTTTTACCTCTTTATTGCTTGGTAAATCCAAGCACTTTCAAGTTCCTGATTTTTTATTTTTTTAATCAGCACTTTCAAGTAATTTCCAGACTTTTGGCAACCCTGTACAGTATCATTTAGACCTTCAATCATAACAACGATAAGCCGAAAATATTTCTTGTGAAATTGTAATACCTTAAATGAGTGGATGGATGGATGGATGGATGGATGATTGCATTTCAGAACATTAACTAAACTAGCAGTTTATCTATGCTAGGATTGAAATAGTTATTGAAATTGCCTTTAGTTTACCCAGCTATCAAAAAAAGATCAAAGATTTTTTTATAATCAAATTGTATCGTAGTGAAAATATGAGTAAAGCAGTACTACGCTGTTGTTCTTACAGTGAAAAACGTGATAGGAATTGAAGGTGTTATTTCCATAATTGGTGGTTTTGTTTGAATTAAAAGGTCCCAAGACATGGCATTTAGAGCAACGAGAATGTGGTCCATGATTTGACATATATCTGGATGAAAAACAATGGTCAGGTGGGATTTTGTGAGGGGAATGAATTTGATTTGACAAACACGCAATAACGACCAGGCATTTTCAGAAGGTGGACATTGATATGTTATTGACTAGTTTCCGTAGTTTTAGTGAGGTAACTTGGAAGCTAGGTAGGTAAATGTGACAGTCAAACTGTATTACCTGGAAGTTCTTCCATGCTATTTGCAGGGCTAAAGTAATTCTTGAGGGCACTGTATGCATTCATAGCTACGTTGAGGTAGAATTCTGGCGCAAAGGCAAATAATGAGCCAGTGTTGTCAGCGTGTTCAATGGTTCGGATACAAACACGCAGCAGCCAGTACACATCCAACATCTTTTCCTGAAAATGGTAGAGACAGAAAGAGAGAGAAAGGGAGAGGCACCTAGTAAGAAATTTAGTAATATAAAGCAACAGAAAGAGAAAGGCTTTAAGTGACAAAATACAAACACACAAACAAACACAGATACATGCACATGAGAACACACTAAGGACGCACATACATATAACCTCCCTCACTCACTGTACTCCCAAGCATGCTCACATAATCGCACACCCAACCATTCAGATGTGAGTTCACCTTGGAGTAGATGGTGGCATTTATCCAGGCTAGTCTCCTACTGAGGTGGTTGAGCTTCTCAGCAAAAACCTTCTGGCTCTTCTGAAGTTCATCCAAAATGTCTGGTCTCTAAAGGAAGAATGGTTAAAAAGCAGGGTGTACAGTCTATAAATGGTTGTTCCTCAAAGGGTGTTCCCACATAATGCCCACAGAAACACACAGGGCTAACTGCTTGCTCTTTATGCCAGTTGCTGTCCTTCCTTTTTGAAGTTTGAGAATGTAAAGATGTGAAATATGTCAAACCTTTACATGCCTGTCAGTATTGGTTAACCAAGACGGATGATGGATTTTTTACAATGGGTTTACTGAGAATCTGAAAATATGTCCGCCCCATAATCTTGATTTTGGTGCCTCTACATGTGTATGAGTAGAAAGTAAATGCAATCAAGTGTAAAATAGACTACCATGTTGTGCTGATGGAAAATCCAACATAATCACTCCCAATTAATAACTCATCTCTAAATACACATTTTAAACAGCAAGCTTTCAAAACAGTGAGAGGTTGTGCACTTGTTAGTGTACATTTCATTTTAAGTGCTGTAGCAAGTGAATTACTAAATCAGATTACCTGATGACATGCAGTTTTGCTGTTTCTTCCCTTCTTCATTAATGTGTGCGTTTGTTTAACCAATCATACCAAGTATCCAGTTATACTAAATAATATATTTATTCATGAGAATGAAGTATTCTTGAGCAAGGGACCTCAATCGCTAAATGGTTCAAATGGAGTTGTTCATCAGTAGAAATGAGAAAACTGAAGCTACACGGGGCAGCTCCCAGGTGTAAATTAAGTCATCCCTTATTGATTCCAAGAGAACTATAGAATTGGACCACTTCCACAGGAAGATCAGAGGTCAGGGTCACCACTGAAGCCAGTTAGGGATAAGCGCCTTGGACATAAGTGCCCTGGTCAAGAACACTTTATCACGGTTCATCATTAAAATGACTACATATACAATATAGATAAAAAGAGCAAGCAAAAAAAAAAACAGCTGCTCACCCTTGCAGGGCATCGCGCTATCTTCTCCTCTGTGTCCTTCAGCGCTACTGCATACTCGTGAACGTCATCTGAGACTACCACCATCTGGAGGGAGTGAGAAGTATGTTAGTCTTTTATTTTCTACAACCACTCCATCCAAGTCAGAGTCACTACGAAGGCTGAGGCATCTTCCAG
Source organism: Lampris incognitus (assembly GCF_029633865.1). Taxonomy (NCBI): domain Eukaryota; kingdom Metazoa; phylum Chordata; class Actinopteri; order Lampriformes; family Lampridae; genus Lampris; species Lampris incognitus. Next base: position 108,857,900 of record NC_079212.1, read on the forward strand.
CAGGCACCAGGCCCAAGGGTGAAAAACATTCCAGATAGTGCCCAAGTCCTTTTGCGGGACATGCATAAACACATTTACACACACAATCACACTTGTGGGAAATACATTTCTGGGAATATAAATAGTATAAACTCTTCAGGTACATATAACAATACTGGGTGCCACTATGGCTGAATGCACATATCTCTATTATGATAAATACAACAATCATATTTCCTGCACAGTCACATGTGCCAGTATAAACTGTGAAAAGTTGTGGTCTAATTGTTTTCTGTACCAAATTTCTGCATGCTATATTTCTAATTTTGGAGATGATTTTGATTTCAATCCTGCTATGCAATTTTCTTTTTTTATCTTTGGTCCTCATTATGCCTCCAGACGCAGTAAAAGACAGATAGATAAAAACCCAGGATTTCCATCATGTACTGTTAAATAAACAATGGTTCATTGCTACCCCATTAAATCACTGAAATTAATGGATTTTTCACTAAGAACAAAGACACAATGTTTATTTCATGTGTCAGAATGCTCTGTTAACCAGAAATACATACAGACGACAGACTTTGAGACACATCAACGCTTGTGTCAAGCGCAATATTGATTGTCTTTTTACCAACAACGCAATATAATGGCTTCCTCCTTCCCACTTTACTAATCCATATACTGTGGTAGAGATCCATTTGAAACATATCAACAGCTTACACAAAGCTTTACATTGTGTGCAGTCAAATTGCAGACAATGTGTTTATTGCCCATACAATAAAACAAAGAAGCTCTGTGAAACATAAATCTGTAGGTTGCCGGATAGACAGCTGTGTAACAAAGGATGCTGGGACGCCACTTCCACTTGCGGTTATGTTTTCAAATTTGAGGCTATAAGACAGAGGTCAAAACAATTGGCCTTCACAAAGACCTTTTATTTCTTCTGCACTGTGAGGAAAAGGAAGGATCACTTGGACATAAGAAAGAAAAGTAAAGTCAAAGGACCAATCAGACTCTTAATTTATGGACACCGAAATTATCAGTTGAACAAAAATGTAGTGGGGAGGATGCTGTATCAGAAACACAGTAATTTTCCATTAGAAATTAATGAGTTTTTTTCTTAATCCTAAAATCTGAGGACTCAACATGCACAGAGGGAAATAGTACATATTCATTTGCAAGGATGCATGCGTATGTACAAATGTGTGTTCACACAGTCACCCACCCACTCACCCCTTCACACACACAGAAATACATGTGAATCCTTGAAGCACCTATGGGCTCTTGTTTTACATGGTAGCTCCATGTGAAATAATATAAAAATTTAAACTAGCAATGAAACCCATCCAGCACAAGTTGCTCTACATTTTGAATATCTATATCGCTCTCTACTCTTCAATGAGTGGTCTTCCATCATTATGGAATCTCAAGGAAGCCGACAGCAGGTTATAACAAAGATTTCAAACAGTTGCTGAAGTAACTGCGCCTTTTTAATAAGCAACAAGTCACCTAAGGCTGTTTTTTGTTTTTGCCCCCCCCCTCAACAGTCTGTATAAAGCCATTGTTTTTTGGGGGGGTTTACTGAAACAAATAACACATACAACATAAATGGGACATATATACTAGGTCACATCATATGGCCAAACCTCCCCCTGGCCGCCAATCTAGACCATAGGATTGACGTCATAACCAAAAGAACCGATCTAATTCCCCCAAACAAATAATATAACATATACACATCTGCAATACATGCACACACTACATACATCCACAAGGATAATATAATACATGATAACACAAACGCTCGTGCTTATACACACACACACACACACACACACACACACACACACACACACACAGGCACCATAGGTTCACCAGCAGTCTGCCTACCCCACAACCCTCCACAGCAGAGCAGAGCATATTGGTTATGATGATTTACTTGAGACTGCACCTGCACACATGGCAACACAAAAACCTACACTTCCTATTAGTCCCCTGGTCCTCCACAACCTTATTGTTATGCCTGCAGAGAGTAGTGAAGGAGAACAAAAGCCGTTCTGTTTTGTTTTTATTTATTACCATCCTTCCCCAAGGCTTAGTTGTCCCCACCCCTTTAGGAAATTCAAGGTTTGTAGTATTATTTTAGATGTTAATCTCTCTATCATCCAGTGTATTTTAAGGTAGGCTTTGAAATCTGATATATTAAGCTGTACATATATGTTCTGCTTTATTATGAATGTTTTGCCAAACAGGATTGCAATATTAGATTTGCTACTAAAGTCTTCTAAAATTACAGTTTGAAAATTGATAGTGTGGCAGGAATGAGGAAAAACACATGAGACCAAGGTTAGTTTGATGTTTATTCCTCAACTCCAAAAACCAACTGCAGCAGGAACAACCCTGCCCCGGCGAGCCCGGGAACATAAACCACGCCCCCAGCTCACAGTCCTGCTGGGTGAGAGGCATAGCCCCTAGTGTCCGCCACACAGCCCCCCCCCCCCCGAACACCCAGAAGGGACTCCTGGAAAGAAACTTAGTGTCTCACTGGAGGCTTAAGCAGCGCCGTCCCTCAGCCGAAACAGTAGGTGAAACACAGTCCAAAGCCGGCTGAGAAGCAGAACGCTGAACCCGTGAAGACACTGCCGGGGTCCTGGAAGGAGGACGACCACGACGGGGAACCTGGGCCGGAAACACAACTTCGCCTGCCACCCTGTGCGCCGGTTTAAGCCTATCAAGCGTGACACGCTCCCTGCGCCCACCCATATCTAGCACAAACCCCTTAGGACCCGTCTCAAGAACCCGAAATGGACCATCGTATGGGGGTTGGAGGGGTGAGCGGTGAGCATCATGCCGTACAAAAACAAAACGAGCCGACATGAGCTCCGCAGGCACGAACGACCGCGGAAAACAGTGGTGAACGGGGCCTGGAACCCGAGTGCTGTCGGACAAAAAAGGATAAACGGCCGGACGGGGTCGAGGAGCGGAACTCCCAGGCAAAAATTCCCCAGGGACGCGGAGTGGCTGACCGAGCACCAGCTCAGCGGGTGACGCGTCGAGGTCCTCCTTAGGAGCCGAACGCAACCCGAGCATAACCCAAGGTAAACGATCCAACCAGTTACCATCTGAGAGCGCAGCGCTGCCTTGAGCGACCGGTGAAAACGTTCACACAACCCGCTAGCCTGAGGGTGATACGCGGTAGTGCGGTGTACCTGCACACCCAAGGATCGCGCAAGTGCCGACCAGAGCTCTGACACGAACTGGGGGCCCCTGTCTGAGGTGATATCTGACGGAGTGCCGAAACGGGCGACCCAGGAGGAAAGAAAAGCGCGTGCAACATCCGAGGATGTTGTGGAGGATAGAGGGACAGCCTCTGGCCACCTGGTGGTCCGATCTACCATTGTGAGCAGGTGCGTAAAACCCTGTGAAGAAGGTAGAGGGCCCACCAGGTCCACATGCACGTGGTCGAAACGTCTGGCCGGGATCGGAAACGGCTCGAGGGGCGATTTAGTGTGCTGGTGGACCTTAGCGCGCTGGCACGCTACACATGCAGCTGCCCACCCCTTGACGTCCTTGCGGAGGCCAGGCCAGACGAACTTGGAACCGACCAACTTCACCGACGCCCGAACTCCAGGGTGTGAGAGGGAGTGAATCGAATCAAAAACTCGACGGCGCCAGGCCACTGGAACAACGGGGCGGGGACGGCCGGTGGAGACATCGCAGAGGAGGGCAGGACTGCCTTCCTGCATCACAGCGTCCTCTAGCTTGAGACCGGTACGCGTTGACCTAAGGGCAAGGACGTCCGGGTCACTGGGCTGGTCGGCAGCCATAGCGGAGAAATCCACACCGAGGTGCACAGGACACACAAGCACACGCGACAGACAATCAGCAACAGGGTTGGACTTCCCGGCCACATGCTGAATGTCCGTTGTGAACTCGGAGATCGCCGCTGGGTGGCGCTGTTGACGAGCAGACCACGGCTCAGTCACCTTGGACATGGCAAAAGTCAGCGGCTTATGATCCACATAAGCCGTGAATGGGCGACCCTCCAGCAGGAAGCGGAAATGCCAGGTTGCAAGGTGCAGTGCCAGCAACTCCCGGTCAAAAACGCTGTACTTGCGCTCGCTATCTCGCAGTTTGCGGCTAAAAAATGCGAGTGGCTGCCACGCATTCGCCACACGCTGTTCAACCACAGCCCCCACGGCTATGTCAGACGCATCGGTTGTTAAAGCTATGGACGCCGTGGGTGTGGGATGGGCGAGGAGGCCAGCGTTAGCCAGGGCGCACTTAGCTCCGTCAAAGGCCTGGACCTGTTCGGGAGTCCAGTCGACAGGGTCGTTAGCCTTCTTAAGCCGCAGGGCTTCGTAAAGTGGCTGAAGGAGGTGGGCAGCGCGAGGGAGGAAACGGTTATAGAAATTCACCATTCCCAAGAATTCCTGCAATGCCTTAACAGAGACCGGGCGGGGAAATTCCGCCACCGCTTGCACCTTAGAAGGCAACGGGACCGCGCCTTGCGGCGAAATGCGGTGACCCAAGAAGTCAATCACCGGCAGTCCAAACTGACACTTGGCCGGGTTGACTATCAGGCCGTGTTCGTCCAGACGACGGAAAACCTGTTTCAGGTGCGCCAGGTGCTCGTCAGCTGACGGACTGGCCACTAATATGTCGTCGAGATAAACGAACACGAAATCAAGGTCACGCAACACCGAGTCCATCAGCCTCTGAAAGGTTTGCGCTGCCCCCTTCAAGCCAAAAGGCATGCGCATGAATTCGAAAAGCCCCAACGGGGTGATCACTGCGGTCTTGGGCACGTCCTCTGCGCGCACGGGAACCTGATGATAGCCGCGCACCAGGTCCACCTTAGAGAAAATAGTGGTACCTGCCAGGCGTATGGAAAAGTCCTGTATGTGTGGGATGGGATAGCGGTCATTGGCGGTGACGTTGTTCAGGCGGCGAAAATCGCCGCAAGGCCGCCACGACCCATCCGCCTTGGGCACCATGTGAAGCGGCGAGGCCCACGGGCTGTTGGAACGCCTCACTATACCCAGACGCTCCATGATGGCGAACTCCTCCTTAGCTGTAGCCAATTTTACCGCGTCGAGGCGCCGCGCGCGCGCAAAAACTGGCGGTCCCAGAGTGGGAATGATATGTTCTACCCCGTGTTTAGTAACCGCGGTGGAAAAGGCAGGTGTAGTCACCGATGGAAAATCCGCCAGCAAACGCTGAAAAACATCCCCTAATACTAAAAAGTTAGCGTGTGTTAACGGCCCGGCTCCCCCTGTCTCGCACGGAACAGTGGCGAAAGACACAGCATCAATTAAACGGCGGTTTGCAACATCAACCAGCAGACCATTAGCACACAGAAAATCCGCGCCGATAATAGGAACAGTAATGGCGGCCACCACAAAGTCCCACTCAAAATGGCGCCCGTGGAAGCAAACAGTCACCAACCTTGTGCCAAACGTCGCAATGGACGAACCGTTGGCTGCACTTAACTGTGGGCCGCCGCCTTCGGCCGACCTGTCTGTCTTAGCAGGAGGGAGTAGGCTCTTTTGCGAGCCTGAGTCCACCAGAAACCGTCTTCCTGACATCGAGTCCTTAATGAAGAGCAGCTCACTACGACCACCAGCGCCCACAGCTGCTACTGAGCGTTGGCCCTGGAGTCTCCCGCCGTCTCAAACGTGCACGGAGGGACGCAGCGCCTCGCCTTGCCGCCGAACCGCTGGTGGAAGAAACAGAGGCCTCTCCCGCGCCGTCTCCGGGCAGTCACTCCAGCCACCACTGCCGGGTCCGCGTCCTCCGACGTCGGCTGCAGAGGCTCCGATGCCACACTCTGCACAGAGAACCGTCTGGTAGCCAGCAGGACCCGATCGGCCTCCTCAGCCAAACCTCGGCAGTCACCAGCGGCCAGACACGGGGAGTTAGCCAATGCCGCGCGCACAGGAGACGGGAGCTGGCGCAGGAAAACGTGCGGGAAAAGGAACCCACCTTCGTCTGAGCCTAGCAGCGACAGCATATTGTCCATGAGATCCACAGCCGTCCCGTCGCCCAAACCGGATAGGGAAAGGATTCTATCTGCCCTCTCTGCGGCAGATAGGCTGTACCTCCGGAGCAGAAGATGTTTGAGGGCGACGTATTTATCGTGTTGCGGAGGGGCGCGCAACAGCTGCATGGCCAGGCGTGTGGACTGCTGATCCAGCGCAGCGACGACCAGATAGCATCTGGAGTCGTCCGCGGAGATTCCACGCAGGTGGAACAGCGCCTCGACATGCTGGAACCACGAGGCCGGGTCGCTCTGCCAGAACTCTGGGAGCTTCACAGCCGCGGCGAGAACGGCCGGCTGTGAGTCGGGGCGGCGTGGCCGAAGTGGATTCACACACATCTTCTGCTCCAAACATGTTCAATTCGGGGTCACCAATGTGGCAGGAATGAGGAAAAACACATGAGACCAAGGCGAGTTTGATGTTTATTCCTCAACTCCAAAAACCAACTGCAGCAGGAACAACCCTGCCCCGGCGAGCCCGGGAACGTAAACCACGCCCCCAGCTCACAGTCCTGCTGGGTGAGAGGCATAGCCCCTAGTGTCCGCCACAATAGTATATTTTGTATTATAATTCAGTATCCACTTGTGGACTTGATCCCAAAATAAAGCAACAACAGGACAATACTACATTAAATGCAAGACTGATTCCTCATCATCACTGCAAAACCTACACCAGCAAGTTTGTTCTAGGCCCCAGATAGATAGCGTCTTTTTGGTAGGTCTCTGTATTTGTCTTATATATATGGATTCATCTGAAGTTGAATTATAGATAATATTTAATACATTTTTCCATGGATTGAGTCTTCCCACTAGTCTAAAGTATTGGACCTTTGTCAATTTTGTCTTTGATATTATATATGTTTTAATTAATTTTATTTCAATTCATCCATGATAGGTCTCTACCATATGGGCAGCATACAAGTTTTTGTCTTGGTTTTTTAGCTAAAGAATTTTTCCAGACATAAGATATTGATGAAAGACTTTTATTATATTCTAGTGATGTGCATACTGGAAAATTAATTAAATTAAGTTTCCTTTATCAATTCCTTTGGGGAAATTCAGTTACTGCAAATTAACCCATCCTAGCTGTGATCTGAGTAGCTAGGAGCAGTGGGCTGCCGCCTTCATGCTGCGCCCGGGGACCAACTCCAGTTATTTTCCCATTGCCTTGGTCAGGGGCACAGACAGGATTATTAACCCTAACGATATATGGACCATACATTTGTGAAAATTTTTGGAAAGTCATGATTATGTTATTGCTATCTATTAAATCATTTACAAATGTAATGTTTTCATTTAATAATGGTTTGTTTATGTAAGGTAGTAATGTAAATCCACCACAGGGTGGCACTGTTACGCTGTATGTTCCCCTGGGAATGCCGCAAATGGCGATGTTTGTCCCTTTTGCAACACCGTACCCCTAGTTCTTGTCCCGGGCAAAAGGCTACGTTGATCAAATGTTTTTTTGTTTCTTCTGCCGGAAGGTGAGCAGTGTTACTGGTGGTCTGCATTATCATAAAAATATTGATTTATATCGCACATATTGTCTAACTGTTTATTCTGCGGTGTTAATAGACAAGTTTGCTTATAACCTAGTTAAAGTTTGAAGTCGAACATTGTATTTGGCAAGAGAAATGTGACAAAAAGTGTTGGCTAGCCTGTTGAGCATTAGCATGGCATATAAACGCAGGATGCAGTATTATTTGAGCAGATTATCCATGGTTTTTTTGTTTAATTTTATGGGTAATAAGTGCCTTATTTAATTTATAATGGATGACATTTGCTTTGGTTTTGCCGTAAGGTAGCATTTTGATATGAGATGTGTTTGTTTGCACATTTGCACTTTTTATTTTAATTTTATTGAGAAAAAAAAGTTTTTTGTTTCTTCTGCCGGAAGCTGTGAGTATGATGAGGCCAGCGGCCAGCTGATTGATGAGAGTTGAAGTGTAAGCGAGTGCCAATAAAGTGTCCAGGTCTCAGCCACGATCCCAAGCCTCCGCCTCCTTCCTTTTCCACGCAAACATCATACTACAACAAACACAACGCAGAGTCCCAGGGCATGTAGGGAGACGACGGCCGAACGTAAAGTGCGGGTTACATTTACATAGGGACGATTATCAATCAACATATTACTATTAAACAATATTATTTGTTGTACCATGTCTAGTTTTTCTGGGGGTGATACTGGTACTACAGTCACTTTGCAAAAGTTACTTCCATGAAAACTGACATTGAGGGAAATAAGTCTTTTTTTTAGCTGTTTGAAATGGGTAACTTTTAATCGTACATATGGAAAGAGCCCTTTCTCAAATATAGGGTGGAAGATTTTAAATAATCTTGCTGAGAACCAGTGTTGGTTATGGTATAATTTTGGTATGATAGATGCTTTTAGGGAATATTGTAATCCTTTTAGGTTCAAAAGATTCAAGCCTCCCGCTTCAGTTTTATTATATAAATATGTTCTTCTTATTTATCCGGTATGCTATTCCATATAAATGTAAATATTATTTGTTCATATTTTTTATACAGTTCTTCTGAAGGGGTAGGTAAGGAAGTTAATATGTATATAAGCTGTGGTAATAAAGAGTTTATTACAGCTATTTTCCCATCGAGAGAGACAGATTTTCCAGTCCAGGGAGATTGTATTTTTTTTTTCTATTTTGTATTGCTATAAACCCACTGAGGCAAATTTATAATTTGTGATAATGGGCTATACAAATAAAATTGACTTGACTATTTTCTGAAGTTCACTTTCAAAATTTATTTTTGTAATATTTCTTAGCTTTTCTGGGATACATTTACCCAATATGTTAACTCAGTGTGGTTTCAAGTCTGATATTTTTTTTAAATTGATCTAAGTATTCAGTTAAGGCTGCACTGTAAATTGGTGACAGATGTACTCTTAGAGCCCCCCCCCTCCTCGTGTCAGGCCAGGACTCTGCTGTCTACACCCATCTACAGACTAGTGGCCACTCTTTCTATGATGAGGATGCGCACATCCTTAATACGGAGGACCGCTGGTTTGAACGGGGAGTCAAAGAGGGAACGCCCATCCCTGAACCGAAGGGGGGACCTAAGAGTGTCACCATCTTACAATGTCATAATTGCAACCATTCCCCAATCCTCTGTGAATAGTACACATGGCCACTGTAACTCTAGTTAATGGTTACACCCATATTTGCATATGAAACCGATCGCTGGTTTCATTCGTTATGCTACTGTATTGTTTATACGGTTGGGGGATACTTGCAATCAGTTTAGACTGAAGATGTCACTTAGCTGAGTGATGAAATATATCTGTCAATAAACGTATTCAGATGAAATGATTCACCTTCTGTGACTTGTCTTCTAAGAGTAGCTGATTAAATTTATAATATTCGGGGCCCCTCATGTTCAGAGGTAATCATATTTATGATCTGAATACATTTTATCTAGTTGTAGCTTTTGTAACCTAAGTAATCAGTTTAAAAGAAATCAAAAAGTCTAACCTGCTTGCCTGGTTTAATCTTCACCAGGTGTATCTTACCTGTTGTGGATTGTTCATCCATCATATTTATAAGGTCTAATGAGGCCATTAGATTCGTTATAGCACCATGAGCTTTTGGATATTAGTTTTTACCATGTCATCCTTTCCTGTCCACTTCATTATCTAAAACTGTGTTAAAATCCCCTACCATAATAACTTGGTCATTTATAGTACCATATATGTCATATTTCTGTGTATTTTGCAGCAGAACCTCAAAGAAACCTGAATCATTTGTGTTAGGAGCATAAAGATTAGCTAGCAATATTTGTTTGTGGTTGGTTTCCATTTCTAAAACCATCCATCTGAGTCTACCTGTAGAGCATTAAAAGTAATATTATTTGTATTCTTAACTTAACATCATGACCCCTTTATCATTCCTTTGACTATGTGAAAACATCACCTCCCCATGCATCAGCCCATTGTGTTGAGACTTCAGGTATGGAATGCATTTCTTATAGGCAATAAATGTTGCAGTTTTTATGTTTTAGTCATGTAAAAACCTCCCTTCTTTTCTTGGTATCAGCCAAACCATTGCAGTTATAACTGGCTATGCAAATTTCGCTCATCATTTACAGAAATAAAATATCAAGTTGTTTCTATCTTTTAGAATATGACTGATTATAACAACTGATTTAGGCTGTGAGGCACCTAGGCCATACCGCATTCATGAGGGGCCCACACCCCACCCATCACATACACCCATCCAATAGACCCAGTAAGACCAGTCCAACCCAGCCCAGACCATACTTACACTGATATATTGAATCTCCATTATAACTGATGATCATATTGATTCAAATATTAAGGCTAGTTCACTTTTTTCTTTTTTCTTTTTTTTGGGGGGGGGGGTCCCCGTCTTTCCCCCCAATTGTGCTTGGCCAATTACCCCACTCTTCTGAGCCATCCCGGTCACTGCTCCACCCCCTCTACTGATCCGGGGAGGGCTGCAGACTACCACATGCCTCCTCCGATACATGTAGAGACGTCAGCCACTTCTTTTCACCTGACAGTGAGGAGTTTCACCAGGGGGACATAGTAGCATAGGATCACGCTATTCCCCCCAGTTCCCCCTCCCCATGGAACAGGTGCCCCAAGCGACCAGAGGAGGTGCTAGCATGGCGACCAGGACACATACCCACATCCGGCTTCCCACCCACAGACACAGCCAATTGTGTCTGTAGGGATGCCCAACCAAGCTGGAGGTAACACGGGGATTCTAACGTGTGATCTCTATGTTGGTAGGCAACGGAATAGACCACCATGCCACCCGGACTCCCTGGCCAGTTCACATTTTGATTTTGTTTGAGACATCACCCATCTCTCTACCACAATCACATTGTCACCCATATATATTGGTGTACAAAAAAAAAGAAAAGAAAATGAAACCACAAAAGAATAAACACTTGTCAAATTGTCTTATAGTTGCAAATTTAAGAAGGAGTATTCTACAAAGGAGTATACAAAGGACTCAGGACTGATTTGTGACAGAAGGTCACCAGCATGAGTTAAAGGGAAGGTTTACAAGATGGCTGTGAGACCAGTTATGTTATATGGTTTGGAGACAGTGGCACTGACGAAAAGACAGGAGATGGAGCTGGAGGTGGCAGAGTTGAAGATGCTAAGATTTGCATTAAGAGTGACTAAGAAGAACAGCACTAGGAATGAGTACATTAGAGGGACAGCTCAGGTTGGACGGTTTGGAGACAAAGCAAGAGAGGCAAGATTGGGATGGCTTGGACATGTGCGGAAGAGAGATGCTGGGTATATTGGGAGAAGGATGCTGAATATGGAGCTGCCAGGGAAGAGTACAAGAGGAAGGCCAAAGAAGAGGTTTATGGATGTGGTGAGGGAGGACATGCAGGGGGCTGGTGTGACAGAGGAAGATCTAGAGGACAGGAAGAAATGGAAATGGATGATCCGCTGTGGCAACCCTTAATGGCAGCAGCCGAAAGTAGTAATAGTAGTAGTAGTAGTAGATTCTACAAAGGAGTATTCTAGACTTGCATTCATCCGATGGCTAATGATACTGGTATCTCAAAACATGAAGAGTAGAGTATACAATAAGGAAACAATGTCATATTAGTGTATTTCAAAGTGAAAGAGAAGGGAAAAATAAATAACAACCATTAATCCATTTTCTAATTTCGTATTATAATTAACTGAACTCAAGGCATTTGCATTCTTTTACCTACCCTTGTCACCGGCAACCTTCATCTAAGCATACTTCGACCCTTTTAAGTTCCTACAAAATTAAAGTAAGTTATTTCTCTCTTTTTAATTAATAGGGCCTGTCTACTTTCCCTTCTCTTATAGATCAAAGCCAACATGAAATTGTTTCACATTGTTCACCCCCACCCCCTGAATATAAGCACATATGCTAACCAGCAGAAGTCTATTCTGTCTATTATTCAGGCACTGCAGAGTCACTTCATTAGTCACATGTTTGTATTTGTTTACTAGATATTGGCAGAGGGGCTACAGTTTTGGGAAACAGTGTATCCATCCTGGTTACCTTGAAAGTCGCCCCCCCCCAACTATAGCCTACTATCATCCTAACAACCCGCATTTGATATGTCCTCTCTCTCTCTCTCTTTCTCTCTCTCCCCCCCACAAACACATACCCACACCCACACACAGACACACACCCCTTACCTTACACTGTAGGAGGACTGAAGGTAAAACAGTCTATACTATATTGACTGGTTGAGTGAGCTCATCCTCTTTCTCATTATAATGTCTTACCCATAACACATATACACACTTACCCCTACCACCATAAGAAAATAAATAGGCAAGGTAGGGCGAAATAATAATAACTATTGGAAGACAACAGAAGTAGAGACCGCTACGTCAGCAGTCCTTTCACCATACCCCACACAGTCGCCCTTTATTGTACTGGTTTACAGATGCAGTCATATAGGCAGCAGCATACCATGGGGTTTCAGTCAGGGCCTTCACTAACAAACTGCATCCAACCCCCCCCCCCACACACACACACACACACACACACATTTCTCATATAGGTGCCAACACAACCTCATACAAAATACACTATATGCACTACTGGATCAACACCAACAAGAAAACTGATCTTCAACAATCACAATGCACACCACTGTGCACTATAGTAGTTATTGCAGCATCACCATCAGATCTTCCTTTATGTCAATCAGCAACCAGATTGCACACGCACACCACATGGCACAAAAAGAAAAACAACTACAAGTCAAGTCAAGTCATTTGTATTTGTATAGCCCAATATCACAAATTACAAATTGCCTCAAGGGGCTTTACAGCAACACAACATCTTGTCCTTATACCCTCACATCGGATAAGGAACAACTCCCTTAAAAAAAAATCTTGAACAGGGAGAAAAAATAGGAAGAAACCTCAGGGAGAGCAACAGCGGAGGAATGAGAGGAACAGAGGAGGAGGAGGAGAGGAGGATACTGAGTGCATATGAGTGTAGTGCACTCAGTATCTCTGCAAGGCATATCTCCTCTTCTCCGGTGCTTGGACTTGGCAACAAATCATCCCTTTTTTCACCTACCAGGAGAAGAAGCCTTTATTAAAAAGACTTCAGATGTGTTTAGCTGTCGCGGTTTCCATGGTATAAATTGAATGTAGGTGAATGGCCTTAATTCATTCTAAAGCAATAAAACAATGGCAAAAAACATAGCTCAGCAATGGGAAATATTGTATTGTGGCTACTGAGGTGATTTCCAGCTGTGACTGTGGTTAATCCTACTCCTGAAATTGTATTTTTATAGCGGCATTTTAATATTGGTGTCTATGGCCCTTCTGCGGCTAATCCCTCTCATGATGTCAGTTAACCAAACATGGTGGCAAGGTGAATAAAACAAATTATTTTTGTTTCATCCAGTGTTCCTCCAGTTCTCCTGTGGTGAGATCAGCAGTGAATAATTTGCTGATGTGCAAAATATGATAGATGTCTCGTTTACTTTCAACACTCATACCTGAATACATAATGGGCACTGTTGCTGCCCGAGTTAAATCAACTGTGCATGCATGAAGCGACAGAGCGCAGTATTGGGCGAGCGAACTAGATAATGAATAAAGAGAGGGAGTGGCGATAGCAAGAACAAACATTTTCAGAAGGCTTTTAATCACCGCAACCACGAGAGGTGCACAGTCATAGCTGTGCACAAAAATATTTTAGGCTAACAGGTCCAGTAGACTCGTGAACGTCTTATGGTTATGGTGAGGGGGTGGGAGGGGGGTGTTAAGAGTTAGCCTAACCCAACCTAGCCTCACACCAAGGGGGGTCAGATTCTACGGGGGAGTCAGACAATCCCATAACACCAGTGAAGATTTAGTTGTCCCTCATTTATCTTACTTGCAGGTCTAACAACGAGGCTTTGAATTCATTATTTTTTTGTGAGCTCTGTCATTTTAACTTCCAGTGTGCTGACCGTTTGCCTCAAACAGATAATTTCCTCTCTCAACCAGCATGTATAGTTTATTAAGCTTTTCCAGGCAGCTCAGCTTCTGTTCAAAGAGTAATAACAGACTGTATTCTGTATCAGTGGAAACCCAGCTACAGAGGATGCACAAGCCAGTACATTCTTAGTGCCAGTCACAAGCCCAGATGAATGGGGAGGGTTGCATCAGGAAGGGCATCTGGTGTAAAGCCTTTGCCAAATCAAATATATGGATCATAAATCAAATTTCCATACTGGGTTGGTCGAGGCCCAGGCTACCAATGACCACCACTGACACTGCTGGCCAGCAGGGTGCCGGTAGAAACTATGCTACTGTTGGTTGAAGAAGAAGAAGAAGAAGAGGGGGTAGGCATGTCCAGAGGTAGCGGGGGAGAAGGAAGGGTAAAAGTATGGAGGTGAGAGTCAGAACTTTGAATGTTGGCACTATGACTGGTAAAGACAGAGAGCTGGCTGATATGATGGAGAGGAGAAAGGTAGAAAAACTGTGTGCAAGAGACCAAGTGGAAGGGGAGTAAGGCCAGGAGCATCGGAGGTGAGTTCAAACTCTTTTATCATAGTGCAGATGGTAGGAGAAATGGGGTAGGAGTAATTCTGAAGGAAGAGTATGTCAAGAGTGTGTTGGAGGTGAAGAAAGTGTCAGACAGGGTGATGAGTATGAAGTTGGAAATCGAAGGTGTGATAATGAATGTTATCAGCACATATGCTCCGTAAGTTGGGTGTGAAATGGAAGAGAAATAATACTGGAGTGATTTAGATGAAGTGGTGGAGAGTGTACCCAAGCAAGAGAGAGTGGTGACCGGAGAACTTCAATGGGCATTATGGGTTAAGGGAATAGAGGTAATGAGGAAGTGATGGGCAGATATGGTGTCAAGGAGAAGAATGTGGAAGGACAGATGGTGGAGGATTTTGTAAAAACAATGGAAATGGATGTGGTGAATACATATTTCAAAAAGAGGAAGGAACACAGGGTAATGTGTAACAGTGGAGAAAATGCACGCAGGTGGACTATATCTTATGTAGAAGGTGTGCTCTGAAAGGGGTTGGAGACTGCAAGGTGGTGACGGGAGAGAATGTAGCTAGGCAACATTGGATGGTGGTCTGTAGGATGACGTTGGAGATCAGGAAGAGGAACAGCGTGATGGCAGAGCCAAGGATCAAATGGTGAAAGCTGAAGAAGGAAGACTGTTGTGGGGAGTTCAGGGAGGAGTTAAGACAGGCACTGGGTAGTTGTGAAGAAGGAATTACAGGAAAATATACAGGGGAAGAGGTTGGCAAAGAAGAAGTGGGATAGTCAGAGAGATGAAGAAAGTAGACATGTTTACATGGAAATGTGGCATAAAGCGAAGAGAGAGGTGACGAAGGCAAAGGAAAAGGTGTATTGTGAGTTGTATGAGACGTTGGACACTAAGGAAGGAGAAAAGAACTTGTACTGATTGGCTAGACAGAGGGACCGAACTGGGAAGGATGTGCAACTGGTTAGGGAGATCAAGGATAGAGATAGAAATGTGCTGACAAGCAAGGAGAGTGTGTTGAGAAGGTGGAAGAAGTACCTTGTGGGGCTGAAGAATGAAGAAAATTAGAGAGAGAGAAGGTTGGATGATGTGGGGATAGTGAATCAGGAAGTGCGGTGGATTAGCAAGTAGGAAGTGAGAGCAGCTATGAAAAGGATGAAGAGTGGAAAGGCAGTTGGTCCAGATGACATACCTGTGGAGGCATGGAGATGTAGGAGAGATGGCAGTAGAGTTTTTAACTAGATTGCGTAACGCAATCTTGGAGCGTGAGAGGATGCCTGAGGAGTGGAGAAGAGGCATACTGGTACCGATTTTCAAGAATAAGGGTGATGTGCAGAGCTGTAGTAACTACAGAGGTATAAAGCTGATCAGGCAGAGCATGAAGATATGGAAAGAGTAGTGGAAGGTAGTTTAAGAGGAGAGGTGATGATTAGCGAACAGCAGTATGGTTTCACGCCATGCAAGAGCACTACAGATGCAATGTATGCTTTGAGAATGTTGATGGAGAAGTATAGAGAAGGTCAGAAAGGAGTTACACTGTGTCTTTGTGGACTTCGAAAAAAGCAAATGACAAGGTGCCGAGAGAGGAGGTGAGGTATTGTATGAGGTAGTCATGAGTGGCAGAGAAGTATGTGAGAGTGGTGCAGGACATGTATGAGGGCAGTGTGACAGTGGTGAGGTGTGCCATAGGAATGATGAATGGGTTCAAGATGGAGGTGGGATTACATCAAGGATCGGCTCTGCGCCCTTTCTTGTTTGCACTGGTGATGGACAGGTTGACGGACGAGATCAGGCAGGAGTCTCCATCAACTATGATGTTCGCAGTTGACATTGTGATCTGTAGCAAGAGTTAGGAACAAGTTGAGGAGAGCCTGGAGAGGTGGAGGTATGCGCTGGAGAGAAGAGGAATGAAAGTCAGTACGAGCAAGATGGAATACATATGCACAAATGAGAGGGAGGACAGTGGAATGGTGAGGATGCAAGAAGTAGCAGTGGCGAAGGTGGATGAGTTTAAATACTTGGGGTGAACTGTTCAATGTAACGGGAAGAGCGGAAGAGAGGTGAAGAAGACAGTGCAGGCAGGGTGGAGTGGGTGGAGAAGAGTGTCAGGAGTGTGACAGAAGGGTACCAACAAGAGTTAAAGGGAAGGTTTATGAGATGGTAGTGAGACCAACGTGTATGGTTTGGAGACGGTGGCATTGACGAAAAGACAGGAAGTGTAGCTGGAGGTGGCAGAGTTGAAGTGGCTAGATTTTTGCTGGGAGTGACGAAGATGGACAGGATTGTAAAGCGCTTTGAGTGTCTCTTGCAGCTAGAAAAGCGCTATATAAAATGTAACTTGATTGATTGATTGATTGATTGATTGATTGATTGATTGATTGATTGATTGATTGATTGATTGATTGATTGATTGATTGATTGGGAACGAGTATATTAGAGGGACAGCTCAGGTTGGATGGTTTGGAGACAAAGCAAGAGAGGCAAGATTGAGATGGCTTGGACATGTGTGGAGGAGAGATACTGGGTATATTGGGAGAAGGAGGCTGAATATGGAGCTGCCAGGGAAGAGTACAAGAGGAAGGCCAAAGACAAGGTTTATGGATGTAGTGAGGGAGGACATGCAAGGGGCTGGCATGACAGAGGAAGAAGCAGAGGACAGGAAGAGATGGAAACGGATGATCCGCTGTGGCGACCCCTAATGGGAGCAGCCAAAAACAGTAGTAGTAGATTCTGTATCAGAAAGTTTGGATCTCTGTAGCAGCTCTTGGCATGAGAGTCTTTTCCTTTTTAGTGGCAAAGCCTGATTTGGCCTTGAGGCATTTTCAACAGCCATGGACTGAGCAGGTATTCTGATTAGTGATTCCATGTTATAAGTAATTTCCGCAGTTCCAAAAAGGAGCCAACATGTGAATTTGTGCTCTCAGTAGTTGATGTGTCTCCCAAGGGCTCTATATTTACAGTGGGGAAAATAATTATTTGAGCCCCTGCTGATTTTGTAAGTTTGCCCACTTACAAAGAGTGCAACAGTCTATAATTTTAAGCGTAGGTTCACTTTAACAGTGAGAGACAGAATATGACCAAAAAAAGTGGAATAAGACATTGTATGAATTTTATGAATTTATTTACATATTTTTGGTCCAAAATAAATATTTGAACCCCTGGACAAACATTATGTTAATATTTTGTAGAAAAGCCATTATTGGCCAGCACAGATGTCAAACGATTTTTATAATTTCTGACAAGGTTTATGCACATTTCGGCAGGGATGTTGGCCCACTCCTCCCTGCAAACAGCCTCCAAATTGTTCAGGTTTCGAGGCTGTCGCCTGGCAACCCGAATTTTAAGCTCGCTCCAAAGATTTTTGATTGGATTCAGGTCTGGAGACTGGCTAGGCCATTCCAGAACCTTGATGTGCTTCTTCTTCAGCCACTCTTTGGTTGCTTTGGCGGTGTACTTTGGGTCGTTGTCGCATTGGAACACCCATCCACGACCCATCTTCAACGCTCTCACTGAGGGAAGGAGGTGTTGGTCCAGAATTCCACGGTACATGGCCCCGTCCATCCTCCCCTCAATGCAATGGAGTTGTCCTGTCCCCTTGGCTCAAAAACACCCCCAAAGAATGATGTTGCCACCCCCATGCTTGACGGTGGGGATGGTGTTCTTTGGGTTGTACTCCGTGTTCTTCACCCTCCAAACACGGCGAGTTGAGTTGAGCCCGAATAGTTCTACCTAGGTCTCATCCGACCACATCATCTTCTTCCAGGCCTCTTCTAAGTCGTCCAAGTGTTCATTGGCGAACTTCAGACGGGCCTGTACATATGCCTTCTTGAGCAGTGGGACCTTGCGTGCGCTACAGGATTTTAATCCATGACGGCGTAGTGTGTTATTAACCGTTTGCTTTGTAACTGTGGTCCCAGCTGCCTTCAGGTCATTAACCAGTTCCCCCTTGTGGTTCTGGGATGATTCCTCACCGTTCGCATGATCAGGGACACCCCACGAGGCGAGATCTTGCGTAGAGCCCCAGACCGAGGGAGGTTGGCGGTGGTGTGGTGTTCCTTCCATTTCCTGATAACTGCACTGACAGTTGTTACTTTCTCTCGAAGATGCTTTCCAATTCTCTTGTAGCCCATCCCAGCCTTGTGCAGGTCTACACTCTTGTCCCTGGTGTCCTTAGACAGCTCTTTGGTCTTGCCCATGGTGGAGATGTTGAAATCTGATTGATTGGGTGTGGACAGGTGTCTTTTATACAGGTAACAAGGTGATGCAGGTGTATTTTATGTGGGTAATTAGTTGGGATTGGGGGTGCATCTTAAAGAAAAACTAACTGGTTTGTGGGAGCCAGAATACTTGCTATTTGGTGGGGGATCAGATACTTATTTTTCTAAATCAGGTGGTTATTAATTTTTATAAATTCATATAATGTGATTTTCTGGAATTTTCTTTTGGATTCCGTTCCGTCTCTCACTGTTAAAATGTACATATGATTAAAATTATAGACTGTTGCATTCTTTGTAAGTGGGCAAACCTACAAAATCAGCAAGGGGTCAAATATTTATTTTCCCCACTGTAATTCTATAATCCAATATTGTTTAGCCAAACATTGAGTTTTCTTCATAAGAACTCCTCACTTGGCGTGGCGTATTTTTCTCAGGGCACAGCCGTCATTTCGCGCCATTTTTAAAGCCATTGTTTGGTCACAGTTGGAACACGTATATGTACATTACATTTGTCCTCTGTGTGAAGTTTGCATGTTCTCCCCATGTCTGCGTGGGTTTCCTCCGGGTGCTCCGGTTTCCTCCCACAGTCCAAAGACACGTAGGTCAGGTGAATCAGTTGTACTAAATTGTCCCTAGGTGTGAATGTGTGTGTGTGTGTGTGTGTGTGTGTGTGTGTGTGTGTGTGTGTGTGTGTGTGAGCCCTGTGATGGCCTGGCGGCCTGTCCAGGGTGTCTCCCTGCCTGCCGTCCAATGACGGCTGGGATAGGCTCCAGCATCTCCATAACCGAGAGTAAGGATAAGTGATTTGGATAATGAATGAATGAATGAATTTTGGTCACACAAATATTCGTTCTTAAGTAGGCGTTAAGACTTGCTAACACTAATGAATTCCTCATTTCAGAGAAAAGGTGGAGTTTGAATGTAGTGTGAATAAAATCCTCCTTAGTGACCAAGATCACATTCACAGCTTTGTTCACCTTTCAGTTAGTCACTTTTAGAAACAAAATGGGAATCTTGAAACCCAGTGAAAGTTATATTTAATATAATAATGTCAAGCAGTGAACCTGCACTGCTGATTGTCAATTCTGGTCAACTAAAATAACCCGTCCTCCTGCAGCTTTTGCAGGAATTGACAGTATTATTAGAATGTATTAATAACTCAATATTTTTTTAAAAATACACAATTCCTTCAAACTTGTAAAGCTTATGAATTAATGTTAATGATTTTAAACATGTTTTAAATGACAATTGGTGCTTGGATGGTGCAGCAGACTTATACAATACCTTTCAAATACACTAGCATTCAAACACTAATGTTAACAATTAAGATTAAGATTAAGATTAAACCCAAGGATTACCTTCAACTCAGTCAGGCATCACAAGAAACTTTTAGGTGCATTTGAATAAAAATGTCTGCTAATGAGAAAAAGTCAGCAAACTTGAACCCTTATACCAGATAGAGGGCAGAATAAAAATGACCAAATTGAACTCCCAGTGAAGAAGGCTATTATTTTAAGTGTGTTTGTATCTCATTCAAAAATTAAATTTGCACTACATTACAAGGCCTACATACTGATGTATAGATGAGGCATGTGTTGTTTTAAACTACTCTTCTCTCTAGTCTTTGTGTATTCATGGTTGTGTGTTTCTGATCACTTCCAGACTAATTTCTTTTTTTTTTTATTTCTTTTTGATTTTTCCCTTTTTTCTCCCATTTTAGTGGCCAATCGATCCCTATTTTAGTTCAAACACCCACCCTCGTACTGCATGCGTTCGCCAGCTGCATCTCTCCGGCCGGCAGTCTCGAAGGAGACACCTCGTCACTTTCATGGCAAGGCAAATCCAGGCCGAACCACTGCTTTTTCCAATACACACAGAGGCGCATTCCTGTGACGAACACAAGCCGACTCCGCCCCCCTCCCGAAGACAGCGATGCCAATAATTGCTGCTTCATCGAGTCAGGCCATAGTCGGATCTGACGAGACTGGAGCGCAAACCCCGATCCCCAGCGGGCAACTGCATCGACACAAAGCCGATGCTTAGACCGCTACACCACTGTGGACCCCTTTCAGACCGACAGAAGCTTCTACATGAAACGGCACTACTGTGTGCTATCAGTAAATCATTGTGACGCACCAGCAACATGCTAAACAACTCTTTTCTTTTCCAGCAAGAAAAATAGATGTTCTGCGGAGCATTAGTATCAGCCCAGTATTTGGTTTTTTTGCAGAGTCACAGAGCAACACGGTACTTAGCAAGTTAGTTAACAGCTTTGCATTTGTGTTGACTGTGACACTTAAGATGTTGAACTGTATAAGGTGAAAAGATAAGACAAAGGAGAGGAGATGAGGAAACTAAAAAAACAAACGAGGGGAAAGCTTCTTTCAATAAAAAAGTATCATCGAAACAACAATAATACCTCTAAATTATCTCAGTACGTCTATGAAGCAGAAGTCAATCAACTGCACCCTTCTTCGATAAACATAAATCACTTACAAGGCTTTTTTTTCTTGTTTAGAACAGAAAAAAAGAACAAGTATGAAAAATTATGCACAAAAATATTTTGTTGGAACTTGGCAGTTTTACAAATGATCTAAAGCGTCTTTGTTAAATTGAACAAATGAAGTATGAGTGCAGAACATGGCTAATGGTGAGAGGGTTAATCAGAATTTTAAAAATATACTAATGCTGATAAAAAATAGACAACACCAGCAACCCAACACTGAGGTTAATGGTTCAAAACCAGGCATTACCTATGACTCTGCTTTCTCACAAGGAATACAATAACCTATGTCCTAGAATAAAATAGAATTGAAGGACACATTAGAGGTAATGTGTCCTTCAATTCCATTCCTTTAACTACGCCAAAAAGTAAGACTTTTTTTTGCAAAATGACTCAAATAAATCATTGGGTAAAAATGTGGCAGGCTAAGCTAACTGCTAGCCCATGCACACCGGCAGTTCCGACAGTCCTCCTGGCTGGCGTTCATTCTCCTGGACAGTGATTTCTTGTTTGTTTAGTTTAGATATATATGTTAGTATGGATGTATGTGTTCTTGTAGTTTTTGGGTATGTGTTTTTGTCTTTGTATTGCACTGCTGTGGGCTGGGGGAAACAATGTTTCGTTTCATTTCATGTGTGGAAGTGCATGAAATGGATTGACAAATAAAGTGTTTCTGATTCTGATAAACAGACAAATACTGATATTGGAAGCCTAAGCTAATGTGCTTGTTGGTCCTCACCAGTGACGTACTGGCCATCTGGAATTTGGGCAAATGACAGAAGGGCTGTGGCCAACCATTGACCATTTCGGCCACTCAGAATGAAGTTATTGTGGGATATATATATACACTGCTCAAAAAAATAAAGGGAACACATAAGCAATGCAATGTAGCTCCAAGTCAATCACACTTTTGAGATATCAACCTGTCCAGTTAGGGAGCAACACTGATTTGTGACTCAATTTCACCTGTTGGTAAATTGTCTAATTTCCACCAGGTGGAAATTAGACAATTTGCAAGACAACCCCTATAACAGGAATGGATTTGCAGCTGGTGGCCACAGACCATTTGCCTGTCCTCATCTTTTCTGGCCGATCTTTGGTTAGTTTTTCATTGTGCTAGTGCCCTCACCACTAGAGGTGGCATGAGGCGGTATCTGCAACCTACAGAAGTTGCTCAGGTAGTGCAGCTCATCCAGGATGGCACATCAATGCGTGCTGTGGCAAGAAGATTTGATGTGTCTCCCAGCACAGTGTCCAGAGCATGGAGGAGGTACCAGGAGACAGGCCAGTACACCAGGAGACGTGGAGGGGGCCGCAGGAGGACAACAACCCCGCAGCAGGACCGCTATCTGGTCCTTTGTGCAAGGAGGAACAGGAGGAGCACTGCCGGAGCCCTACAAAACGACCTTCAACAGGCCACTAATGTGCAGGTTTCTGCTCAAACAGTGAGAAACAGAATGCATGAGGATGGTATGAGGGCCCGACGTCCACAATTGGGGCCTGTGCTCACAGCCCAACACCGTGCAGCCCGATTGACCTTTGCCAGAGAACATCTTGGTTGGCAGATTCGCCATTGGCGCCCTGTGCTCTTCACAGATGAGAGCAGGTTCACACTGAACACATGTGACAGATGTGAGAGAGTCTGGAGACGCTGTGGAGAACGTTCTGCTGCCTGCAACATCCTCCAGCATGACCGGTTTGGCGTTGGGTCAGTGATGGTCTGGGGAGGCATATCCCTGGAGGGCCGCACAGACCTCTACGTGCTAGCCAGAGGTACCATGACTGCCATTAGGTATCGGGATGAGATCCTCAGACCCATTGTCAGACCATATGCTGGTGCAGTGGGCCCTGGGTTCCTGCTCATGCATGACAATGCTCGTCCTCATGTGGCCAGAGTGTGTCAGCAGTTCCTGTATGTCGAGGGCATTGCTGCTATGGACTGGCCTGCACGTTCCCCAGACCTGAATCCAATCGAGCACCTCTGGGACATCATGTCTCGTACCATCCGCCAACGCGATGTCGCACCACAGACTGATCCAGGTCTGGGAGGAGATCCCTCAGGAGACCATCCGTCGTCTCATCAGGAGCATGCCCAGACGTTGTAGGGAGAGCATACAGGCACGTGGAGGCCACACACACTACTGAGCCTCATTTTGAATCGTCTTGAAGAATTTCCACAGAAGTTGGATCAGCCTATGTTCTCATTTTCCACTTTGATTTTGAGTATGATTCTGAATCCAGACCTTAATGGGCTAATGATTTTGATTTCCATTGATCATTCTTAGGTTATTTTGCTCTAAACACATTCCTCTGTCTAATAAATAAAGATTTTCAGCTGAAATATTTCATTCATCGAGGTCTGTATTGTGTTTTTAGGTGTTCCCTTTATTTTTTTGAGCAGTATATATAGTCATCAACTCACTTTCCTCATTCTTCAAAGAACATCTTCGTCAGTACTGTTATACGAGTGGCGTAGCTCCTTGATGAAATAGGGCAGTATGTAATGTGTGTGTTGCGCGTGTGAGAGAGTAAGTGGCAGAAAAGTTATGGCGAATGCGAGCGGAGCAGAGGAAAAGGTTAGCAGTAAGTTGTAAATCTAGCAGAAATGTACAGTATAGGCTACAGTGTGTCAGTTAATAAATGCTGCAGCCTCTCAAGACCGAGAAAAGTCTTGTCTGTTGTTTCTGCTGGAAAAGTGAAGGGGGTCAGAGGTTAGCAGGGGTTTCCATACCATTAGAAGGCTTAAGGTGCAGCACCCAAGCCATTTTGGACACCACCTAAGCCGAATGAATGTAAAATCAATGTGGAGAGCGTCAAAACTAACTTAAATGACTTTTCCCAAATATAATGGTTGTAGTTGGTCCCCAGTGGACTTATTAAGCAAGTTTTGTCTTTAAGCTTTTTGGGTGTTGTTTATTATCCACTCTAGCTTTTCCAACTTTTTGTACAAAGTCATGGTAATAACAATGGTCCAAAATGATGTGAAATTGCATACTTCGCATTGAAAAACATATTTTTTTCTTGGGGGAGGACCCCCAAACCCTCCACCAAATACATGTACACAAACCAAAGGAAAACGCCTAACTTTTAAACTACTCTGACACAAGTGAATACTGGCCGGCGTCACATGCTAGTGGACATACAGCACGCACAAAAGCACTGCTGCTGAAAAAAATTCTAGGGGAAACACTGACCTGTGTTGACTGTAATATGTATGCTATGCTCATACTGAATATACTGCAACAATCCCAGTAATAGACCTAGTATAACTTGGCTAAAGGTACAGTTGAGGTTGGCACTGGGTTTGAAAATAGGGCTGCCGGGCCAGTTTATGTCGCAAACGCCAGGGCCATTTTCGATCCCAGTCTGTCACTGGTCCCCACTCACCTACTAACTTCTATTCTTTGTAAATCCTTCATGACCTTAGGCCTGTATTAGCAGGGTTAATTTGGTCGAGTTTTCTTGTCAATATATCCAGCCAGCTACACATCTTAACAGGAACAGTGTTACCCATTAGCCCATCACATGCAATGTGGACAGATCCAAAACAGTGTAATAAAGCTCAGAGAACCATGGGTAGGAGCCAAGCAAAATAGATCATCCTCTGTGTGTCACTGTGGTGGAGTGGTATGGCTATGTGTCTGTTGGGGATGGGAGAATAAGCAGAGGCTGTGGTGGTATTTGGGTACAGCTGCAAACAATCAGCAATTATTCTAACACCTATTTCTGTCTGTTGCAGCGTGAGGTTGGAACTGAATAACAGACATACACTGGCAAAACCATGAGACTGTGAATCATGACAGAGAATAGAGTTTAGTCAGTGGCCTAATTTAGTTTAGCTACGTAATGATAAGAAAAGCCTGTTGGTTGTGCAACCAGTGATCTTCGTATGTATATAAGCTGTTCTTGAGAACGTATCCTTGTAGTAGTCACAGTCTGAGTCAAAATCTTGGTGAGTTCCGTAAAACTTGAAATAGTGGGATGCTTACTTTAAAACGTAAGACAAAACATTTATATTATTTAGCAGACACTTGTATTGAAAGCAAGTAATGAGAGGCAACAACTGGCAAATGTATCTGTGTGTAAAACTATAGGCATCAAATAGTAATCAAATCATAGCCAGGAGTGCATGTCATGTCAAGTGCAGTTAGTACAAGTGTGCGGCAGGTAGATTGCCAATAATTGCATAAGTAATTAGGGATTTCCAATTAATTGGACAATGCAAAAAGGCAATTATGTTAGATAAGTGTCAAGGACAGTAAAGTAATTTAGGTAAAGGGAGGTATCTCCTGGCCAGACTGCAAAAGACCAACTCAAAAATTCACCCAGTAAAAATCTACATTCTGTGGTACTTTACAATACAGCGTGCACACATGCTGAGTAATACACTAGTGAGGAAAAAGTTAACAGGATTAAATATGGGCAGAGCTTAATTTGAGCCGGATCTTGTTCCAAGAACTATCAGATTTGACAGTATGCGTTCCGGGAACTATTTGTGTGGATCTGGCATTGCATGGACTAAATGGCCTGTGTCATGTAAATCCTATGCTATTCAAAATCAAACCTTCCTATTTGACCACTCGTTTGTTTTCCCTCCCCAAATTTGCTGATGAGGGCACATGATCTGGCCTGTAGTGGTAGCTGAACGTGATATTAAAAAAAATGTATGCAGTGCTACGTCATAGGCATATTACCCGCTCCCCACTGCTCCTAGCTACACAGCTAGAATGGGTTAAATAAAGATGATGAATTTCCCCATGTGGATTAATAAAGTATATCTTATCAAAAAATAAAAAATAAGCATGTGGCGCGCTAGTGCTGAAATCCATGCTGTGTGCATCGATTGTCTTGTAACACTGTCTGGTTGGCTGAGAGGGACAGTCAATTATCTAGGAGCTAAACTTTGTCACGCCTATACTGTATACTGTATTTCCTGGACTATAAATCACTGTTTTGGCTAGTCGTGCAATTTATATTCCAAAGCGATTTATACAATGTAATTTTGTCGGATGAATACACCTCATTTCAACGAAGGCCACTAGATGGCAGTGTTTAATCTTGTGACTCAATTGAAAATATTGTACCGCCCTAAAAATGCGACATATACACAACAGCAACATAAATGTTTTTTTCCTCGCAACGACACACTTTTTTCTGAGTGCGATTTATATTCCAGTGCGACTTCTGGTCCGGGAAATTCGATAAACACGAATGCTAATAAGTGTATCCACGTGACAGAGTGGGATAAATTGGTGTTTGTTATGTTTCTGCAAATGTGAGCAAGCAATGTTTTGAACTATTGGGCTGACTTCAGTGTTTTGATAAGTCTTGATTTACGAATCAAGCACTGAATACAGGTTATTAAACTTATAAATTGTATGTTTATATGTATAAAAACAGAAAGCTAGAAACTTAAGTCCATATTTGACATCCATGTACCAGAGTCTACAGGATCCTTCATGATCCTTGGTGATGTGATCTTCTTTTCAGAGAGTTGATTCCTAAGAGCAGTGTTTGGATATGACAGTCTGAACATACACTGCTCTGGAACAAGTTACTGTAGGTGTGCACCATAAATTAAAAACCGCATTATGCTAAAAGTCAGCTTGCTTACCCACTAATCTTATTTGAGAGAGAGACCATAGGGAAAAAAATATTTTGCTGGGATATACATCTTCTTTTTTTTTTTTTGGGATATACATTTATTAATCCCCTTGGGGAAATGTATCTTCTGGATTTAACCCATCCTAGCTGTGTAGCTAGGAGAAGTGGGCAGCCACTGTGCAGCGCCCAAAGACCAACACCAGTTTTTTCCTATTGCCTTAGTAAGGGGACACAGACAGCAGTATTAACCTAACATACATGTCTTTGATGGTGGGAAGAAACCGGAGCACAACCACATAGACACGGGGAGAACATGCAAACTCCACACAGAAAGGACCTGGGACAGCCTGGGATTCGAATCGAGGACCTTCTTGCTGTGAGGCAACAGTGCTAACCACTGGGCCACCTTGCTACCCCACTACTGGTGTATAAACTACACCAGTAGTCTTCATCATAGCTACATTCAGGCTGCAATCATTAATGTCAATTCCCATTTCTGATCAAATTGATTTTTTTTGGTCTCATTATTCAAAATGAAGCGGAACCTATAGGTACAGAGGTATAAAGTTGATCAGCCACAGCATGAAGTTATGGGAAAGAGTAGTGGAAGCTAGTTTAAGAGGAGAGATGATGATTAGTGAAAAGCAGTATGGTTTAATGCCAAGAAAGAACACTACAGATGGAATTTTCGCTTTGAGAGTGTTGATAAGTATAGAGAATGTCAGAAGGAGTTACAGAATGTCTTTGTGGATTAAGAGGAAGCATATGACAGGGTGCCAAGAGAGGAAGTGTGGTATTGTAGGAGGAAGTCGGGAATAGCACAGAAGTATGTCAGAGTGGTGCAGGATATGAATGAGGGAAGTGTGACAGTGGTGAAGTGTGAGATAGGAGTGATGGATGGGGTCAAGGTGGAGGTGGGATTACATCAAGGATCGGCTCTGAGCCCTTTCTTGTTTGCAGTGGTGATGGCCAGGTTGACAGACGATATAGGCAGGAGTCTTCATGGACTATGATGTTCGCGGGTAACATTGTGATCTGTAGCGAGAGTAGGGAGCAGGTTGAGGAAAGCCTGGAGAGGTGGAGGCATGCACTGGAGAGAAGAGGAATGAAAGTCAGTAGAGACAGAATCAGTACGTGTGAATGAGAGGGAGGACAGCAGAAGGGAGATGATGCAAGGAGTAGAGGTGATGAAGGTGGATGAGTTTAAATACTTGGGGTTAAATGTTCAAAGTAATGGGGAGTGTGGAAGAGAGGTAAAGAAGAGAATGCAGGCCAGGTGGAGTGGATGGAGAAGAGTGTCAGGAGTGATTTGAGACAGAAAGGTAGCAGCAAGAATGAAAGGGAAGGTTTACAAGATGGTAGTGAGACCAGCTTTGTTGTATGGTTTGGAGATGGTGGCCCTGACAAAAAATACAGGAAGAAGAGCAGGAGGTGGCAGAGTTGAAGATGCTAAGATTTTCATTGGGAGCGATGAAGATGGACAGGATTAGGAATGAGTATATTAGAGGGACAGATCAGGTTGAATGGTTTGTAGACAAAGCAAGAGAGGCAAGATTGAGATTGTTTGGACATGTGTGGAGGAGATATGCTGGGTATATTGGGAGAAGGATGCTAAAGATGGAGTTGCCAGGCAAGAGGAAAAAAGAGGAAGGCTAAAGAGGAGGTTTATGGATGTGGTGAAGGAGGACATGCAGGTGGGTTGGTGTGACAGAGGGCAATGCAGAGGACAGGAAGAGATGGAAACGGATGATCTGCTGTGGCGATCCCTAATGGGAGCAGCCGAAACAGGAAGAACTCATGAGGAAGAGGAAACTATAAGGTGGAGTCAAAATGTCTATAGTTAACAAAGAATCTGTTTAATGAAAAATCTGACTACAGAATGAGACTACAAAAACCTGGCCAAAGTCTGTACAACTGTGCATATTCCTCACCATTTATCTACAACAATGTGCCATTAATCGCATTTCCATCCAAATGCTTTACGTGAATTTTGTCATTGCCGGCCCACAGCAACCTAGCTATCAGTTCACCAAAACAACCAGTAAACGCGCCAACTACACAAGGCTTTTGAGCATCAAGAGGCATTGGTACTAAATGTCACAATGCATGACAATGAGTCAATTAGACCATTTTTCATTCCCTTACACTGCCTCCAAATGTCCTTACAAATTAGATGGGACCGCCACGATCGTTATCAAACATGTCTGATTTTGACTGGTAAACCCTGTAGTGTGAGAGGAACAACAACGGAATCTCAAGCAGAAACACATGAAAGCCAAGCTGACTGGGAAGTGGCAATTTTTGCAGCCATCTGTCTCAATTTTGGAACTCAAAAAAATACACACCCTGACAGGTTGTCTTGTCAACCTCCACATTTGTTGTGCTTAAGTGATGCTGGATCACAAGACTTTCTGCAAGTCATCCTATTTATTTTATTTTTTAATGGCAGTTGGTATCCAAAGAATGTTATACCACCTGCTGATTTAAATGGTTGATTAGGTTAATCGTTAAGTGTGTGATGTGATGTCTCTGCCTAATTGTCTTAATGTATGCATTCTGGCAATTGAAAGAAAATAAATCTGTCCTTACTGTGTGGCCTTACCTGTTCTCTATCAGTTAGGATTTGAAAAGTGCTAGTGTGCACCCAGCTTTAAGGTGATAAAGAAATCCCCTCTGGTGTCTCCTAAGTGAAAAATTTTGAAGCGTTTCAAAAGGTGGATAACATGTTGGCATAGACCATTTTTTGCCTTAAGTAGCACCCAGGGGCTAAAAAGCTGCTACTCTGTTTGGCAGCTTTACTCTTGTTTTAATTGGTTTCCTTTGCGAGGTTTTAATCCCATCTCATCACCAGTCACTTCTCTGGGGTCGGGTCGCAGTGGCAGCAAGCTAAGTAGGGCACCCCAGACATCCCTCTCCCCAGCAACTCTCTCCAGCTCCTCCTGGGGGATCCCAAGGCATTCCCAGGCCAGATTGGACATGTAGTCCCTCCAGCGAGTTCTGGGTCTACCCCAGGGTCTCCTCCCAGTGGGACATGCCCGGAAAACCTCCAAAGGAAGGCGCCCAGGAGGCATCCTAATCAGATGCCCGAACCACCTCAACTGGCTCCTTTCAATGTGAAGGAGCAGTGGCTCTACTCCCGACTCCGAGCTCCCGCCGGATGTCCAAGCTCCTCACCCTATCTCTAAGGCTCAGCCCAGACACCCTACGGAGGAAACTCATTTCAGCCACTTGTATCCGCGACCTCACCCTTTTGGTCACTACCCAAAGCTCATGACCATAGGTGAGGGTTGGAATGAAGGTTTTAATCCTACTGCTATAAATATCTCTTGCTTAGTGCAGCTGCCATAGTTCTAGGATGTATCCTAAAATTCTGCACATCCTGTTTCATTCCAAACTACCACTAATCTCTGACCTGGAAGTAGAATTGGGGTGAATAGTAGCATGGGATAGAAGTAGAGAAAGAAATGAGGAAAAGTGGAGACTACTGGGACAGCTAACATGCTGCTCCTTCATCCACAACAGTTGTTGCCTGTTAAGTGGGTCAATCATGACACCTCCCAAGCCAACAATTCAAAGTTAAATCTTCAGTTCAATATATATTTGCTACCGATTTGAAGGATCTAGATTAGGAATGTCATTTTTGATTTTGATCATAATGAATCAAATCACCATCCTTTTACAAAATTAAATTTGAAAGCAAAACCAATAATTGTTTTGTCTATTTGAGGGTTTATTAATGAGTTATTGTGGTTAATGCACTTAAGGGTATTAAAGGAACACTTCAGTCCTTGTACATTTTTTTATTTACAAGAATACAAGACTTAATGAAGAGTAGTTTAACTGCCACATCTCAACCTTCTTTGTCAACAGCTGTTTTAAATAAGCCATCAACTAGAAAGACTTGACAATGCTTTAAAAGAGCACATGAACAACACAAGGGAGTAATGGAGCTTCTGAAAATTTAGTGAGCAATCATGCTTGCTCACAAAGGCAGCAGCAACACAGCTATCGATTCATCAAAATAACCAGTTAAACTTCCAAAAGGGCAGAAAATCCAATATGGCAGACTTTATGAGTTCTACGAGCAAAATTCTTCACCACAACCAACTGTATATGTAAAAAATTGTGTGCACTTAGATCAGATGGGATAGCTGTGAAAACTTTTTGAAACTTTTCCTGTGTCTGTAGCACCACCTAGGATAACATTGACTTGGGCCTGGATGTCTTCAAGTGTCCACCAACCTGACAAGACTGCCAAATGTTAAGAGTTTTCAAGTATGGGAAGTTAATGAAAACTGAACTCAAAGTGGCAGAAGAGGAGGAAGCAGACGATTAACAGTAAACACAATAACAGGGTTCCAAAGCACCTTCAGTGCTACTGCTTGTTGAATACTGTCAAATATGACAAATACGTTCTAAGAACATAATTCAATCAGTGATGCAGATCACTCACTACAGTTTTGTGTTAAATGTTTTTCACAACAATTGTGATACCCATTTTGGGGTCAACATTATACTACATAAGGCAACTTTTTGAATGAATACAAAGTTTTGGCTAATCATAAATCATTCTTGCTGATTACAAAGAATGCATAGCCAGTACATATACAGGCCAGTCACACATTTATCAATCACTGTTCGTTTCCACCGAAACAAGACCTCTTTAAAATGTAAGCAGGCTTTGGACCTTCTTGTTGAAGGTCAGCCTCTGCATATATGAATAAAACATCCAACATTTTTTTTTTCTATGAAGGCACATGAACACTCGTAAAATAAATCTACTGATCCAACTGGTCTTACTTTGAGGCAGGTCCTTTGCTGCTTGGACGCAAAAACTACTTCAGAGTTACAATAGATATTACTTCCAAGCCAATTAAAGAAATAAATAGGTAAGAGGAAATGTACGATGGATTTTTAGTATGAAGTAAAAACCCATAATATTGACCTAAACCAATACCGAACTATTTCATTGTACTGACACCTTCTATGGTAAAAGAACTTGAATTACAGTTTAACGTACTCAGTGAACTGGGAGGAAAGAAGCCATTGATATCCAAGAAATGAAATTATGTAATCTGGAGAGACATCTTGGGTGTCACAAACATCATCAATCATTTGTTTAGTAACTATTTACCACATAAACTAGCCAAGTGGCAACCAGGTCCTATTAAAAGCTCTGTTGTTCCCCTAAGCCTTTTGTGATTACATGGACATAAGAAGACAGCAATCATCAGCTAGAGTCTGATCCTCTGATCAGAGTCTTTATTACAAAGGTCCAATGAGACATTTTACTTGTGAGTGGCAGTGTTGTCTAATCTGCTGGCACACAAAGGCTGGCCAATGAGAAAGTTTTGTTTGGTTTTTGGAGGGTTACAAAAATTACAAAGGATGGACACAGAGAGAGACAACACACACTGGACACGGACACACACGGACACACACACACACACACACACACACACACACACACACACACACACACACACACACACACACACACCTTGCCCAGTTGCTGATGGACGCTTAAGTTGTACATCATCACAATCCCATCAACAATCTCCAGCAGGGACTTCTCTGCAATCGGCTGATCAGGCTCTTCCAATGGTCGCCCCAGCAACAAGCCATCATTACCATGACTTCCCTCGACTTCAGATGAGAGGAAAGGAGAGGAGCAATATGAAGATTGGAAAGGATGAGAGAAGACATGCCACAAATGTTAAAGAATGAGTGGGTATTACCAAAGAAGAATACCAAAAGCCAAATCTACCACTCTGCAATACCAGGAACTAGAGGTAGCAACTTCTTTTTTTCTAGATGTGCAGAAGTGGCTCTTCATTTGCTTGGTCTGGACAACTGGCACACTATCATCTTTTCTAGCACTTCGAGTTTGTTTGCTAGATCAAGGCAACCCACTGTTTTTAACTGAACCATTTATATTCAATCTTTAGTTACGTTTTGGGGTTGTTTTTTTTTTAAATAAAGGACCTAATTCATAAAGTACACATGAGGATTCTTTTTTTTAAAATGACAACCTTGTCTGATACTGAAATGAATAAGAATGTAGGCGTACGTCATATTTCATCTTGCTAATCAAGCCAACATACAGGAGTTTTGCCAAGCAGAGCTACAGTATACACACCAATCTACCTTTACAATTAATGTGTCATTCTGTTTAACTTGTAGAACCTTTACCTTTATTTTCTTACATGTCACCTCCTGTTTAAAGGTTTCAGTGAGCAAAGCACCAAGTTAAATTCCTTGTAATGTGAAAACTCTCTTGACAGTAAACATATTGCCACCAGAATCTTTATGAAGTTAGTTTGATGGATTAATTGTTTATTTAAGTAAAGGTGCTGCATTTTTTTCCAACACAATTTGTTAGAGACCAAACCAGACACTGGTATGTGACAAATTTTGAGTCCTAAGCAATAGCTTAAGAAACACTTATCATGTCACTCACTGTCCTCTTCAGTTCTCTGTTCCACAGCCAAGGTACGAACTTTGACTTTTTCAGGTGGTGCAAGTGGTCGTCTGGGGGTCATGAGGCTGACAGCCGCTGTGCTCAGGAACCGGTTGGCCCGACCCAGAGTTGGAGAACTCAGCCAACTGGGCCGTGCAAGAGCTCCTCCCATAGCTGTTGCACCAAACGGTCTCTGTAGGCGAAATACATTCCATGACAAACATACCGTATTTCCCAGACTATAAGTCGCTGTTTTTTTACTCATCTGGCTGGTCCTGTGACTTATATTCCAAAGTGACTTACACAATGTATTTTTGTCAGATGAATACACTGCATTTCAACTAAGGCCACTAGATGGCACTGGTTACCTTGTGACTCAAATGAAAATACTGAACTACCATATAAATGTGGCTCATGCGCCGAAGCGACTTATATTTGTTTTTTCCCTTGCAACGAAATTTTTTTTGCTGAATGCGACTCATACGCCAGTGCAACTTGTAGTCCAGGAAATACAGTACACACACACAAATATGCATATAATAATGTGGAAAATAGGAAGGTCAAAGGATAAGACGGCTAACTACAAAACAATGTTGTAGTCGGGGATTTCAAAAAGTTCTGTTGATGAAATATGATTGTAGAAAATACTCGAGCAGAGAGGGGAATAACACTGTCCAACAAAGCCAAAGCAGAGCAACTGTTTGTGGTAAAACTGAGAAACAGAAGCAACACTACATAACTAACCACAACCACTAATAAGAATAGTAATAACAATAAAAAAAGTGTTTGCACAAACCTGGGTCAAATAGCATTTTCAAAAAATTCTGTAACACTACATAGCTATGGTTGGCACAAGGGAATACAATATGTGCTACAATATAGAGATTAGACTAACTGAACCACAATAAAGTATACTTTTTTTCTGTGATTGACAGCTCATCTAAAACTAACCTGAATCGTTCTGATATTGTATATCCCTCCCATCTGATGCAACAGGTAGAATAAAAACGAACAATTAACTACAAATACCATTAACCGAAGTATGCCTGATAAACACACACACACACACACTGTATCCCCGCGTATGTGTCCATTCACACACAAACATATAGACAAAAATACAATACACAGCTCCACAAACAAAATAGGGGCAGTATTCATGAAGCATTTTATCTTAGCACCAAGAGTACTCCTAAATGGCACTAAAAGTTCCTTGTTAAACTTTCATTCTTAAAAAAGAAAAAAAAAAAGATTGCAGAAGCTACTAAGGCCAACTTTTACAAAAGAATTGGGTAAAATCTTAAACTGAGAGTAACGGGCAGCGTTAACCGTTTCCATCGATGACATTGTCCTTCATAAACGCGCTCACTTACTGTGCCTACAGTGATTGGCTGACAGGGGACCAGTCTGTGTTGGTGAATTCTTTGTAACAAAACTCTTTTGAGTGTGAATTGTATCATATATCCCACTGAGAAATAATGGTAATGTGTGATCAGGTGCAGGTCTCTTAATCAGAGAAAATAAGTCATTTGGTTGGGTGGCTGCTGGATGATTTATGCATTCATTTGGATTCAGATGACATCAGAGCTGATCTCACGCATCACTACTGGGCTTAATCACTGCTCTTCCTCGTGGATAGATAAAGCAATGCAATTTGTTTCCACACATGCTTTGGGGTGTTACGAGTCAGGCTGTGTTCACTACGTCATCAAGGGGGGGATCTCATTACAGCCAAGGACCCAGCGGGGATCTGCCATGGCTCTGTATAGGCCCGGTCACAGACCAGCCGGCAATTCTAAGTGGCTTCATCTGGATACTCCAACATCTCCAGGCCTGAGATTTCTTTATTGCTAGATGCCGAAAAAGCTTTTGACCGAGTGGAGTGGGACTACATGTGTTATACCCTCAACAAATTTGTTTTTGGTCAAAAATTTATTTTGTATTTAAAACGTCTTTAAAGTTCACCCGTGGCTCAAGTTGGTACAAATACTTTGCACTCACCCTATTTCCCACTCCATCATAGAACCAGATAGGGATGTCCCCTCTCTCCTCTCCTGTTTACGATATCTATTGAACCATTAGCAATGAAGTTACAAACAGATAACAAGGCTGCATTTCAACTAAGGCAAGTAGTTGGCACTGATTAATCTTGTGACTCGTTTGAAAATCTTATACCACCATACAAATGCAACTTATGCACCAAAGTGATATTATGTTTTTTTCCTTGCAATGACGTGTTTTTTAAAAAAGTATTTCAAAAAGCTCATGAGACCAACTTTTACTAAGGAATTTGATGAAATCTTAAGCTAAGAGTAAAGGGCAGGGTTGATAAAGTTGCCATGGATGACATTGTGTTTCATGAACGCGCTTGCTCACTGTGCCCACAGTGGTTGGCTGACAGGGAACTGCTCTGTGTCGGTGAATTCTTTGTAACAAAACTCTTCAAAGTTTGGACTGGATGGATTCCTGAAACATTTCGGATGGGATTCCAATACTGCTCGAACAGTAGATTAGCAATACAATGGTGTAAGGTGCAAATCATGTTGTGATAGTCAAACAATTTTTTTTTTAAATAAAGAGTAAGTTTGTTATAAAGCTGATTATACAAATGAAAGCAAAAACAGAATACTGACTTTATCCAGTAGGTTATATTTTAGGGAAATTATTGAATTATTATTATTATCATTATTGTTATTAGTATTATTGAATTATTAGGGGAATTATTTAGGGAATTATTACTCTTACACACCTAGGATCCTCTACAACAATCGAATAGACACAATGTTAAAAGTTTTTTCAATAATAATGTAGAATTACAATGTCCAAAGGGAACAAGCCTGATGTATTGCCCTGCAAACATAAACAAAACCAAATTGGATGCAAGACCAGCTTTTACTTCTTGCAAAACTTGTCCAGGATAGGAAAGAAATAATTAAAGGCAAATTTGGATGTGGTATCACCACCCAGTCTAACAGCAGCAGCTGTTAATGGCAGCAGTCATTTATGTGACTGTTGTGATTTGGTCTTAGTGACTTGGGAGTCCTCTCAACTACCTCTTTTGTAGTTTAAGGAGCTAGCTTTATTGTTAAAATGCTTCATGAATTATTCTTAGCCAAAAAATTTAGGACTCTTAAAATTAGGGCTGACAGGCAAATTTTTAGGATTTTCTCCTAAATCTGCCAGCTAGGAGCTACTTTTAGCCTTAAGATGTTTCATGAATATTGCCCCAGACCTGTGCAGCTCCACTTTCCTCATCTTCATCCAAATCATCCATAGATGTGGCCTGAATTTCTGCAGGGTCGATGATGATATTGGCTTTACTGGCCAGGTCATCTGAAAAAGAAAAACAATTTCTACAAAAAAAGCTATTTTTCATTTTCATTTTTCCCTTTCACAGATGCTTTATTTTTACTATTATTTTATTTCTAGCAATGCTGAAAACGGAAAGAAAAGGTGAATTTCAACTGTGACAAGATTTAAACTGAAACTTTATCATTCTGTCTTTCCACGGTGGAGGTTATAAAAGAAACCATCAACATGGACTGTGTACAGTACACTTCTTAGACTGCAAGTCTAAAACAAAATACCCCAGGTTAGTTTTCAGTTCATTAAACTCTTGTTTCAACCTGATGCTGGCAGACAGGGGGCCTAACAGCATCAAGACAGGGCCCACTCACTAAACTCAGGCCCTGGACTCCTTTCATTACAGTACTTCCAGATGTCTATCTTGGATACTCATTCTAGGGAGGTTTATTATTATTTGTGCAGGCCTCCTTCCCTCTAAGTGCCTTGAGCTCAAAATAAACAGATAAAAAGCATCAGCAAGAACACACAACCACCTCACTAGCAAGCTTAAAAACCCTCCCAATCAGTGCAGGATGACATGGAAAATATTATCATGATACTTATACGGCATTATACATGATAGTGATACGAATTATGATATCTGCTCACATATATATATATATATATATATATATATATATATATAAAACACATTTAAAGATACAATCTACAATTGATGCACACCATGGCTGTCCGCCCCACTTCTGCTGTTGTTTTGGTCAGACTTCGAAAATGTTGTTTGCTTTATTACTTGTGCATGAGAAAACCAGCCAATGCCACGCCACTTTCACTTCCCTCTGATGCTTTCAGTCATCTCCATTTCTTCAATAAATTTGCAATGCTGACCTGATAGCAAGATATGGCATGTTTCTTGTTGTCAATAATGCACTTGTGTTGTCACAGTCTTCCACATAGCCATGGCAGCGCATGTCATTACAGATTGTACCTTTAAAAAGCCAACTTAGGTTCATCACACTGAACTGTTTGGTAACGTAAAGTATAATATCAAATCAAAATTATTTTTCAAATAATACTCCCTCCAACATTTCAGATCTCGTTTAGTGGGTAATTTTTGGTAACAGATTCTCATTATCATTAATTTAAACAACAAAAATTGTGTATCATATGACAATATCAGAATTTAATCCCAATACAATACCACTGAAAGATCATAAATGATAACATTAGATTATTGCCTACACCTGCTCCAAAGTTTGGTCACTGCATAAAGAGAGAGACAATCAGTTAGACAACAACAGACAGGCAAACAGAAAGAGAAAAACTATAAACAAACAGGAGGAAAGATGGAAAGACCAACAGGAAGTCTAGAGAGCCAGACAGACAGAAGTGGACAAATAGATATGAAGGCTGACTGACATTCATGGTCGTGGTCTGGTCCAGACTTGTTTGCTCCTGGCCAGTTTGGTACAATCAATCCCCATTAAGCACTGAGGCACTGACATAGCTAGGAGTGGAAGGGGCTGAATAATGACTCTCTCCTCTCATCTTTAAACATAACATATCTGCTACTTCATAAACCTCATTCACCCTGACTGATGCATTAATCCTGCCAGAGGTTTTTATGATCAGATCTTATTTTATATCCCACCTACCCTTGGAAGAGGGTGTTGATCCATGTCACTTATGGCACACAGATGGAGAGTGACAGTGAAAGCAATACTGGACTGCTGAGATGCCTTCCAAAGCAAAACACAACTTCAGTAACCAAGAGTAGCAGCAGATTTTTTTTTTGGGAGGGGGGGATTTTCCCCCCCTTTTTCTCCCAATTGTATCCGGCCAATTAACCCACTCTTCTGAGCTGTCCCGGTTGCTGCTCCACCTCCTCTGCTGATCTAGGGAGGGCTGCAGACTACCACATGCCTCCTCTGATTCATGTGGAGTCACCAGCTGCTTCTTTTCACCTGACAGTGAGGAGTTTTGCCAGGCGGACGTAGCATGTGAGAGGATCACGCTATTCCCCCAAGTTCCCCCTCCCCCCGAACAGGCACCCCAACCAACCAGAGGAGGCGCTAGTGCAGCGACCAGGAAACACACCCACATCCGGCTTCCCACCCACAGACATGGCCATTTGCGTCTGTAGGGACGCCCAACCAAGCCGGCGGTAACACAGGGATTCTAACCGGCGATCCCCGTATTGGTAGACAATGGAATAGACCGCTACGCTACCCGGACGCCCCCAGCAGCACAATTTTAACCTTGAGGTAAATAATAACCTTTCCAAAATGAAAAATACAATAAGAACTTTTTTTTTTAAATTAATTCATTTTATATAGGACTTTTTTATTGTGTTAAATTATGTTTGTTAAGCCACAGTATCACGCTGACTTGGTTGTTTGCAGAAGTGATTGATCAATCCCAGCCCTTCTGTGTGGAGTTTTTATATATTCCCAGTGGCTACGTGGGTTTTCCAATGAGTGTGCGTCCGGTTTCCTCCCACAGTCCAGAGACATGCATGGTATGTTGATTTGCAATAGTTATGAGTAAGTGAATGAGAGAAGCTTGCATCTATAATACCCTATAAGCATCTATAACGCCCTATAAGTGTAGCTATAAGTCATTGTAAGATTCATTATATCCATGTATACGCCCCCACAACACCTAACCATCTTTATGATACTTTGTCAATTTAAAATGGATTTATGCATTATAAATATGTCATAATTAGTCTGTTTGTCATAATGCATTATAGCCAGATGCATAATGAGACTTCAGTGCTATTTCAGTCTTCAGCCATAGCCATTAGTCATTGTAATACACATTACAGGAAAGTATGGGCATGATAGATGCAATAGATGCTTATAGGGTGTTATAGATGCAAGCTTCATAGAAAGTGTTACCGCAATTACTATTACAAACGGTGGCTAAATGCCTAAAATGTAAATGGTTTTGCAGATATGATTGAGGAAATCTCCATTTCTTTTTAAATTGTGCTCAATTTTGAAGGTCTGTAAACAAATTTTTTTTGGCAATTTACGGAAACAATAAAATCATTAAATTTTCTTCTTCTAGGGCAGCAAGGCTCAGGAGGTAGAGCAGGTCATCTAGTAATCGGAAGGTCGCTGGTCCGATCCCCGGCTCCTCCAGAGAGCATGTCGAAGTGTC
Source organism: Lampris incognitus (assembly GCF_029633865.1). Classification (NCBI taxonomy): domain Eukaryota; kingdom Metazoa; phylum Chordata; class Actinopteri; order Lampriformes; family Lampridae; genus Lampris; species Lampris incognitus. The sequence goes on from NC_079212.1 coordinate 108,897,675, forward strand.
CTTGAGCAAGACACTGAACCCTCAACTGCTCCTGATGGGCAAGTTGGTGCCTTGCATGGCAGCCTCCACCATCAGTGTATGAATGTGTGTGTGTGAATGGGTGAATGTGAGGCATATTCATTGTAAAGTGCTTTGAGTGGTCAATAGACGAGAAAAGCGCTATGTAATTGCAGTCCATTTACCATTCTGTGAGATATGTATATGTATTACCAAATAGTCTGCACTTGAATCATATACTGAACCCCCACTTCCGAAGTTAAAAAGGCACTGCTCATTTTGGGGAAGTTTTGGGTCAAACTCCAATAACTTTTGCGCAAACAACAAAATACAAATTATAAACTAGACTTTATTAATGCCCCCCCCATTGGCCGCCCCCCACATGTCCCTGATGTAAATGCAGAAAAAAAATACCCTGCCTCAGCAGTCAATCAAGTTGATCACCAATGGTAATCAATGAATACGATCAAGCTCCGCTAACCGCCAACGACTGCATCAGGGGGCCAGGCTTGCGAGATGAATAGGGTGGAGATTTATGGTGCTAAATGATGGCTGGTACTAATCAAGGCTTGATTAAATGCAGGAAGAGAAGAGACGGGGGTGAAATAATGAGGAGGGAAAAGGAGGAGAGAGTAAGGAGCAGTGAGTAAGCAAGAGAGGGGAGGTGAGAATGAGGAACAGAGAAAGCAGGTGAGAAACAGCGAAGAGACAGAGACACAGGAACAAAGCGAGGCAAGTTGTGAGAAACAGAAAGACTGAGTTTGAGGGAAAAACAAGAAGTCAGGTGAGTGCACAATTAAAGAACGAGAGAAATAGATAATGAAAGAAATTAAAGAGAGAGAAAGAGGAGGAAAGGAAAATTATACAAAAGGCCAGATTTTCAGAATCCAGCTTTATGTTGGATTGTGTATCAACAAGAACTGCTTCAGTATACATAAACTTTCCCATAACACCCCCCCACACACACACACATGCGCACAGATCATTTTAAAAGTATTGAAATATTCAAGCCATCACCAAAATGGTGGAGAGAAACAGTTTGGTAATCTACCTGACAGATCAATCACCAATATGTATGTCATTGCACATATTTTTTTCAAAAAATTTGATATTAAGAAAAAAGCCACTTTATGATAGCTAGCTAGCCCTCGTCTCCTTATAAGCATGTCCAATGAATTTCTCACTGCTGGAGCCATTAATTTTTTTTCCCTCTTTTTTTCTCCCCAATTGTACCTGGCCAATTACCCCACTCTTCCGAGCCGTCCTGGTTGCTGCTGCACCCCCTCTGCCAATCCGGGGAGGGCTGAAGACTACCACATGCTTCCTCTGATACATGTGGAGTTGCCAGCCACTTTGTTCCACCTGACAGTGAGGAGTTTCACCAGGGGGACGCAGCACGTGGGAGGATCACGCTATTCCCCCAGTTCCCCCTCCCCCCTGAACAGGTGAGACAACCAACCAGAGGAGGCACTGGGGCCATTAACTTTTAAAGCCACATTTGTTTGTTTTTTACTCATCGAATAAAACGATCCTACTTCTCCACAACTACCATGGATTCCCTTGGAAAATAAGATTTGATATGGCCCTAATATATATGTTTTATGAGTTTGGTTTATGCAAGATACTTTTAGTTTTGTTTCTGTTCCACAGTGAGTTTTTATCTGTTTTAGAATTTGGTCCACTCCATAAATTCACTGATCTTTTCTTCTTTTTTTTTTAGTATTTAGGATTCCATCATAATTTTGAATTATTTTACCTACATCTTTATTTACATCCATCCATCTGTCTATCAAATGCAAGGTTTAGGCATGGAAAACAAAGTAACTAGAGATGTGCACACATTTGCAGTCATGCACAGCCGTTTCATTACAGACAGAGAACATTAGCAGGTGGGCCAGGTGACACTTTGAGCCGTGAAGCTCAATCAAAGAGACATCAACAACAACAACCTCTTCCCTGCTGAGCCCTGATGCCTGCCCTCCGCTGTTCTCCATTTGGTGGGAAATGAACCTTAACAGACTAAACCACACAACAATCATTGCTTGATGAGCTGCACAGTTGCTGACCTGCATCTACAGAGAGTGTGGAGAGCTGTTATGATGGAGCCGACACCTCTAAACCAGTTAATCATCAATTGGGAGGTTCTTGCACTGATACAAACACTGTGTGCAAACCAACAACAATCTATGTCCTGACAGATTCATTGATGGGTATGCAAGAAAGTCACAATACTCGGTCATAAGAACTAAGAAAGATGTTTTGGATGTAGACAACCGACTCCAATCTGTAATGAGCTAGGGGGCCTTACTCACAGTGATGCAAACTGTTTAAATAGACACAGTGAAGGCACACCACCATCTTAAGAGATACTGAATGATAACCAAGGATATCACAAACCTGTACACAAGTCAGCTTGTTTCAGGGAGCTGTATTTATGTGTATGTTCATGTGCATGTGTGTCAGGAAAGACAACAAAACACCAAGTCTGTAATGAGGCAATGGGCCTTGTTCTGGAAGGTTTCTTCTTAAAATGGCAACAACATAGTCACTGGATGATGAACATAAACGAGACAGACAATGTCTAATCTGCTCCAAGATGGTTGGAGATGTCCTTTTTCAGCTCCAAGGTGGTGTAGGGATGGTGTGTTTGGCATTTAATTAGTGCATCTGTCTTTGAACTGATAATAAAACCATACTGAATACCACAAAGTTCATTAGGTGATATAACAATGTACAAGTGTACCTACTGAAAACAATGTAAAAACGTTTCATTAGTGCACTGCCACCAGATTTTTTTTTCAAGATTATTATAACTAATAAGCCTTAAATGTCTTTCATTTTCTGATCTAATTTATGTTATCTTTGCAGATACAAATGATACATTAATACAAATAATTGTTTTATACTTCTCTTCTGCCATGAATTAATGTGCTTTTAATAGGTATAGATTCTGCTGAAAGACCTTTTCTACTTCAATTTCAACTATGCACAACAGACAGGGTCTTCAAAAAAAAAAAAGAAAACAAAAAAACTCAGCATCTAATTCAGTGTTATTTTGATTTGTTCAAATATCTTAAGCTGTTTTCTTTGCCACTACAATGAGTGACTTCCAAAGGACTCATTGCACTGTTCAACTTTCATCATCTCTTCAATTGTTCTAAATCTAGAAAAAATTAACATGTCATAATAAAAATTAATAACCTGCTGTGGAAAGTAATTTATTCCAAACATGCTCCTTGGTCGTCCTTGGCAGTAAATGACCAGCATATTGTCAATGGAGGAACGATTCGCTGGGGAATATCAATTCGCATTATATACCTGTCTGCCTGTGCCTGCTGACAATGACAACAAAACACTGTACTTTAGCTCCAGGCTTTGACGACTGAGGGCTCAGATGCAGATGCAGCGCTTCATTTTAATGAAAGCAATGGGAAATCGATTCCGAAGCGTTTTTTTTTTTTTTTTTTTTTTTTTTTAATCATGCAGTGACATGGTTGTCAGCCTCTGCAGTACATTCACGTAAGCAGAAAAAAAATGAGTGAAAATTTTCTCAGTTTTGCAAAATCTTGTAGAGGATGCTAGGTAACAGGGACACCCAGCTACATCAACCAGCATAAATGTATGTGCAGGTTTGGTATAATCATGCAGTGACATGGTTGTCAGCCTCCGCAGTACATTCACGTAAGCAGAAAAAAAAATGAGTGAAAATTTTCTCAGTTTTGCAAAATCTTGTAGAGGATGCTAGGTAACAGGGACACCCAGCTACATCAACCAGCATAAATGTATGTGCAGGTTTGAAAAAAAAAAATGTTTGTAGTACGAAAGCCATTGCTATGTATCAAGTAAAATAATAAAGTAGAAAAATGTTATTCTTGTCAGTTTAAAATGAAACGTTCAAACCAGTACTTCAATTTTTTAGTTCTGAAGCAGTCTACTCTATAAAGGGTGTTGGTGTTTCTGAGAGCGTGCAGCAATAGCTCCCTCTAGTGGACATTTCAGTCGCTGCACTAATCATTAATGTGGAGCCTTGCCTTTTTTCCCACATTAGTAGATTTTCAAATAAGCTATGTGAATACTTAAACGGCAAATGAACACTTAAGCAGGAACACTGTCTGAAAACAAATCCAGCACCACTTCACAACTTAGCTCATCGTTTACTATCACGAAAAGACAAACCTCTTTATTTTTTGGTTCCTTTCAGCATGGACCTTTCAAGGTCTCAAATGTTTTGATTATACCATTATGAATAATTTTCATTCATAAAAAGGTTCTAAAAACTGTCTTTGCAGGGCCAAAACTCGCACTCTTCTTGGACTTCTTAAGAAAAAGGTCACTAGAGATAAATGTTCCAACATCCTAAGCATATGGGACAAACTAACCTTTCAATGCTTTCTTCAGGTGGGACAGGAGGCCTCCCAGTCTCTGCAGGTCAAAGTAGTCCACCTTCCCATTATAGAATAGCTGGGGAGGAACATAGGCATCTGGAAAGAGGAGAGAGGGAAGGATAACAGGGGTGAGAATAAGGAGGCAGAGGGAGAACAGGGGAGGTGAGCAAGGATGGGCCAGAGGGCAAAGAAAGGGCAGAACAGGAATAAGGTGGGGAAGAAAGGGCGTGAGAGAGAGGAAAGAAGGAGAGGGAGAGCATAGTGGGGGGGAGAAAAAGAGCGGATAAAGGCCAGAGCAGGGGGAAAACAGAAGAAAAAAGAGGGAAAAAAGGACAAAGAAACCAATGTGTAGAGAAAAGGGGACGGATGGGAGAGAAAATTAAAAGAGCAAAGAGAGTGAGAAGGGCCCAGAGGCAGAGGAGGAAGAGATAAAAGGTGACAAGGGAACATGAGACAGAGAACAGACGCACTGTAAACAACCTTCATTATCATTCAAGAAGGGCAAATGTAGAACAAAGCTAATTGCCTTTGCCATGATTTCCATCATTATGAAACTGGACCCCAGGGCAACATGCAAAAAAAAAAAGAAGCTCACAGCGGGTACAGAGGCACACACACACACACACACACACACACACACACACACGCACGCACGCACACACATGTGCGTACACACCACATGAAACACACACACACGCCAGGGTCCATGGTATTACCAGCTGTTTAGGAGCTACTATTTTCCATTAAATAATGAATACCAGGGGAGGTTTACAATGCCAAAGACCTCTCACAGTGCAAAGAGAACAGGGGCCATGTGGGCTAATAAAGATCTTAAGAAGAGGACGAGACGGAGCTGAGACGAAGAAAGTAATTGCGTTGTTATTGATGAGTACCACAGGGCTACATAGGGGTGATAAGTCATTATAATAATGGATGAAAATCTGCAGCTAATCCTTTAGTGATGTACAAGTTGACGATGAGAATATTAGTTGAAACAAAAATATTTACAATGTACATGTTGGATTTAATCAAGACACAGAAGGGTCCATAGTAAAACTCTGCATTCTACATAGCACACAAAAACATACACATACAGTGAATTCCATAGATATTTGTTCACACACTGATACACTGACTCTATGCGCGTATCGCTTTGGATGTGTTTGAATGCATATTAATCCGACTGTTACTGCTTGATTGTACATCCAATACAAACATGGAGTTTGGACACTAAATAAAGAATACCAAACAAAATACTTATGCACCTAATTCACTGCATCTGGACACTGCTTGGCGTCCTCCTCATAATACTCTTCATATATCTATAATTCTATTATAATTCTGTTATCCTCTTTCAAATGTTGTATTCTGTAAATTGTGTTTTATTCTGTACCACATAACTATTGCACATTGTCCATCTTGGGAGAGAGATCCCTCCTCTGTTGCTCTCCCTGAGGTTTCTTCCTATTTTTTTCTCCCTGTTGAAGGTTTTTTTTAGGGAGTTATTCCTTATTCGATGCGAGGGTCTAAGGACAGGGTGTTGTATTGCTGTAAAGCCCCCTGAAGCAAATATGTAATCTGTGATATTGGGCTATACAAATAAAACTGACTTGAATTTCAAGACCACTATCTTTGAAAGTCACTTAAATCCAATATAGGTCTAGAGATAGGCTGTAATAAATTTTGATTAAGACCAATTTAATGTTTTAATTTTTTTTCACTTATTCCTACATTAATTATTTTACCTGTTTCCTCTTTATAGTGTTGGTATTTATCTTATATATTAAATTTGATCCAATTCCAATACTGTATGGGATTTCTATTTTTTGTATCTTAGTGACTATTTGCAGTCCACTTCTTTGTGAAGTACTTTAAAAGGATGTTTTGTGCCGTGCAAAACAGCCATCTCATAACAGAGACCGCTTACTTTAATGTAATGCGAGTACCTTCACTGCTGATGCTGCTGGGACTCGTCCTCTTGCCCTCATCCCAGTAGGTCCTCACGGCCGTAACCAGACGGTGAAGGAAACACACCATGTACTCTGGAGGACACAGCGCTGTGGGGTGCTGCTCAAACACACACCAGACATACCCACCACCACCCCACACACACACACACACACACACACACACACACACACACACACACACACATAGACCAAGTATTCATGAACATACACTCACCGGCCACTTTATTAGGCACACCTGTCCAACTCCTCGTTAACGCAAATTGCTAATCAGCCAATCACATGGCAGCAACTCAATGCATTTAGGCATGTAGACATGGTCAAGACGATCTGCTGCAGTTCAAACCGAGCATCAGAATGGGGAAGAAAGGTGATTTAAGTGACTTTGAACGTGGCATGGTTGTTGGTGCCAGACGGGCTGGTCTGAGTATTTCAGAAACTGCTGATCTACTGGGATTTTCACGCACAACCATCTCTAGGGTTTACAGAGAATGGTCCGAAAAAGAGAAAATATCCAGTGAGCGGCAGTTCTGTGGGCGAAAATGCCTTGTTGATGCCAGAGGTCAGAGGAGAATGGCCAGACTGGTTCGAGCTGATAGAAAGGCAACAGTAACTCAAATAACCACTCATTACAACCGAGGTATGCAGAAGAGCATCTCTGAACGCACAACACGTCGAACCTTGAGGCAGATGGGCTACAGCAGCAGAAGACCACACCGGGTGCCACTCCTGTCAGCTAAGAACAGGAAACTGAGGCTACAATTCGCACAGGCTCACCAAAATTGGACAATAGAAGACTGGAAAAACGTTGCCTGGTCTGATGAGTCTCGATTTCTGCTGCGACATTCGGATGGTAGGGTCAGAATTTGGCGTCAACAACATGAAAGGAAAGCATGGATCCATCCTGCCTTGTATCAATGGTTCAGGCTGGTGGTGGTGGTGTAATGGTGTGGGGGATATTTTCTTGGCACACTTTGGGCCCCTTAGTACCAATTGAGCATCGTGTCAACGCCACAGCCTACCTGAGTATTGTTGCTGACCATGTCCATCCCTTTATGACCACAGTGTTCCCATCTTCTGATGGCTACTTCCAGCAGGATAACGCGCCATGTCATAAAGCTCGAATCATCTCAGACTGGTTTCTTGAACATGACAATGAGTTCACTGTACTCAAATGGCCTCCACAGTCACCAGATCTCAATCCAATAGAGCACCTTTGGGATGTGGTGGACCGGGAGATTCGCATCATGGATGTGCAGCCGACAAATCTGCAGCAACTGCGTGATGCTATCATGTCAATATGGACCAAACTCCCTGAGGAATGTTTCCAGTACCTTGTTGAATCTATGCCACGAAGGATTAAGGCAGTTCTAAAGGCAAAAGGGGGTCCAACCCGGTACTAGCAAGGTGTACCTAATAAAGTGGCCAGTGAGTGTATGTGCAACCACACAAACACAAACCAAAAATTAGTTTACTTCAAACCTTAACTTTAAATATGCATGACAAACCTTTACTACACCAAAATGTATTGTAAGGTCCAAGACACTTTCTGTCCATCTCTGCCTGTCTCTGTGTGTCCGTTGTTGTGTATGTGTGAGTTCGTTTGTGGGTCCGAGTTCATTTCTGTGGGTCTGTGTGTCCATTGCTGGCTGGCTTGCTGGCTGGCTGGCTGGCTGGCTGTCTGTCTATAAGACCATTCTTGTCTGTCTGTAAGACCATTATTGACCATTACCCACAAAGCTATTACTGTCAGGCTAACTGTGAGTCCGGTGTTTCCCGTCTATCTGTAAGTCCATTGCTTTCTGTTTGCATCCAATCCTATGTATGTCTATGAGTCCATTGCTGTCTATCCATCTGTGAGACCATTGCTTTCTGCCTGTTTGTCTTTCTTCAGCAGTTCTCACCCCTCTGTTGCTGGCGTTCTCTTGTAGAAACTTCCTGAACTTATTCAGGAATATGTACCGAGAGGCCTCACCCTAAAAGGAAGCAGACACAGGGGGAAAGTGTGAGTGAGCGTGTCGTTGCACTGAGAGAAGCTGTTGTCGTCGACGTGCATGCACATTCCTACATGGACACAGTGTGCTGAGGGACGAAGACAGAGACAAAGACAGTTCAAAGAGATTAAGAGTTCAAAGAGATCATCCTTTGCAGATCAGCTCCATTAACTGTGATGTTTTGTCCCTGAGGAACAGAAAAACTTTGATTGATCACAAAGTTGTTCAGAATGACAAGTGTGGAGATATTCTTGCCCTGCAGCCTGCCGTGAGCACAACCAACAGCTGGTTACTGTAACTCCTGAGATGCCAGTTTTGTTGCTGTGGTGTGGAGAGAAACACGTAAGTCCATTGAACATAAGCACAGTGTTGCTGAGTCTGCAATCTTACAGTTTGATCACAAGGGACTTGGCTCATTTGGCCTCAATCAAACCACATTCAAAATATTTGTCGTAACTCATACCCTCAAATAGTCTTTTTTTTGCCTAATGATCACTCGGCAGCACAAGCTGGTAGACCAAAGGTCAGAATGCCAATGGTTTGACAACTATATTTATTCTGCAAATTAATGAAAATTGAACCATTGATAAATATGGAGTCAAAACAAATAAGTACATGCCTGCTGCATTGTTATATTGTTTGATTACCATAACATACCTGTTTAGTACAGAGATGTTAGTGAAGGCAAAGCATAAAAGAAAATGGAGCTGGTTTCTATATAAGGCAATAATCTTGTGACAGAGAAGACCACTTAGAAAGTCAGGCACTGAGGTCCAGATATAAAGAATTCAAGTATTTTGGCCAGCAAGCCTATGCATGCTGCAGAGCCCCAAGTCAATGTAGCATGCCATGTACTCTGCAAATGTATCATCTTGTGTATATAAACCTGTGTAACTTTATTTCAACAGTAAGAACATCTTTCCCATAAAAGTAGAATCTGAACTGTTGGAAATTAGCAACCAGTTAGTTAGTTAGTTAGTTAGTTAGTTAGTTAGTTAGTTAGTTAGTTAGTTAGTTTGTTTGTTTGACTGTGTCGCTTTCTGTAGTGGGGTGTAGCTTCAGGCTATGCACTGATCCACATTTTTTCAGTTCCGATCCAATTCTGATACCTGAATTTGAATATCTGCGATACCGACCGATACCAATACCAGAGCTCCTTTTTCTTGAATATTATTATTATTATTACTATCATTTCTGTTGTTGTTGTTGGTGGTGGTGGTATTAAGTCAAGTCAAGTCAATTTTATTTGTATAGCCCAAAATCACAAATTACAAATTTGCCTCAAGGGGCTTTACAGCAACACAACATCCTGTCCTTAGACCCTCGCATCAAATAAGGAACAACTCCCTAAAAAAAACCTTTAAAAGGGAGAACAAATAGGAAGAAACCTCAGAGAGAGCAACAGAGGAGGGACCTCTCTCCCAAGATGGACAACATGCAATGGATGTTGTGTTTACACAATTTACAGAATACAACACTGAAAGAGGGTAACAGAATTATAATGGAATCATATTATGTGTAAGGTTGCTTGAGGCTGTCGTAAGTCACACTGCACTTCTTATTAATAGCAAAAAAATATAGAAAAATGCATTAAATTTAAATTAATTCCAAAGCAATTTATCTGAACTGTATTAAATAGGCTTCACATACAAACAGGTGTAGGAGTGCAAATTGCTATGGCAACTCCTTTAATGTGTTGATTTGAAGAGTAAAACTGTTTTTTTCCCTCCCCAAATTACCAAATTACCCCAAAAAAAAACCTCCCCTTTTTTTTTTAACAAAAAGACATACCCTGTAGTCATTTCACATTAAGATGCCAGGAAGATTTACACACACACACACACACACATATATATATATATATATATGTGTGGTGGACACGTATTGGGGACAGAATTCAACCCAGGAACTAAGGGTTAAGTCATGGTTGCCCTGGCAGGTTAACGCAGGGTTAAGTTATGGTTGTCCAGCCAGTTTTCTGGTTATTCTTGCCACCTCCGCTCGGTCGAGCTGTGGGTTTTGTTTGTCTCGCTGATTTACCGTGGATTAAAGAAAGTTGCCTACACGGCTAAAGTGTGAACCTACGGTCTTCTCCGTTACTTCGGCTCTACACTGGTGACCCCGACGTCGGTTTTCGGATAAGTTTTCTGAAACCACACACATTATGGCTACGAACGCCGTTGCAATTAAACTGCCGGAGTTTTGGGAGTCTTCCGCGGCTACATGGTTCGCGCAGGCTGAGGCACAATTCGCGCTCAGAGACATAACAGCAGACGAGACCAGGTACTACTACGTAGTGGCAGCGCTGGGGTGCGCTACGGCTTCCAGGATAAGCGGTTTCATAACCAACCCACCGGCCGATGGTAAATACGCCGCACTTAAACATCTCCTCCTTGAAACTTTTGAACTGTCAGCAACGGAGAGAGCACGTCGCCTCTTCGCAATTCAGGGCTTGGGAGATGGCAAACCATCGGAGCTAATGAGCAGGATGTTAAACCTACTGGGTCAAGAAAAGCCATGTTTCCTGTTTATGGAGCTGTTTCTGCGCAACATGCCGCCCCACGTCCAGACTGCGCTCGCTAACTCCACCATCACTGATCCCCGTGAGCTGGCAAAGGAGGCTGACCGATTCTTCGTCGCTACACAACGTTCCTCCCATGCCGGGGTGCTGGCTCCTACCTTCACTGGCCCCCCGCCGACATCGCGGGCGTGGCCCGACGGTGGCGCCACAGCATCAGACCGCTACAAGCCCTCTGGACTCTGTATGTACCACGCTCGATTTGGTGCGAAAGCTAAACGGTGCCGTTCCCCCTGCAACTACAGACCGACGGGAAACGAGAGGGCCAACACTCAGTAGTGGCCATGAGTGTTGGCGATACGAGCAGGCTACTCTTCATCCTCGACACCATCTCCGGTCGGCGATTTCTTTGTGACACGGGCGCACAGAGAAGCGTGCTCCCTGCTACTGACGTCGACATCATGGGCGGGGAGCGGGGTCCCCAGTTGGCGACGGCTGATGGCAGCCCTATCCACACCTACGGCGTGCGGTCTGTAGAACTGTGTTTTGGTGGACAACGTTTCACGTGGGAGTTCGTCATGGCCAATGTAACGCTTCCCCTCCTCGGAGCTGATTTTTTGTGCGCTTACGGTTTGCTAGTGGACATTCAGAACAGCCGTCTGGTCGATGCCTTAACCTTCTCCTCCTTCGCATGTACGCGGAGGGAAGCGGCCTATGCAGGTCTAGCCAACTCTCTCTCAGAGGCAGACAAGTTCACCCGCCTCCTCGCTGAGTTCCCTGACCTCACCCAGCCTACCTTCTCTGCACCCACCGCTAAGCATGGGGTGGAGCATCACATTGCTACGAAGGGGCCCCCGGTCTACGCCAGAGCCAGGCGTCTCGACCCCGCCAAACTCGCCATTGCCAAGTCTGAGTTCGAGCACCTGGAACGCATGGGGATCATCCGCCGCTCTGACAGCCCGTGGGCGTCCCCACTCCACATCGTCGCTAAGCCTGATGGAGGTTGGCGCCCATGCGGGGACTACCGCCGACTAAATGACGCCACCACGCCTGACCGCTATCCTGTCCCACATATCCAGGACTTTTCTGCAAACCTGTCTGGCAAATGCGTCTTCTCAAAAGTCGACCTGGTCCGTGGTTATCATCAAGTTCCCGTGCACCCCTCAGACATCCCCAAGACAGCGGTGACAACCCCATTCGGCCTATTTGAATTCCTACGAATGCCATTTGGACTCAAAAACGCGGCCCAGTCCTTTCAGCGGCTGATGGATTCAGTGCTCCGTGGCCTTCCTTTCATCTTCGTCTATTTGGACGACATACTCATCGCCAGCGCCTCCGAGGAAGAACACCTGTCCCATCTTCATGCCCTCTTCACACGCCTCAGCCAGCATGGGCTGATCGTCAACCCGGCGAAGTGCCGGTTCGGGCTGACAGCCATTGATTTCCTCGGGCACCGCATCACTGGGGACGGGGCAGTCCCCCTGCCCTCAAAGGTGGAAGCGGTGGCGGCCTTTCCGCGCCCCCAAACAGCTCGTGCGCTCAGGGAGTTCATCGGGATGGTGACATTCTACCACCGCTTCATTCCTCGAGCCGCCTTTATCATCCGGCCACTGTACGAGGCGCTGAAAGGCATGTCCCCCAACCAGGCGGTCGACTGGACAGCAGAGCGGGACCGTGCGTTCACCGAGACTAAAGCTGCGCTCTCCCAGGCTACCCTGCTAGCGCATCCTTCACCTACAGCGCCTATTTCCATAACCACGTATGCATCGGACTATGCTGTTGGTGCGGTTCACGAACAGTGGGTGGGGGGGGCTTGGCAGCCTTTGGCCTTTTTCAGTCGCCAGCTTACACCCCGAGAGCGCAAGTATAGTACTTTTGACAGGGAACTCCTCGGTCTCTGGCTCGCCGTCCGGCATTTCCGTTTCCTGCTAGAGGGCCGCGAGTTTACTGCGTACGTGGACCACAAGCCCCTCACGTTTGCCATGTCCAAGACGGCCGAGCCATGGTCCGCTCGCCAGCAGCGACAACTCTCCTACATTTCGGAATTCACTACCGACATCCAGCACGTCGCTGGTAAGTCTAACCAGGTAGCTGACTGCCTGTCTAGGGCAGTGATTGGAGCGGTCCACCTAGGCCTTGACTATGCACAGATGGCTGCTGACCAGGCCACGGACCCGAGCATCCTCCGTCTCCGGGCCTCCGACACGGGGCTCCGCCTGCAGGACGTTCCTTTCAGCGACACAGGTGTCACCCTCCTGTGTGACGTCTCCACAGGACAGCCCAGGCCCATCGTCCCGCACAGCTGGAGACGCCCCGTATTTGAAGCTGTGCACGGCCTCTCTCATCCAGGCGGTAAGCCATCCGTGCGCCTGACCTCTGCTAAGTTTGTGTGGGAGGGACTTAAGAGAGACGTGAAAGCGTGGGCCGACTCGTGTGTTGCCTGTCAGCGGGCTAAGATACACCGCCACATTAAGGCGCCCCTGGAACGCTTCGCAGTGCCGGAGAGACGATTTGACCATGTCCACGTCGACCTGGTTGGTCCCCTACCCCCCTCCCATGGGTTCACCTACCTCTTCACTGTGGTGGACAGGACTACGCGCTGGCCTGAAGCTGTTCCCCTGGCATCCACGACGTCTGCTGATGTGGCCCGGGCTTTTATTGGGTCGTGGGTCTCACGTTTCGGTACGCCTTCCGACCTTTCATCTGACCGTGGGCCACAGTTTACCTCAGAGCTATGGAATGCTGTGGGTGAGGCTCTGGGCGTCAAGCTTCATCGCACTACCGCCTACCACCCTCAGGCGAACGGCCTATGTGAGCGCTTCCACCGGTCCATGAAGGCTGCGCTTCGGGCTACTCTCAAGGACTGCAACTGGGTTGACAAGCTCCCATGGGTCATGCTGGGCCTGCGGACCGCCCCGAAGGAAGACCTACAAGCCTCCTCTGCGGAGCTGGTGTACGGCACGCCGCTGCGAGTCCCAGGCGATTTCATGCCCAATGCAACGCGTCCCTGGTCAGCTGTGGACCAACGAGCCTCCTTGCTGGACGGGGTCAGAGCTTTCACACCCGTCCCTACCGCCCAACACGGCGCTCCGGTGTCCCAGGTGCCCCCAGGTCTGCAGTCAGCGGACTACGTGTTCATCCGTCACGACGCACACCGCCCCCCTCTGCAACCCCCTTATGACGGCCCCTTCCGCGTCCTGGAACGGGGAACTAAGCACCTGGTGGTGGATTTTGGGGGCACGGCCGAGCATGTTTCAGTGGACCGAGTTAAACCCGCACACCTGGACTTGACGCAGCCGTTGGAATTAGCCCAACCTCCTCGTCGCGGTCGTCCCCCGGCTCCGCCTCCTCCCCCCGTGGAGGCCCGAGCTGCCTCTTCTGCTCCTCAGGCCGACCTCCACAGGCCCGCGTCAATGCCTCCCACAGACACTCCGGCCCCTGTTATCCGGAGCCGCCGCGGACGGCCTGTCGTCCACCCGCGCCTGCCTGACTTCGATTACTAGGGCGAATTCTGGGGGGGCTCATGTGGTGGACACGTATTGGGGACAGAATTCAACCCAGGAACTAAGGGTTAAGTCATGGTTGCCCTGGCAGGTTAACGCAGGGTTAAGTTATGGTTGTCCAGCCAGTTTTCTGGTTATTCTTGCCACCTCCGCTCAGTCGAGCTGTGGGTTTTGTTTGTCTCGCTGATTTACCGTGGATTAAAGAAAGTTGCCTACACGGCTAAAGTGTGAACCTACGGTCTTCTCCGTTACTTCGGCTCTACATATGTATGTATTAGTGGTGGGACTTGATTAAAGAAATTAATCGAATTAATTATAGGCTTTGTAATTAATTAATCGTAATTAATCGCATTTTAATCGCATATCGATATTTGACACCAGAAGCAACATTTTTCAATTCAAACAGGTCTTGGTAGATGACTAAATCAATGAATAGACACATACATAAGTTTAAACAACAAACACAGTACTTTTTGTAATCCCTGATCTTCTACCACTGAAAGTGGTCTACAGTCCACAGCAATCCATTTCGCCAGTGAGTTTGTTAATTTATCAGACGTGGACTTACTCATCTTGGCTTTGAAACCCGTCATCTGGTGGAGAGTCGGTTGGCGACTCTGCTTGGTTGTACTAGGAGCACTAGCGTTAGCATTAGCGTTAGCTCCGGTGTTCGTACTAGCTGCAACGTGTTTCGCATTTAGGTGGTACCGGAGGCTTGAATAACTGCGGTGGAATGCAAACCTTTGTTGCAGAGTCTGCACACAACAGTGCTCTTATCTAGGCTTGCATCCGACCGTTTTTTAAACGTAAATTTCCCATCCACAGAGCTAAGCAACGCGGTGTCGTCCTTGTCGTCCATCACATCTGTTGTTAGCATACTAACTTGTTAGCCTAACCTACGCCGCCTTCCGCTTGACTGACGTCACTCGGTGCATCGGTATAATCCGTATGCCAGAAACGAGTGCACTGAGAAGCGTTCCGTGTGGACTGGAGTGTAAAAATAAAATGCGATAAAATGCGTTAATTTTTTTTAACGCCGTTATTTTTCCTATAATTGATTATCGAATAACGCGTTAAAGTCCCAGCCCTAATATATATATATATATACACTACCGTTCAAAAGTTTGGGATCACCCAAACAATTTCGTGTTTTCCATGAAAAGTCACACTTATTTACCACCATATGTTGTGAAATGAATAGAAAATAGAGTCAAGACATTGACAAGGTTAGAAATAATGATTTGTATTTGAAATAAGATTTTTTTTACATCAAACTTTGCTTTCGTCAAAGAATCCTCCATTTGCAGCAATTACAGCATTGCAGACCTTTGGCATTCTAGCTGTTAATTTGTTGAGGTAATCTGGAGAAATTGCACCCCACGCTCCCAGAAGCAGCTCCCACAAGTTGGATTGGTTGGATGGGCACTTCTTTGAGCAGATTGAGTTTCTGGAGCATCACATTTGTGGGGTCAATTAAACGCTGAAAATGGCCAGAAAAAGAGAACTTTCATCTGAAACTCGACAGTCTATTCTTGTTCTTAGAAATGAAGGCTATTCCATGCGAGAAATTGCTAAGAAATTGAAGATTTCCTACACCGGTGTGTACTACTCCCTTCAGAGGACAGCACAAACAGGCTCTAACAGGTACTATTTAATGAAGATGCCAGTTGGGGACCTGTGAGGCGTCTGTTTCTCAAACTAGAGACTCTAATGTACTTATCTTCTTGCTCAGTTGTGCAACGCGGCCTCCCACTTCTTTTTCTACTCTGGTTAGAGCCTGTTTGTGCTGTCCTCTGAAGGGAGTAGTACACACCGGTGTAGGAAATCTTCAATTTCTTAGCAATTTCTCGCATGGAATAGCCTTCATTTCTAAGAACAAGAATAGACTGTCGAGTTTCAGATGAAAGTTCTCTTTTTCTGGCCATTTTGAGCGTTTAATTGACCCCACAAATGTGATGCTCCAGAAACTCAATCTGCTCAAAGAAGTGCCCATCCAACCAATCCAACTTGTGGGAGCTGCTTCTGGAAGCGTGGGGTGCAATTTCTCCAGATTACCTCAACAAATTAACAGCTAGAATGCCAAAGGTCTGCAATGCTGTAATTGCTGCAAATGGAGGATTCTTTGACGAAAGCAAAGTTTGATGTAAAAAAAATCTTATTTCAAATACAAATCATTATTTCTAACCTTGTCAATGTCTTGACTCTATTTTCTATTCATTTCACAACATATGGTGGTGAATAAGTGTGACTTTTCATGGAAAACACAAAATTGTTTGGGTGATCCCAAACTTTTGAACGGTAGTGTATATATATAGCGTTTTTTTCCAAAACCATCAATGGTGTTGTGAGTGCTCTCTCTCTCTCTCTCTTCTCTCTATACATATATATAGATATATATATATATATCTATATATACTAGAAGAACCCCGCTACAATGTAGCGTTTTGGTTATCCATCCGTCTAAATCTTTCTCCTCTTCATCCTGCCAGCTAACCGCCTTCCCCCTGCCCCTAAACCCCCCCATCACTCCAACTCCCTCCTCCCAAATGCTCAGAATCATCTGAAATGCCGAGAAAAGTGGTTTTTAGCCATTTTTAGAAAATGCATATTTTGCATAATTATGCATAATTACTATAATTATATTTTAATTTTCTGCTATTTTTCTGGTCCTCTCTGAACAATACCTACCACCTCCGAAAAAAATTAGGCTCATAAGTGCATTTTTGAAAAAATGCATATATTTTGCATAATGCCAAAACGTTTCTAAGTCCCAGAAATTTTTTTTATATAGGTGAAAAAATCAAAGATGCTCAGAATCATCTGAAATGCCGAGAAAAGTGGTTTTAGCCATTTTTAGAAAAAATCTTATTTTGCATATTTATGCATATTTATGCATAATTTAAATTTTCTGGGATTTTCCCTTACTCTCTGAGACAATACCTACCACCTCCAAAAATAATTAGGATCATAAGTGCTTTAGTTTTCGGTCCCGTATCTACACTAACTAACACACACACACACTAACGCCACACACACATTCCGAAAATATATGAGTAGATACATATATATTTTTTTTTTTTTGTGAGTGCTCTATATTTTATTTTTTTGCTTGTTTATTTTTTTGGTGAAAGACAACAACATTGACTAAGTGGAGAGCTGTAAAACTAACTGGAAATATGTTGCTCCTGACTAACTTGGTGTTAAAGCTAGGGTAGGCAGTTTTTTGTGGCGTCATTGGGACAAAATTTCCATAATAACCTTTCAGCATATTGTAATTCAAGTGGTCTGAGAGAAAACTAGTCTTATGTGCCTCATGTTGGCTCTGTATTCAGGATTTAGAAAATATAACCCGGGATGGAAGATTTTAACCAACCACGGATCATTTCAGAGTGTGGGCATTCTTATTAGCTGTTCTACAAATGCAGATGTGCGTGTATGCGATCAATTTGCATCCACCCTGCTCGGCCAGTCACTTACGGTTGTAACCCTATCTCTAAAAATCAACAAGGCTGCTTCACATGAGCAATATTAGCATAACCAGGAGATTGATGAAAAAAAACCCTTTTTTTTACATTGACAGATTATCAGACGGTCACGAAAGCCAAAACTCAGGTGTGGGAGGAGTTTGGCAAGGCTATGCAGGAGGACTTTCGGTTGGCCTCAAGGAAACTCTGGCAAGCTATCTGACAACTCAGGAAGGGGAAGCAGGGCTTGACTCAGGCTGTGTTCAGCCGGGGAGGGGAACTGTTGACCCGGACTGGGAATGTTGTCGAGCAGTGGAAAGAACACTCTGAGGAGTTCCTGAACCCGACTAACACATCCTCAGTGGAGGAGGTAGAGCCTGAAGACTCAAGGGAAGTCCCACCCATATCCCTGGCAGAAGTCTCTGAGGTAGTTAAAAAGCTCCTCAGCAGCAAGGCACCGGGTGTGGATGAGATTCGCCTTGAGATGCTGAAGGCTCTGGACATTGTTGGGCTGTCTTGGTTGACACACCTCTTCAGTGTCGCGTGGAGGTCGGGGACAGTACGTGTGGAGTGGCAGGCTGGGGTGGTGGTTCCCATATTCAAAAAAGGGGACCAGACGGTGTGCTCCAATTATCAGGGCATCACATTGCTCAGCCTCCCTGGGAAAGTCTACTCTAGGGTGCTCGAAAGGAGGCTCCGACTGATCATCGAACCTCAGATCCAGAAGGAACAATGCGGATTCCATCCTGGCTGTAGAACAATGGACCAACTCTTTACCCTTGTGGAAGTGCTGAGGGGAGCATGGGAGCTTGACTAGCCAGTCTACATGTGTTTTGTGGACTTGGAGAAGGCTTACAACCGTGTACCTCGGAGCACTCTGTGGGGGGTACTGTATGGGGTATCGGGGCAGTTGCTACAAGCCATCCAGTCCTTGTATAACCAAAGTGAGAGCTGTGTCTGCATTCTTGGCACAAAGTCAAACACGTTCTCGGTGGGTGTCGGACTCCGCCAAGGTTGTCCCTTGTCTCTGATTCTGTTTGTGATATTCATGGACAGGATCTCAAGGTGCAACCAAGGTGAGGAGTGTGTCTGTTTTGGGAACCTCAGAATTGCAGCTCTGCTCTTCACAGATGATGTGGTTTTGTTGGCTTCATCAGAATGCGACCTCCGGCACGCACTGGGGCGGTTTGCAGCTGAGTGTGAAATGGCCAGGATGACAGTCAGCACCTCCGAGTCTGAGGCCATGGTTCTCTACCAGAAAATGATGGATTGCTCCCTCTGGGTTGGGGATAAGTTGCTGCCCCAAGTGAAGGAGCTCAAGTATCTCGGGGTACTGTTCACGAGTGAGGGTAAGATGGAGCAGGAGATTCACAGACGGATTGGTGCAGCATCAACAGTAATGCGGACGTTGTACCGGACCGTTGTGGCGAAGAAGGAGCTGAGCCGGAAGGCAAAGCTCTCAATTTACCAATCAGTCTTCATTCAAACCCTCACCTATGGTCATGAGCTTTGGGTAGTGACCGAAAGGGTGAGATCAAGGATACAAGCGGCTGAAATTAGTTTCCCCCGTAGGGTGTCTGGGCTCAGCCTTAGAGATAGGGTGAGGAGCTTGGACATCCGGAGGGAGCTTGGAGTAGAGCCGCTGCTCCTTCGCATCGAAAGGAGCCCGTTGAGATGGTTTGGGCATCTGATTAGGATGCCTGAACCGACTGGGAGGAGACCCCGGGGTAGACCGAGAACTTGCTGGAGGGACTACATGTCCAATCAGGCATCTGGCATGGGAACGCCTTGGGATCCCCCAGGAGGAGCTGGAGAGCGTTGCTGGGGAGAAGGATGTCTGGAGTGCCCTACTTAGCTTGCTGCCACCATGACCCGACCCCGGAAAAGTGGCTGAAGATGAGATGAGATGATAGATTATCAACTGCGAAACAAGTTTCACGGGTCTCGCTTTGAAATTTCCTGGTTGTACATGAGTGTAAGGGAGTGAAGAGTGATGCGGAGGTCATTTGGTGGGAGGGACTTAGCGGAGTGATAGGAGGCAGCAGAGAGTGAGGTGGAAGGATTTGCGTTGGAATGTTCAAGTTGCCTACTGCAGCTTTAATGTGTCTGGTAATATACAGCCTGTCTAGCCTGGCAGCACTGACCCTGTTCCCTGAAACCTTTACCCACATGTACTGTCTGGTGTTTAAATTGTTTATTCTCCAAGCATCAATTAAATCAAATTGTGACAGTAACTGTAAGCGTGGGCCCTTTTATGACTCAAACATAACAGAAACATTGTTCCTCAAAGCTCACACTCCCTCAGATTATCGCAAGCCCTCCCTTCTCCCCATCTCAACACCAACTCACAAAGTAAAGCAAAGCAAAACAAAACAAAACAAAACGGAATTGCAGAGAATTCACTAACAGCTTCTACTAACAAATTCAACATTACAGATTCTACTTTTAAGTAGCTCGCTCCTTCTGTCTGGAAAGATTGGTAATATCATATATAAAATGTAAAATTCCTGCTACCCCTGACCTATTACAGTTCGCCTACTGTTCCAATAGATCTGTAGATGACGCTATCTCACTTGCTCTGCATACTGCTTTAGTCCACCTTGAAAAGAAACTTAGCGATGTCAGAATGTTGTTTATTGATTACAACTCGGCTTTTAATACAACTGTACCATCCAAGCTGGTGTTGAAACTCAGAGGTCCTGGTTTGGGCAACTCTATGTGTAAATGGCTATTTGATTTCCTGACAGGCAGCTCCCAGACTGTGAGAATAGGTAAAACATACTCATCCACATAAGTTCTTAGGACCGGCGCACCTCAGAGCTGCTACCTCAGTT
Organism: Lampris incognitus; assembly: GCF_029633865.1. Taxonomy (NCBI): domain Eukaryota; kingdom Metazoa; phylum Chordata; class Actinopteri; order Lampriformes; family Lampridae; genus Lampris; species Lampris incognitus. The sequence goes on from NC_079212.1 coordinate 108,918,337, forward strand.
CCCTATCATACAATCTGTTTACACACCACTGTGTTGCCAAATATTACAACAACAGCATCACTAAATTCACAGATGACACCACAGCAACTGGACTAATAAGCAACAGTGATGAGATGGCCTACAGGAGGGAAGTGGAAGATTCAACCATATGATGCCATGAAAACAACCTCTCTAAACATCAATAAGGCAAAAGAAATCATTGTTGACTTGAGAAAGATCAGAGAAAATCATATTCTTGTTTCCAACAATGGGTCATCTGTTGTAATTGTGGACAGTTTTAAATTTCTCATTTTACATATCACAGACAACCTCACATGGACTCTCAACACCAATTGCATCCTCAAGAAGGCACAGCAGAGACTGTATTTTCTGAGGCGTCTCGAGAGTTTTGTACCAAAACTCTAATGAACTTTTATCACAGTACCATGGAGAGTGTCTTGACAGGCTGTATCACAGTGTGGTTTTGCAACCTGACTGCTCAGGACTGCAGACTGCTTCAGAGGACTGTAAAGACAGCAGCAAAATTCATTGGCACGGAATTACCACCTCACAATATTTACACCACTCACTGCAAAAGGAAAGCCCAAAACATCATTAAGGACACCAGCCACCCTGCTCATATTCTGTTCACGCTCTTTCCATCTAAAAAACGCTACCGGAGCAAGCAATCACATACCACCCATCTCAGTAATAGCTTATTTCCACAGGAAGTCAGGTTGCTGAACAGCTGACACACCCGTATGCACCTTACATTGTTGTGTTATTGTGCACCGTATATTGTGTATATAATGTATGAATTCACTGTGTACATAGTCTGTTTTTGTTTTGTTTTTTGTTTTTTTTTTGGGGGGGGGTGGCATATCTTTTTGTTCTTTGTCATTGCGTCCCTTGTGTTAAGGGAGAGAGAGCCAGAGCACAAGAATTTCACTGTACTCCCAGTACATATGACAATAATGTTGAACTTGATCTTGTTTGAGGAGTCTAAATGCTGCAAACGTACAGCTCAGTGAGCACATGACTTCCATTTAGAAATGTAAAGCAGGGCAATGCTAGCTTAAGGGGCAAATGCAAACAAAGCAAAATTTCCTCAGATAAATGGTTAAATAAATAAAAACAATGTCTGTGCTGACTTCTGCTTTGTGAACTTTGCTTTTTTGACTTTCTTTCTTTCTACATTATAATAGACAGGCACTCTGACAAATCAGATTCATTGTGTCATTGGACTTTCTTACTTAAGACTTTAGTGTTGTTGAAAGTTATACTTGATTATCTATACACACCGTCCCCTTGTCCTTGTTGTTAAGCAGCAATCTCAGGATCTGTACCTGCAGCTCCTCCACCACTGACAGAAGAGGAGAGGAGGGGGAAGGAGAGAGGAGACAAAAGAAAAGACGAGTTGAATAGAGAATATCAATTCAAAACTTTTCAGTTGTTGCTTTACTTCTGGTATTTGTTCTTCTCGAATGCATCCAAAAATCAATATTTAAGGGGGAGTTTTTGCAAAAGAAAATGTGTTCATATAGCTCTTCCCTGACCAAGAAAGTAAATACTGATAAAAAGATTGAATAAGCTGGCGACTGACTAAGTATCAATGCTTATACAGTTAACAGATCAAAGACATCCAGTTACCTTCAATTCTCTTCTTGAGCCTCTGACAGCCTCTCTCATAGGCCCGGCGCCTTAGCCGCTCATCTGCGGTCTCATCTTTGGGTTCCCGCTCATTCTTCCCCTGAAGGGCAGACAACACAGTGTAATCCATCAGTAACTCAGCCATCTGAGCCAGTCCGTTATATGCACAAGAACCTAGAACAATTGACAGGTAGTAAGCCAGTTAACACACATCCTTTCACTTCAAGAGATTACTAGGCAAAGTGGTATGTCTATCATTTAATCAATATTTATTTAATCAGGCAGTCTGATGCTGCAGACAGTTATAGCTGTCAGTCACTTTAACAGCCAGTTTAACAGTCATCTTGTCATTAGGTTAGTGGAGTTCTGACTGTCCAATCTGCCGTTTGCACAAGTTTACCGTTTACAGTAACATTGTATATGTCACCTACTGTACACATTCTCTACTGTAGCACACTGTCCAACAAAGTACATCCAAAGTCTGCACTGACTGTTTTCGCACATGCATCCTGTCCTTGCATTTTGATTTCTCCAAGTACTTTTATAAGTATTTTTATTTCCCACTTGTGTGTTGAGCAAGTAAAACAAGCATTTTATTATGAGAAAAAATGTAAACTTATTTTACATATAAGACAAATAAATTTCAAACTTGAAACTACGTAGCCACTCTGTCAGCCTGTTTACCTCCTTGTCAAAGCGCGTAGGCCACCAGGTGGTAGGGATGAGCTCCTCCAACCCTGCTTCCTTCACTCTTAGAGGGGTTTTAATGTAGAAGAACACTACCGAACGGAGCACGTCGAATGTAATTTCATGTTAAAGACTTTAAAGGCAAACGAGCTTTCTTTACTGAAAAAAAATGCTACCTCGGCTGGATCAGAAAAGCAATAAAGCATATTTTTCAAAAGTGCATAATAATAATAATAATAATAATATTAAAAATTCACAACAATATTGAGATTGAACGAATGTGGGGAATGAAAACCACAACAATATCGAGATAGAAAGAATGCGGGGAATGAAAACCACAACAATACCAGTAGTGATAGGAGCCCTGGGACTTGTAAAAAAAAACGGATGGAGAAATACACTCAACGGATCCTGGGAAACATCAGAATACAAGAACTACAGAAGATCGCACTACTTGAAACATCTCATATCCTAAGAATGGCACTATCCATCAAATAGACTTCTACCTCATTCTAACCCTAGGCCCAAGGAATGGGCCCGGTTATTATGTTGTATTATGGCATGAAGTTAAAGGAAATTTGTATTATAATAATAATAATAAATTTTATTTGTACAGCATTTTTCAAGGTACAAAAATATGCTTTACATAAGATAAAATAAACAAAAGCAACAAACCAAAAACATGTAACACACATTAATCATACATTAAAAGCAATACTGAAAAGGTGTTTTCATTAACGATCTGAACATGGACAGATCGGTGCAGTCTCTGACGTGTTTGGGGAGGGAGTTCCAGAGGGAGGGGGCAGCTATGGAGAAGGCTCTGTCGCCCCAGGTCCGGTGCTTGGTCCTGTGTGGTGGAGACAGGAGCTTAACATCAGAAGAGCGAAGGCTGAGGGAAGAAGTATGTGGAGCAGGTCGGTGAGGAAGGAGGGGACCTGGTTATGGAGGGCTTTGTGAGTGAGGAGAAGGACTTTGTATTGGATCCATTGTGGGAAAGGGAGCCAGTGGAGGTTCTGGAGGACAGGGGCCATGTGGTTACGGGAACGGGAGTGGGGGAGCTGGCAAGCAGCAACGTTCTGGATATAATGGAGTTTGTTTAGGAATTTGGATAATGAGCTGTAAAGAATGCTACTGCAGTAGTCAATTCTGGATGTGATGAAAGCATGGCTCAAAGTTTCGGCAGCAGAAAAACAGAGTGATGGGTGGCAATGAGCTATGTTTTTTAGGTGCAAAAAGAAAGTTCCAGTGATTTGATTGGTGTTCAAAGGAGAGGCTGCTGTCAAAAATGATTCAGAGGTAGTGGATGGGTGGGGAGGGAGACAGAGTGGAGTTATCGATGGTAAGGCAGAAGTTGTGAGTGGTTTGGTTAAAGGATTTGAGACCAATGATGACCATGTCACATTTATCCCAATTTAGCTTGAGGAAGTAGGCTTGCATCCACCATTAAATTTCAGTAAGGCAGTTGGTCAGAATGGAGTAAGTTGTGCTGGTGATGGATTTAGTGGTGATGGAGAGCTGGACATCATTGGTGTAACAGTGGAAGTTGAGACCATGATGACACATATGTTGTTACCAAGGGGGAGTATGTAAAGGATGAACAGGAGAGAGCTTAGCATCGAACCCTGGGGGATGCCTTGGGACAGAGGAGCGGTGAAGGAGTTGCAGTTGTTGATGCTGATTAACTGTTGTCTGTTAGTGAGATATAATTTTGGCTGGGAGAGGGCAGTACCAGTGATGTTGAAGGAAGATTCAAGGCAGGAGAAAAGAAAGGTCTGGTCGATGGTGTCGAAAGCTGCAGTGACTTCGAGGAGAATGCTGAGGTGGCCAGAGTCTGAGGGGAGGAGGAGGTCACTGGTGACTTTAAAGATGGCTGTTTCTGTGCTGTGCTGTGAGTGGAAACCAGATTGAAATGATTTGAACAGTTGATTGAAGATGAGCTTTGAGTTGGGAGGCAACAAGTACCAGTATTTTTTAACAGAAATGGGAGATTGGAGATGGGCCGGAAGTTGTTTATGACATCAGGGTTGTGTCCAGTTTTTTTTTTTTTTTTTTTTTTTTTTTTTTAGGATGTAGGTGACAGCAGTGACTTAAATTGTATGGGGAACTGAACCAGAGCTGAAGGAGTTAATGATTTCTGTGATGAGTGAGGCAATAGCTAGGAGACAGTCCTTAACAAGATTGGATGGGATGGGATCCAGAAGACAAGTGGAGCTTCTCATTACCATCATAAGGTTGGACAGCTCCATTTGGGACACAGGGTAGAACTTTGACAGGGGCTGACTTGTAAAGGTGGGGGGGGGGGGTCAGAGAGGGTGGGGGATGTGGCCAGGTTGCTGTAGATGGCATCAATTTTAGTTTGGAAAAATTAAAGGAAAGGGTTGCACTTGTTAACTGTAAAGGAACTGGAGCTATTGTCACTGGGTTTGAGAAGTTCATTTATCTTGGAAAAAAGAGCCTTGGGGTTGGTGGAGCCAGAGTGTATGAGAGTGTGAGTAGTAGATGGATCGGGCTGTGATGAGAGAATCTTTGTATTGTTGAAGGTAGTCTGAGTAGGCTTGGAGATGCACTGTTAAACCAGTTTTCTTGAAGAGTCTTTCGAGCTGGTACTTAGGGGATTTCACTTGATGGAGTTCAGGAGTATATCAGGAAGCTGAGTGTGCGAATGAAACGGTTTTGGTTTTAATGGGGGCCAGCTGATCAAGACAGGAGAAGAGTGAGTCATTATAATACTTTTCAAGATCGGAGGGATTATCAGACAGTGGGGGAGGGGAGGCAGACATTTTACTGGCAAGAGAGGCAGTAAGCTGAGGAGGAAATAGACTTGAGATTTTTGAAGGATATTATGCACTTGACTTTTGGGATGGGGATAGGGATGTCAGTGTCCATGGTGATTGCCAGGTGGTCAGAGATATTGAGGTTGAGGCTGGAGAGTCGATGTATTGTGAGACCAGTGGAGCAGACCAAATCCAAGATGTGGCCACGGCTGTGAGTGGGGAAGTTATGTTGTGTGAAGTTGAAGAATTGTAGCAGTTCCAGGAATACTATGGCAGATTTACAGTCAGTGTCATCACTGCAGATATTAAAATCACCCAGGAGGAGAATGGAAGGTGAGATGGCACATAGCTTCGTCAGAAAATCAGAGAAGTCAGAGAGAAAGGAGGGGTTTGGCTTGGAGGGGGGTAGATAATGGCATTGACCAAGTGAGTGGGACCAGAGAGTTCGAAGGCAAAGTGTTCGAAAGAATGAGCAGCAGGAATGGAAATGGTTGTTTTAATGTCCTTCCTGTAAACGGCAACAACACTACCTCCCCGCCTATCAAGACAAGGTTTATCAATGTATGTGAATCCTGTGGGTGTGGTCTGGTTTAGTGAGAACTAGTCCAAGGGTTTATGCCAGGTTTCAGTGAGGCAGAGGAAATCGTTATCAATTCATTCAGAATGAGGTTTTTGCTTTGAGTGAACGAGTTTTGAAAAAAAAAAAGTTTCAGATGACATTGCTTTGTGATCGGTTGTGAGGACTGAGGAAGGGGACGGAGATTGGACAGATTCACGTGTCATTTTTTTGTGGTGACAGAGAGGGTAACGATGTCTGTTGGTGATATGGTCAGGAATGGTAATAGGTCGAACAGCAGTGTGATCATACTACAAGGGGAAGCCGGTGTGAGCAAAGGATGTGAAAGTCATTGTTGTGGGAAAAGGGGAAGGAGAGGGTTCAGGAAGCCACGTGTGTGATGTAAATAGTCAATCACGTGTGGAGGACAGAACAGCATGCTGAAAATTAGCAGCAGGCATGCAACTACCTAGCATGTTCAGGTGAAGACCCTCTCTTCTATACAGACAGGAGCGCTCCCAGAACAAGTCAAAGTTGAATAAAAATTGTTGTGTGCTATACTCATGGACTGGGGCAAGGAATGAAGGCTGAGAATTCTGCTACAATGCCCCACACTGTGACCAAGTGTGGGAATTGGGCCAGAATTAACAGCAGTTTTTCAATAACTGTTGAGGAGATTAAAAAACAGATAAAATCACTTTTTGTCTGCTCAGACTGCCGACGGTCAGTGTCATTTGATCTGATGTGGACTATTACTCTCACAACTGTTGGAAATGAATCCAGGAGTCCTGGGAGTTTCTGCAGGATGTCAGGAATAGTGGCCCCAGTAAAGCAGCACGTGACCGCATTTACGAAACGGATTTTTCAAACCATGGAGTCCCCAATGCCCAAGGTAGTGGGGGGGGGGGCAGTTTAACATTGCTATCAGGGACAGTCTTGGGAGGGGATGAATATTGTTGGCCTGAGAAAATGGCATTGGAATGACAAACCTGCCCAAACGCCGGGGAGGACGGTGCAAGGGGACCTGTGCAGAAGGACCCAAAGTGGCAGTGGTAGCGGGAGGTGGGTCAGCCAACCCAGTAACAGGAACAGCCGTTGCAGCAGGAGTAGTCCCAGCTGGAACAGGGACCAGTTCCACGTGGGAAGGAGCAACATCAGCCACGGGGGCATCAACAGGGTGAACCATGGCATCAGCCATGGTAGCATGGTAAAATGACGTGAGAGGTTTATGCGTGGAGACAAGGCAGCTCGGGTCCTTCCATCTTGCCACGTCTGACTACAACCTCCGACCAGGAAGCATGTGAGCTGAAAGTGGATAAGGAGGAAGGTCAGCTATGAGATGATGGGTCCCAGAGGATGATATTGGAGATGGCTGAGTTCATAACTGAGATCATTTTGGACTATGAGCCTGTGGTGTCAATAAAATCGGATAAAAGTGAGTCCTTTGTTCGCAATTTATCTGGGAGCCATTGAATATCATCCTTGAGGTTAGTAATGTCATTTGTTTCTTTTAGGCAGTCCTCACAAGGCACAGTAATATTAAATCGACTGATAGAGGTTCACAGAAAAGAAAGTTAGCTCCATTAGCCATTAGCTCCATCAGCTGAGGGTTGAGTCCACATGGTTCTCACCAGGAGTGCATGTAATCAGTGCAACAACTGATGATAGGGTAAAAAATCCATAAAATAGGCAAACCATAAACTCAATTAAAATAATCCAAAGGTCTCAAGGAGTCTATGAAAGTTATTAAAAGTTGAAAAGTATGCAGAGCCACAAACAAACAAAAAACTGCGGCTGGCAACCGGAACCAGAAATCAGTGATGGCACAAAGTAACCCACTTGACTTACCTAATAACCATGTGGTTCTTATGCTGTCCTCCAACTACTCACTACTCATAACCAAAATTTATATCTTAGTTCTCAAACTTTCAGCTTGTTTCTAATTTTATTCAAATTAAAAGATATCTTTAAAGCTCATATCACTAAATTTTTTCCCTTAAGAAATTATTTTATCCACCTGAACAATGAAGTCAGGTTAGATAATTCTGTCATCTTTACTTACACCACTGTTGAAATTTTTGACCAGGTAGTAAACACACTCGTGCAGCAGCAAAAATGTATGTATTGAAACAACTAAAGCAGGAAAAAAGACATGTTCCCCATGCGATGATGATTCCGTTGGACATACAATCAATATTACTATAGAACATTGTTGAGATATAGTTTGATGTAGACTGTAATACATCAGACTGCCTGCCTGCATTAGCTTTGGTCCAAGGATCCCATTTTTAGAAGGGTGGGAAATATTTACTGCTGAGCTGATGGCACACGAGCAGCAATGGCTATTATATCCTGTTTTGTCCAGGTTTGCAACAGGACTATTTCTCACTGCTTCTGACATCACTATATCAGAACTTTGTTCTAATACTGATTGCTTGTCCAAAGAATCACCACATGATCATTACATTTCATAGTGATGAAATAATTTATTAATGGAGAACAATAGTGGATTGTAGCTTTAACAGAAGATATTGGCAAGAGTAGGCTATAACAATAACAGCTGTGTGAATTCTGTAGTGGTATAAGGAAGGATATAGGACATTGCTGAGTAGGTATTTCCTGGACTTTTCATGGCGCAGGATGGCTGTCGTGAGCCGCAGATAGTGGATCTGTGATAGACAGGAATAGGAATCAGGATTCAAGTCAGCTCACGTCAACTGCCTTGATGCATGTAAAACACATACAGTTGTGGGAAGGTCAGTCCTGTTTCAATTCAACAAATTCAATAGGTTTAAAATGAAATGGAAAAAGTATTTCTTTCTTCAAAAGGCTCAGCTAAAAAAAAAATAGCAACAAAGAATCAATGATTTATTGTTAAACTAGTTAAGCTGTTGAACGGATTCACTTGACCCCCACCCCTGACATATACTATATGTAGCATGTAATTTATAACATGAAACTGTTTGCTTAAAAGTTAATTGAGCCAAAAAGAATTTCACAAGAAAAAGAAAGCATGTCAAAATGTTGATGTGTGTGTGCTAGTGGTTGGTTTGCAGCAGGTCCCTTTTTTCCCTTAAAGGTGCAATGTGTAACTGTACCTTAATGTTGACCTCATTTTTTCAGTGATGTGAATAACAACTATAAATCAAAATTGGCACATGGCTTGACGCCTCCTTAAGACAGCCTTTGAAAAACAGCAAAATCCCTCAGCTGACATTGCTCCTGCATTTTTTAATGTAGACATCTGGAATGTGTGGGGGGCATGACTCATTTACTTTGTTTATATTATGATTCAGAAAAGCAGAAATATTGTACATTGTGTCTTTAACTAATATCGATTCTCTATTTGCATTATTTAGAATTTTAATCAAATATAAGTGTGACTGATGACCAAGGCAACAATTATAATCAAACATATCTGTATAAAGCAAGACATATATGTGAGCTGGTGAGATGCTAATTGTTAAATGGTAAAAACCAATGGCGTTAAATAGGAAAGTAGTAGTAGTAGTAGTAGGAGTAAAACCTGAATCAATTACTTAAAGATTCTCATCATCTTCTTTTCAATGGCATGAGAATGTCAGAAGATCAACCTTCTTTTTTCCTCTTGAAAATATAATTTGTCAATACGAAGAATTTTTAACAATATTTTGGGCTGTTATGAGCCAAATGTTTTAACTTCATAATACCAAAACTTTGATGAGGGGGATTTTTTTTTTTTCCCCCAAAGTGCTAAGTCATGAATTCCACATAGGTCAGGGTTTTTTTGGGAGAGGGGGTTGCTCTCTGGGGATATATATGTGATATTTCTGAATAATGCCCACCAAGTACATTTAGCTGACCTTCTTCTAATCATAGCCCTTTGCAAAGCAAAGGGCTATGATTAGAAGAAGGTCACTGGTCACTGAGGTCTTCCATGATCCCTTGTCCCCAAAGCCAACATGGGTCCAGTTTCCCACATGGAGCTCCAAAGTGCTACCATCAGGGTGTGTTTTGAAAAGAGAGAAAGGCGAATTGGATTTGCTATATGTACATATAGCAAATCCAGTTCGTGAGATTAAATTAAATTTTCTGAAAACCTATTACATTGAAAAAACATCATTCTCCTTGTGTCAATATTTAAACATTGGCCATTTACATAAACTAGCCGATAATATATGATTTTAACCTTGTATCTCAGAACTGACTATATCAGGGTTCCCTCTCTTTTTAGGGAATCAATTTCCAGGACTTTTTCTCGGAGCTTTGCTTGAATATACACGACAGTGTACAGTCTCTATATGGACTGTGTAACTTTTAACTTCAAGAACTGTTTCTCAATCTTAGTTACAACCTTACCTCAACATTTTCCATGACCTCAATAATATGTCCACTTTATTTGATCAATTATATCCTTTCCCAGGTCATGACTGGAAAATTAGTCTATAAAATTCCAGGTTTTCAAGGATGTATGGGAACCCTGAATTTGTACCATAAAAATTCATATGACATCATCACAAAAAAGAAAATGGCATCGCTCGACTCACTTGTGACTAATAATGACAACTTTTACTCCAAGTCCCTGACTGTTGTTGGGTCCTATGTAAGGCCCAAGCCACAGGGTAGTATCTTGACCCTGAGTATCAAGCACTTGCTCAAAGGGTGGACTGTGTGTCGAAGTTTATCAAGGCTTGACCTTGAGACTTCGAGGGACATTGGGGATGCTAGTAGATGGCTGGATTTGGATGGACCCTTATCCTACCTGGAAGCCAAGGTCTGGAATGATTGGGGAGAAGCGGTAGGCCCTTAGCAATGACATCATCAGCTGCTTCAGGCACTCATTCACCTCGTAGTCCTACAGAGACAAGAAAACAAAACAATGCCTACATACACTGAATGTACTTGCTATTTGAATGAAATGATTCCTTACTGACTTCAGCTAAATACACTTCAATGATTTAGATGAGCTATAAAATGAAGGGGAAGAGAAAGGTCAAATGATTTTTAAGCCTTAAGGCAAGCGACATTTTGATGTGCAAAAGGTAAAAAAAATTCTGCCAGAGCAGTAAGATGATTTGATTTGTGAGATGATTTCACCCATTAATCAGTTCCTCTCAAATTTCATCTTGAATCAAGCGATCATCTTGAAACAAGCGATCAGTCTTGTGTCAAGCTGTAACTTGTTTCAAGACATTCCTTCTTCAGTCATAACTGTACTCACAATGTGTAATAATTCATTTTCTCTAGACAGATTTTTTCACCCATTTTCAGATTTGAATGTTTTCCTTATTAGTGCAACATGACACCTATGAGTACAATACCAAACATGTAAATACTCTTTAGTATTGCAATCTACAAAAATTAAGTATTACTTTTCTGTTTTTCACAATGTAAAGAAAATTACTTCCCACAAGATTATTCCTTTCCAAGCTGAAAATTGGAATTTAGATATCTCAAAATACAGTTTCAGATTTTTTTTTTTGTTTTTTTTTTTGGAGTGGTTGCATCAGTGTATGTGTGTGTGTACTTGTGTGTGTATACAAGCGTGTGCATGTGTGTATGTACCTCCATGAGCAGCCAGAAGAGGTCCAGTAGTTGCTGTATGAGAGGATGTTCGTCAACCGAACCTCCACCCTCCAGAATACCCAACAGGAAGCTCATCAGCACATCCTCTACTAGGTAAACTTTACACTGGGGACATATCAAAATGTTACAGTCACTACTTTAAATTAGAGCTAAAATAGAATTCAACTGTATCATTTATTTACAATGGGGCTACATTTAAATGTAATCCATACTTGCTATTATACACTGAGGGCAACATTAACATGTATCACTGCCACTACATCCCACTACAGACATATTAATTAACATTGTAACCACTTACATGACAACTTTCAATACTATATGAAATTTCCAATTAAATGGTTTAGGAGCAAATTACAATGTTCCTGCTTGTTCTTGCTTTCCACCAGGAACACACTTAATAAACATAGGCGCACACACATGCAAACCCAAACACAATAACAAATGCTGATACACAAACTAGCCTTTAACAATGATTTGTTCTCACCATAAGGGGAGCAAAGTGGTTAAAGATATGAGCCAGGGTGATCAACACGGTGGGTTCTCCATGAAGCATCCAAGAGGCGCAGTCTTTCTCAACTAACCTCTCCTCCTTCAACAAACACACAAAGAGGAAAAAGAATGTGAATAAAAAATGGCACGAAGATTGGATTAATGCAACAGAATTAGCAGAACTGTAGTTAAGTGGTCCACACTGCTTCCAGGAAACTGACCTTCCCAAATGGTCATAATACAAGGAATGAACACAAAATTAAAAATGAAGTGGAGAGAAGGATATGGTTTAAAGTAAGAGAAAAATTATAGATTAATGAGAATAGAAGGCAAAGGGATGACAGGGAGGGCTGTACATTGCACTGGAAAGAGCTTCTAAGATGAGCTGTCCCCAAACAAACAACCTGAGTCAATAGTGCTAACCACTAGGCGGTACGGTGGCTCAGTGGGTAGCACTGTTGCCTCACAGCAAGAAGGTCCTGGGTTTGAACCCCAGGCCATCCCAAGTCCTTTCTGCATGGAGTTTGTTCTCCCTATGTCTGCGTTGGTTTCCTCTGGGTGCTCCGGTTTCCTCCCACCATTAAAAAGACATGCAGGTTAGGGTTAATATTCCTGTCTGTGTCCCTGACCAAGGCAATGGAAAGAAGGACTGGAGTTGGTCCCCTGGCACTGCAGCTGCCCACTGCTCCTATACAATAGGATGGGTTAAATGCAAAGAACAAACGTCATTGTAACTGAACAATGACAAATATAAAGTGGCTTTCTTCTTTCTTTCTTCTTCTTCTTTCAGAAATATTACACGAGGAAAACTTACGGTGGCGCATTTTCCTTCATCTTATATTACACTGCAGGTACATGGAACAACTTTGCTGCAGAAGCATTTGAGTGCAAAGCTTTGCACTAAGAATATCCAAAATCTGAGTGAAGACTGCATGAACTCAATATTGATTTAAAAAATGATCAAAACAAAGCACAAACAAAAGCATCACTATCCCAATTTTTCTTCCAGTCTGTTGACAAACATACAGAGATGACTGCTTGTCAACATGTTTTGACAACCCTTCCAGTTTTTTGCAGATTTCCCCCATTTTTGAAGCGTTTAGAGCATCTTCATATTCAGGTGTTGTCTGTAGGAAGCATGCATTCCTACCTGAGTGTCTATTGCCGTGGACAGAACAGTCTTGATGTAGCCTAGGAGTTTGTGTGCTTTCACCAGGTCGACAGCAGGGGGATTCTGGAGGGGCAGGTACCCCTCAACAGGGTATGTAAATCACAGACCTGTCAAGGAAAAAGACTTGGCACAGAAAATGCAGTAAAATGCCTATCACCAAAGATAAAGTCAACATGTAAAGCGACAGCAGCACAGTGCACATTTCTTGGTCCTTTGGTAGCGATTGTAATCTGTCCTCAGAGAAACTGAGAAAGTCACAATACACAGTGAGTAGCACCTGTCTAACATTGCAGCTATACAATATAAACACTCAATGAAAAAAAAGAAACAGCAGCCAGAAAGACTTGGCACACATTTAATAAAATATATACTACTCCCGTTGGGGGGCAAGGATATCTGAGAGGTCTACTGCCAAAATTGAATGCCACCGACTCTTTGAAGGAGAGGCTGATAGCAGGGAAGTAGGCTATGCCTGGACCCATCTTAATGTTGGAGAAGGCTGTGCCTAGAGACTGACCATTCCTGGGGACACACAAAACAACATATCAAGAAAGTGTGTGAAATATCTAAACCAACCAGACACACTGGTATGTGGGTTCAGACTTCCACCAGCCAGTTTGATCTTTTAGAAACATTTAGATTTGCAAGTAGAGCTGACGCACGTTGGCTGCCGACTACATGTCAAAGAGGTAAGTAAGAATAGTCAGACTTGAATGCAATAGCAAAAAATTACAAGCAACTAAATGGCAGCAAAAGCTAATTCATATATTTGTAGTATAAATATAATTATAACAAACTGATAATTGATGGTATTCACTGTTGTTAAGCATGAATAAGAGGTCATGCCAACAAAAAAAATTACAAACACGAGATCAAATGATAGATAAGAATTCCTCAACAGATTTATAATAACTAAGCTGATGGGGCGTCTGGGTAGCATGGCGGTCTATTCCGCTGCCTTACCAACATGGGGATCTCTGGTTCGAATCCCCGTGTTACCTCTGGCTTGGTCGAGCGACCCTACAGACACAATTGGCCGTTTCTGCGGGTGGGAAGCCGGATGTGGATATGTGTCCTGGTCACTGCACTAGCGCCTCCTCTGGTCGGTCGGGGCGCTTGTTCGGGGGGGAGGGGTAATCAGAATCAGACTGGGGGGAATAGTGTGATCCTCCCACGCATTACGTCCCCCTGGTGAAACTCCTCATTGTTAGGTGAAAAGAAGCAGCTGGTGACTCCACATGTATCGGGCATGTGGTAGTCTGCAGCCCTCCACGGATTGGCAGAGGGGATGGAGCAGCGACCGGGATGTCTCGGAAGAGTGGGGTAATTGGCCAGATACAATTGGGGGGAAAGGGGGGGACTAAGTTGATGATACGGTAATGTTCATCTAACTTACAAGCAGAACGTTATGGTCCCCTCATCCAGGTCTATCAAACAGCTGACAATATCTCCAGCAGCCCACGACTGAAAAAATAAGGACACACACTGAGATTCAGCCATGTCAGCAAACTACAATTTACAACACAAATTAATATTCTTGATTTAAAGCTGTTTTGAAACCTCTTCAAGGCATTTTATCTGAAATAGAATATAACACAATTGTGAAATAATCAATCTTTGCTGGTGTCACCTGATCAAAATTTTAAATGACACACACCCAGACCTTATTTTAAAAATCTAGATTGTTGCCCTACTCACCTTGCCGTAGTTAGTGGTAGTCACGTTCCACTTCCGAACTCTGTTGCCATCGTAGGCATACGAGTCAGGAGTGTCACCCACACCCTCCTAGGGACAGCGCCGAGAAGGTGGCAATGAAAAGATAGGCCCATATACAGTAAATGCACTGATACCAATCCTGTATTTTAAAATGTAAATACACTACGATGTTGAAGAAAATTACTAAAAGCACAGCTTAATCACTTGTAATACACTGAATAACTGATAAGAACTGTTGATTAAAGATTATTCACAAATGAAAATGAAGGAGTAATTGCAAAATATTTGAAAAAACAGAAAGTAAAGTCGCAGTCATGATGTCTCTTCTCTCTCCATTTCTGTGTGTGTGAGTGTGTGTGTGTGTGTGTGTGTGTGTGTGTGTGTGTGTGTGTGTGTGTGTGTGTGTGTGTGTGTGTGTGCGTATACCTCCTGGTTGAAGCGACAATTGAGGGTACACCACCCGATCTGCATCAGACCCTGTGAGGAGATCAGCACCTCATAGGCCCATTTCCCTGGAGAAATAACCAGCACAGACTGTTCATAGTATTAAAAAAAGTGTTTGTCTCTCAAGATATTATCAAGCTTAAAAAAAAATCATTCTCAATTTCCTTTTATTTACAGGTAAAACAAACTAAATTGAGCTGTGAAAACTAAATTCACATTATTATTCCCCACATAAAATGAATGACCATGAAGCTATTTTTAAGCAAATTTGGGAATATGGAATAGGAGAAACTGGATGGAAATTTTGAAATATTAAAAAACTACCCAATTTTGGAAGAAAAAAAAAAGGTTTTTTGCATTTCTATGTGGTGAACATGTGAGAAGGTGCATTTTGCAAAAAGCAATAATGGACATAGGTTTTTGTTTTTTTGTTTTTTAATTTCTCCGTTACAACTATCAACTGCTCTGTTTTTCTTTTGAAATCCTCTTGACTACATGAGCCCTGCTTACAAAAATATTCCTAAACTGCTTAAAACTAGCTAAAAGAACAGCAACTAATTCGCATTGGAATTTTTTCATTCATTCATTCATTCATTCATTCATTATTCAAACTGCTTATTCTTACTTAGGGTCGCGGCATGCTGGAGCCTATCCCAGCAGTCATTGGGCAGCAGGCGGGGAGACACCCTGGACAGGCCGCCAGTCCATCACAGGGCCAACACACACACACACACACATGCACACACACACACACACACACACACACACACACATTCACACCTAGGGACAATTTAGTACGGCCGATTCACCTGACCTACATGTCTTTGGGCTGTGGGAGGAAACCGGAGCAACCGGAGAAAACACACGCAGATACGGGGAGAACATGCAAACTCCACACAGAGGACGACCCGGGATGACCCCCAAGGCTGGACTACTCCGGGGCTCAAACCCAGGACCTTCGTGCTGTGAGGCAACCGCGCTAGCCACTGTGCCACCGTGCCGACTTTATCCATTTTTTCAGCTTTTCAAAAATGTGTAAAGTTCTACATTTGTTTAACATTAGATGGAAACATGGCTAATGACAGTAGCTTACTTGCTTTGTTGCCACACCACGGCAGAATTAATTAAGTGTACAAAATACAGTCCTGTATAAGGAAAACTTCATAACTAACCTGTACAAAGACCCTTTATGAGACTGCATTTACAGCAATCATCAATACATTTTCCTAAATACATTCAATTGCCAAACCAAAGTATCTATTCCTAAATAGATTCTTGTCTGCTCATTATTTGATCACAACCCCCAAGGAAGAATAGCAGAGTATTCACAGTAAGGCAGGAAGCACATGGAATGAGTTTCTTCTAGATATCATTTGATAGCTCTGACACTGACTGGATATATTAGGAGAAAAGAAATGCTTGTGTCTGTTGCATGTAATATGCATGAAGTCAAACAGACTGACTGTGATATTTCTATTATACACTATCCATTTTGCACTTCTACAGCCATATATTGAGACGGTGCAGCTGATTTAGTCGAGCGTACCTTTGTATACACATGTAGTAGCTCTGATAGAGCTGAAATTGCTGTGCCCGATGACCTAGAATTATAGAAAAATAAGAATGCAACATACAAAGCATCACCAAATCAGAACTAATCAACAAAATCATCTGCTATAACCACTCCAAACACCATGATTTCCACATCCGGAGGTTTCTTACACACGCATATTGAATAGGGCAAGACGGACTGAATGAGGTAACAGAAATTCAACAAAAATATGACGCAGTGAATATCATTTATTATAACAGCAATAGCATTTGATATCTCACCCCAAGTAGGTCATCATCTACAAACAGAAGTCCTTCAAAGCCACTGGTGTGATCCAAGACAACCGTCTGAGGGCCCAAACGCCCGTCAATAAGCTGGTCTGCAGAGAGGTAGATATTTTAAAAAACTTATTACATTTTAGAGATTATTCTCAGTTTATGGTGATACATATTAAATTTATACTGTGACTGCAGTAAACAATGGGGTTGCACTGGCCAAAAGAAAAGAGAAGTGCTGCCTTAGTCCTGAGCATAGTGAGGCCAAAGACATAGGATAAATACATGTCTTCTTCAGCCGTGCTCTGATTACCTTTGTACATCCTTTTTTCTTAACAAACCGAAAACAAGAAATTAATAACACACACTGAAGAACGTAAAATTAAAATAAATACAAACAAGGGATCTTCTGGAAGAATATCAGTTTTTCATGGTATAAAAATGTTTTTGGTAATATTTAAAAAAATCCAATTGCATTTTTAATTAAACAAAACATACACATTTTTTGCATTAAAAAATGCCTCCTTTGCAACTTTTTTTTTTTGCCCCAGGGCGAAATGTTCAGTTGCATTCTGCAATCTTCTTCAGAAAATATACAGGGAATCTCATCATTTAATCTTCCAGGCTGAACAAAGTCCATAACCCATTTTAGGTCCTGATGCATGGATAATAAACACTTCCGCACTGAATTTGGGGGAAATATGTAGAACCCTTATGCATCCCTTAGCACAAATGCATATGCACACACACACACACACACACACACACACACACACACACACACACACACACACACACACACACACACACACACACACACACACACACAAATGCTTTTTCAGACATAGCTTTATGTGCCTCCCAAGGTGTGACCGCAGAAGGCAATTTAATAACCAAACCTTGGCTGGTACTGAATGGGTGATTAATTAGAATTTAATATCCATTTACTCTCTAAATATAGCCTGAAGGATGGTAAGCAAGGAGAAAAATCAGCTGCTCAAATTGTTGCAATTACAAATGTTTATGATCAGCCTTAAAAAATAGCCTGTGTGTGTGTGTGTGTGTGTGTGTGTGTGTGTGTGTGTGTGTGTGTGTGTGTGTGTGTGTGTGTGTACCTCTGCTCTCCTCAGTGGGTTCTCCCTCAGACAGCAATCTTTCCATGTGAGCGCCCAAGTCCTGGAAGCCCAAGGGTTTCCTACAGAGAAAAAGGAAAAGGGTTTAGACAGACCAGGAAAAGAAAGTGGGTTGAAAATGTTGAAGCTTTATACTGTAGCATCAGTAGGAGGAGAAATCAGCAAATGCATGTTAAAATGCACACCTCAAATCATTGATGGCCTCCAAATTGTTTAGGGGGCCTTTTAAAAAAAACGAAGGGGCACAGTGAAAAACGTTGACATTAACATTGCCATTCTAATACACTTGTGTTTGATTGTGCGAATGATTTGATGAGTGTACAATAAACTGCACTTATTTACATTTTTACTTTCCTCCTTTTTTTAAAACTTTTTTTAATTCTTTGCACCCACAGTTGTGATATCTAAATTGTGAACTTTCAAGGGAGTTTTCTCTACTTGCTGCAAAGAAAGATGAAAGAAAGCCACATTATTTGACACTGTATTCTTGCAATGAATTTGTTCTCTGCATTTAACCCATCCTATTGTATAAGAGCAGCGTGCAGCTGCAGTGCCCGGGGACCAACTCCAGTTCTTCTTTCCATTGCCTTGGTCAGGGGCACAAACAGGAGTATTAACCCTAATATACATGTCTTTTTGATGGTGGGAGGAAACCGGAGCACCTGGAGGAAACCCACGCAGACACGGGGAGAACATGCAAACTCCACACAGAAAGGACCTGGGACGGCCTGGGGTTCGAACCCAGGACTTTCTTGCTGTGAGGCAACAGTGCTAGCCACTGGGCTACCATGCCGCCCCCAAATGATTTCTTTACCTCCATCACTGATTAAAAAACAAACCATATTGGTAGAGTTGGGGACAATTTCTTTCTAAGCTAACTATAATTCAACAGTGAAGGTGAATGGAGAGTTTTTCTCAAACTTCTGAATGTTAGTGGGTGTGATAAATATACAGGTAGTTCCTGTTCAGTGTACATGAAAGACCACCTATAGTACACCAACGACAGTCACCTCCTGTGTGCCTTGTGATATATCCTCATAACCACGTTGTAACTCTTGACCGAGACTCTTATCAAAAACACATCTGAAAAGCATGACAACTTTGCACAAAGACATGCCTGTAAGTCTGCAAATAAGGCTGTTTTTAAACCCCTGGACTGATGACTTTTTGTTGATTGAGGTTTTAAATCTAACAGCAGTGAAATGCTGACACTCTCCTTCAGGTCAATGAGGACACATCAGCAGTCAATTCTCATATCAACAAAGAAAGATTCTCATGAAACAACTGAAAATACAACTGATCACTTCTACATACTGGTCCTCAAATGGGCTAGCTGTTCCTTGTTTCCCTCTCGATGCTGTTGTGATGCAACGTGACTCCTCTCCATCATAAACTCTCCTTGTCTCTGCTCATAATTTCCTTTCAAGGTCTTAATACATTGGGTCAGTCAAAGTGTGAATATTGATTAGAATAACTTTGTTCACTATGTATAGTGAATTTATAAGAAATTGTTTCAGAGGCATTGTACAGACACAAATCTTCAACACATATAGTACACAGCAGGAACTGTCACAAAGTCCCATACAGATAGTGAAAACACAAAACATAGTTACTGCAGAATAATATGGCTTGGGTAGTTCCTCTAATCTTGGAATGTCAACATAGTGACTTTTCTCCTGAAATCAAGACGTTATGGAGGGGCAGGATGGTCTTGTGGTTAGTAAAGTCATCCACTGACGAGAGGGCCCAGGTTATATCCCTGTACAGCCTGTCAATGTATTCTTCAGGAAAATATCTAACCCTGCTTGCTCTACTCATTGGCTGGCCAAAGGTTTCAGTAAAAGCAGAGAGTAAAACTTTCCGTCATGAGGCCAAAACACCGGATCAAATCCAAAACTTCTGAAAGTGACTCCTTTCCTTGTTTCACCGGTCAGCTAGTTTTCTAACTTTCAGAGCTCGCTTTCAGATCAGAGTAAAATTTCTATCATAAATGTTAACTACCAAAGTGGAAGGTAACAATTGGCTGATGGGTAGTGGTCAATTCCCACCATGGTTCAGTGTATACTGCAATAAAACATGGGCAATAAAACATGACGAGGGAGCTCTGCCAAGTGTCTCGTTTTCATCATATTTCCATTTCATCTGGAACTAATGATTTTTTTTCTAAAGTTCTATCGAATTTCAAAAATCAAACAAACGAATGTACGCAAAACAACAATGAATAAGCTCTGTTATCCTTATTTTTGCCCCTGGTGTAGTCTTTTGAGACTTCTTCAAACTTCCAGCTCCAAATTAGAAATGAAAAGCTTTCATGTTGATATATAAGTGAGGAATGAATAAGAAAAGTAAAGTCCAGTGGACCGGGCAACCCTCGGACAGTGACCTTAAGCAGCTAAGCTCTGCCTATGTTGCTGTACACACGGACTATAAAGAGCATTCGAGTATTTGTGTTTCTGTCTATATATAGAGCCGCTGGGGGTAACATGAGCTAGCCTGACTTAAGGGCAAGGGTCTGATGTGTCTAGGGCACTGTAACACTCGTCCAGGTCAGACACACAAACACACATACACATAAATATGCACACAGTCAACATCTCAGCATTTTTCCTTAAGCTATGATTTGCATGTATTGCTCAAGACATCAGCAACATGCATCAATGCGAAAGCACAACAAGTGTGAACTTTAACAACATCAAACAGTCTATTGCATCACCTACTGCTGTGGCCAAAATGCTAAACATGCGTGCAACATTTTATTCAACAGCAGAAGGGAGTGATAATAGCCATAACTTATTATACATCGATCAGAACAAAATACTTGAATAATATCAGCGCAATATCAGTGGCATGTGGGGGGGCAGGTCTTAAGGTCCAAATCAAACTTCAAACAACAAGACGAAAGTAACTTGAAAGTATGTAATTTCTGATCATGGAGGATGGTGGGAGAGCGGTATCGAGTCTGAAAGGTTCACCCTTCTATGGGGATTGAACACTATCCCTCAGGGATGCAGACAATCAACAAAAAGAGTAAATTGACCAATGTGACAATTGCAATGCAAATCCTGTCTTTAAGTACCTTTATCAAACAACAAACTTAGTTCTTACTTTGCTAAATCATAGTTCAAAATATTACTGATACCTTGAAGTAGGCAGTCTACTGCTATGTGTTTATTTGCTTGCTATGTTGTCTTTTATTTAAATAAAAGACAGTAGGAAAGCAGAGTGGGAAATAAAACGGAGGACATGGGGGAGAAATTTTGGGCAGGATTCAGTCCTGGGCCATCAGGAGCACATGCATTTATTTGAAGGGAATTAGCCTCTACACACTAATACCAGACCTGTTCATGAGGTTCTACTGTGGTGGAGCTAGTGACAAATAAACAAGGAGAAAGTTCTCTGCAGACTGAGAAGGTCATACCTGAGGGAAGCCAGCGCAGGTCCCTGCTTGGTGGAAGGGAATACATGGTGCAGGTAGTCACTCAGCAACTTTTCATTAACTATGCCTGACACGGAGAGGAAGGGAGAGTGCAGTACAATTTCAATTAACAGAATTGATAGTGCAGATAGCCATAGCACTAAGTACATTTAAGCGACACATTTATTATTTCACAGGCTACAATAAATTGTTAAAGTGTTATATTTCTTTTTATATATTTGCATATACATCTGCTATGTTGGTTGGTGCTACTAATTTTCCCTGATTGCATCTAAATACTTATCTACATCCACACATTTAATAAACCATGCACTGTTTGACATGCTCTACTGCTGGAGTGTTATGAAGTTCACTTGTTCTACTGCTGGGTTTTCAAGCCATGAACATAAGGTGTTATTTCACACATTAGTGTTACTATATGTTTAACGTACCCTTTGCATATCACAACACTACATCCCTATTTAAAGATTTAGTTCTCTGCCTGTATCCCATGACCTGTTGCTGCTTTGTGTCAATTATATCAGAGGACCATTATTCAAATTATCTTAATCTAATGATTTAAATCTGATAAAAACGTCCTTAACCTTTATAATACAAAAGCTTCATCTTGGATTTTTCTATTTCTGTGTCTGGCATGTAACTTAAATATTTCCCCATCTTACCTGTGCATGCGATAAGTCTTATCCCAGTGCTTACCTGTAGCTCTGGCTTTGTCAGCGTCTGAGGCAAGTCTGTAGTTGCGGCGGGTAAGGGCAGTTCCACCCCCCTTAGAGCTCATGCTGTCTAGTTTAAGCCCCTTCGCCCATACACTGCTGGCAGACATAAAAACAGTAAATGTATTAACTATTATAAACTGGTTTCAAGAAATACAATTGTGAATTGGACTGGTCTGACCTCCGAGAGAGGGTAAAGAAGAGCAGAGACCAGTTCTCACAGGAGCCTGGATTTGATGGAAAGCAGACTTTCTCTCTTTCAAATGATGACATCCCTAACTTTTCCTTTGTTAATTTTTCGAGCCTTCAAGTTAGATATTTTAGTTCTGATCAGTGTTCATGGGGACCTCCATCAAATGTTTGGAAACACACACAGGGAGAGTATATGGGTTATCTTACTCTCTGTTATACAGTTAGTCCATATTCATAACAACAACAATATACTTAACATGTTATACCAACAAGTATATGGTCATATAGACACTGGCAATACACACTCGCTAAAGTTTGCGATAGACAATTGAGACCGCAATTAATAGCTGAAAAACAACGCCTGCAACCCGGCACACACGCGCGCGCGCACACACACACACGCACGCTCACACACACCTGCTGCGGTTAGCAGAATCCTGATGTTTGTCGCTAGTTTCAGTGAGAACCGATTAGTACATGACATTTATCCACTGGGTAACACAGACAGCTCGTTATACGTGGGGCACTAGTCCGATGTTGTCATAGTCGAGGTATGGTGAAAGCTGAAGGAGAAAGGATGAAAATTCAAAGCTTGTTTGCTTAAAAGTTGACTGGCGCTGTGCAGATAGGCAAAACACGATGTCAGCCTTGTCCAAATTGTCAGTGTCAGCTGTGGCCTATGTTCTTGAAAGCAGCCGAGAAACCCCTGTGATGAGATCAGAACTGACCAACAGAGCCAAGTAAAAACAAGGCTAGCTTCCCTGCTAGTTAGCTACTGCGCTATCTCTGGGAGCTCTATCTCCACCTTATCTCGTAACAACTTTAAATACCTGTGTGGCGTGCCGCTACAATGCAAATGCATGGAATCAGGATAGCCTTTGATGAGACTCACAGAAGGGGCAATGTCGGTCAACTTGCAAGACACTTCCAGTCATGTTTAAAGCATTGCACAGCATCAATGTAGTTGCTTGCACATCGTTGGTAGCTATCAAGCTAATCACTCTCAGTTCTCCTATGTGACAGCCATGGGAGAGCTGACTGAAGCTCCTCTGCTATTTTGGCTTAACATCGGCTAACGCTGCTCCGAACGACTAACGTTAGCTGAGAGCAAAACTTACCGGGTCCTGCTGTATCGACGAGCCTCGCCTCCACACGGGTCTCTCCGCGATCCACTTGTATTTTGTTTATAATAACGATGTGTTACATAGGATGTGTTTCCTATTGTAGTGGGCTAGGTTAATTGGTGCAACAACAGTCCTCCTCTGTCAAACGGTTCTCACGTCACGGGGTACCAGTTGGTACAAAATACTTGGCTTGGCAGAACGCGAATGGCTAATAGCGAAACTCGTTGCCTTGGCTGTGTAAACAAATGCAATGAATACACATTCCCATTCATGTAAACAACTGTTAATGTCGTGTTCTGTTTGTTATTATACCTAATATTATTTTTTCTATGTATTTCACAGCTAATATAGTATTGTTCTCCATAATATAGGCTGCAGTAGTTTAGTCCATTACTACTGTCACTCTGATTTCAACGTAAGGACGTCTTTTATTGACGATGAAAGGTCAAAACTGCCAGTACTTTATAATGGTTTTTATGTGTAGTCTTGGGTTAGATTACAAGGTAATGCGAAGTCTGCACCGTTCACTTATTTTTGCCATAGTTTAGTTACTATGTGGAAGTGTGGGGCAACACGTACATAGGCAACATACATAAAGCCATTGTTTATATTACAGAAAATCGCAGTAGGAAATATTCATAAAGTGGATCCAAGAGAACACACTACCGGACTGTTTCTTAAGTCAGGATTAAGGAAACTTAAAATTTGGTTGAGTTACAGACATTGTTAGTTATGTGCAGAGCAAAAAGCAGGGTATTACCAGAATATTTACAAAAATTATTTGTTTTTAGTTCAGAGGACGAGGACCATGGAAGGAAATTTAATGTTAAACACCAGTATGCACGTATTACTTTAAAGCAGCTGTGTATTTCAGTATGTGGCGTCACACTGTGGAATTCTTTAGAGGACGATCTAAAGGCTTGTATAAATATCTTTCAGTTCAAGAAAATGTATAAGGAAATAATAATTAGACGATATGGAGTTGTCAGGTGTAATGGGTTTTCAGTTGATGGTGAATTATTGTGTATGGCTTTTCTGATTCTGTTTCATTTCTCATGTTGCTGTATTAGTTGCTGAGTAACTGACTGACAGACCATCTATTCTGTTGTTGATTTAGGTTTGAGTAAGGGGCAGGAAAAATAAGGTTTTCTTCTCCCTGCTCCTTTTCAATCGTGGAATGTGTAAATTGAGTTGTGTTTGATCATGAATGGCTTGCTTGCTCTCTGGAACTGTGCATTACCATGAGCGGAATAAATAATAATGAAATGAAATGAAAGATTTACAGCTATGAGTAAGAACAGAGCTGATGGCCCTATTTGTGATGGGTGCACATCCCGTTTCATTTACCACTGCCCATATCACATGTGAAGTGTATGGTGTGAAAAAAATTTTTAGGTTCAAACGAAAGAGATTGGCAAATAGGGATCAGAGGACATTGAATTTCAACGCAATGAACCTCGCAACATTTAATAAGCAATAAGAGATTGCAAGACAAAAAAACTGGAATCAAAAGACCTCTAAAATTCGAGATTTCTTTGTCAGTATCATATGTCGATACTTTTACAATGTTATCTCAAATTTCAAAAGTATTACCCATGCGACTGTATCTCACAGCGTTTTTCTTTGACCACCAGATGGCGATGAAACGATACTGAATACATGGGATTTGCCCGCGACCATGAGAGCAGGATAAGTGTTGTAGGGTGTAGGGTAATGTTATGCAGCCAACAGCTCCCCCTGGGGCACTGATTGATGTGTACTTGCCTTGTGTAACATGCCTCAGTTCCGTTATGGGCACAGCCGGTGAATACACGGTACTAAGAGACACAGCCCGACTCTGTCTGTTATTTATATGCACCTACACTTGCAACAATAAGTGGTTAAGATAATGGATGGATGAATATATATATATATATATATATATATATATATATATATATATATATATATATATATATATATATATATATATATATATATACATAGTTTTTTGGGTTTTTTTGCCTTCCAAAATGGTTTTCCCTCCCTCCGAATCAAATGTTGAAGGGGAATAGGGCGGGACTTTTCGCGGCTGTAATTTTTATTATTATTATTATTATTTATTTCAACCCAGCCATTGAGGATGCACAAGCCAGTGCATCCTTGGTGCCGGTCCCAAGCCCGGACAAATGGGGAGGGTTGCGTCAGGAAGGGCATCCGGCGTAAAATCTTTGCCAAATCAAATATGCGGATCATAAATAAGACTTCGGATGATCCGCTGTGGCGACCCCTAACGGGAGCAGCCGAAAGTAGTAGTAGATTATTATTATTTATTTCAAACTGTCATCATACAAAATAACAAAAGCAAACAGAATCAATGGATAATGGGTAAACTACAGTGATGATCAGTGTCAAACACAAACAAAGAAAAAACCATCCAGGATAGAGAGAAAGAAAGAAAAATAAAGACGCAATATATGACAATAAATCCACTTAAAAACATTAAAAAAAATTGCAAACATTCAATGCTTTTATAGCTTTTTGTACTGAGAGAAAGGAATCGTTGACACATATTGTTCGATTTTTTTCATAACTACTACTACTACTGCTGCTGCTGCTGCTACTACTACTACTACTACTACTACTTTCGGCTGCTCCAGTTAGGGGTCACCACAGCGGATCATCCATTTCCATCTCTTCCTGTCCTCTGCATCTTCCTCGGTTACACCAGCCACCTACCTGCATGTCCTCTCTCACCCCATCCATAAACCTCTTCTTTGCCCTTCCTCTTTTCCTCTTACCTGGCAGCCCCATATTCAGCATCCTTCTCCCAATATACCCAGCATCTCTCCTCAACACATGTCC
This sequence comes from Lampris incognitus, assembly GCF_029633865.1. Lineage (NCBI taxonomy): Eukaryota > Metazoa > Chordata > Actinopteri > Lampriformes > Lampridae > Lampris > Lampris incognitus. The sequence goes on from NC_079212.1 coordinate 108,944,643, forward strand.
AAACCATCTCAATCTTGCATCACTTCCTTTGTCTCCACACTGTCCAACCTGAGCTGTCCCTTTTATATACTCGTTCCTAATCCTGTCCTTCTTTGTCACCCCCAGTGAAAATTTTAGCATCTTCAACTCTGCCACCTCCAGCTCCACCTCCTGTCTTTTCGTCAGTGCCACTGTCTCCAAACCATATAACATAGCTGGTCTCACAACCATCTTGTAAACCTTCCCTTTAACTCTTGCTGGTACCCTTCTGTCGCAAATCACTCCTGACACACTTCTCCACCCACTCCAACCTGCCTGCACTTTCTTCTTTACCTCTCTTCTGCACTCCCCGTTACTTGGTACAGTTGACCCTAAGTATTTAAACTCATATGCCTTCATCACCTCTACTCCTTGCATCCTCACCATTCCACTGTCCTTCCTCTCGTTCATGCATATATATTCCATCTTGCTCCTACTGACTTTCATTCTTCTCTCCAGTGCATACCTCCACCTCTCCAGGCTTTCTTCAACCTGTACCCAACTCTCACTACAGATCACAATGTCATCCGCAGATATCATCGTCCACGGAGACTCCTGCCTGATCTCGTCCGTCAACCTGTCCATCACTATAGCAAACACGAAAGGACTGAGAGACTATCCTTGATGTAATCCCACCTCCACCTTGAACCCATCTGTCTTTCCAACCGCACACCTCACAACTGTTACACTTCCCTCATACATATCCTGCACCACTCCCACATACTTCTCTGCAACTCCCGACTTCCTCATACAATACCACACCTCCCCTCTCAGCACCCTGTCATATGCTTTCTCTAAATCCACAGAGATACAATGTAACTCCTTCTGGCCTTCACTATACTTCTCAATCATCATTCTCAAAGCAAACATCGCATCTGTAGTGCTCTTTTGTGACGTGAAACCATACTGCTGCTCGCTGATCCTCACCTCTTCTCTTAACCCAGCTTCTATTACTCTTTCCCATATCTTCATGCTGTGGCTGATCAACTTTATATCTCCATAGTTGCTACAGTTCTGCACATTGCCCTTATTCTTGAAAATCAGTACCAGTATACTTCTTCTCCACTCCTCAGGCATCCTCTCACATTCTAAGATTGTGTTAAACAACAGTTGCAAAAAAAAAAACATACCAATGCAATTCAGAAAACATTTTGGGAAAAAATGTGTTGTTATTCTCGACTGCTTTGAGGTGTTTATAGATCGTCCATCTAATCTTATAGCCAGAGCAGAAACATGGTCTTCCTATAAGCACCATAATACAGTTAAATTTTTGATTGGTATTACACCACAGGGCACAGTCTCATACATATCAAATGCATGGGGAGGAAGAGCTAGTGACAAGTTCATAACTGAAAACTGGCATTTTAGACAAACAACATTCCTGGTGATTTAGTTCTCGCTGACTGTGGCGTCGATATTCAGGATACTGTAGGTTGCATGATGGCTCAAGTCAAAATCCCAGCCTTTACTCGTGGGAAGTCGCAGTTAGCTCCAGTTGACTTAGAAACCACAAGAAAAATTGGTCATGTTAGAATTCATGTTGAGTGTGTGATTGGTAGTGTGTGCCAGAAATATTGTATTTTGGGGAGGCCATTGCCAATTGATTTCTTGATGTGTAAGGATAATGACAGTTTTAGTACCGTGGACTAGATTTGCCTTGCCTGTTTGTGCGCTGGTGAACCTTTGCCCATCAGTCGTTGATTTCATCTGAAGTGTATGGGCTGGGCAGTATGTCAATATAATATTGATAATCTGATATGAGACTATTGTAATATGGCATAGGCCAAGTGTTGTCTTATCCTGGTTTAAGGGCTGCCTTACAATAAAGATGTACTTTTCTGAACATACCACTGTTCCATTATTTGGCTTTACTCACTTAGTCATTATATCCACATTACTGATGATTATTTATCAAAAATCTAGGCCTAATGTGTAACTTTTTTGTGCAAGCTCCAATAGTTGGGGAAGGAAATCATCAGAACAACACAAATTTATTAACAGAATACAAACTTTATTAGTCGTTGCATCTTCAAAAAATACAGGTAAGGAAATAAAATATTTAAATACATCTTTCAGCCTTATCCAAACAAAGTGACTGAAGTGCTTAAGAACAAGTTTATGGACTGGCTGCAATTAGCCTGTACATCACAGGTGTACATTTAGAAATGTCACATCAATTTCCCCTCGAGGATAAATAAAGTATTCTGATTCTGATTCTAAATAAGAATGTATAAAGCTACACAACGGTTTACTAAAAAAAAACGTGTTTTACTCAATACCTTTCTTGGCCCTTTTTGGCAGAAACTGAGGTAGCCTGCGGCAGTTGGGACAATACCATTTTCCTTTTGGCGCAATTTCCAACATTAACACATGAATAGTGAGACCATTGAACATGACATTTTGCATTGTCACACACAATCATCTGACCAAACTCAACCTGGTCACAGGAACACCAGGTTTTTTCCTGCTCACTGGCACTCATGGCATTAGATCCATCTGAAACAGCAGGGACAGAGACGCCAGGTTGTGGTGGCACATTTGCCATGGTAGATGAAAGCCTAGTGTAGAACTTGCCAACTAGCTCTGGCATAATGGCTGTGTCAAAAATGTGCTTGCTTTTCTGACATATCATGCCCCAGAATTCCTCTTCAAATAAAATGTGCTCAACATGCAGATCTTTTTCTGTCCAAACAGCAAAATAGGTAGATTCCAGTTTGCACACACCAAGCTGAGTTTGCACCTGGTAGAAATGCTGGTGGTTTCTATTTAGCTTCAATTTTCCTTCACCACCCTTCCCCAAGTAAAATCCTGAAACACTATCCAACTTCACTTTTAGCACGGAATGGACATTAAATTTCAAGTACAGTGACACCACAACAATCACAAGATCCACCTCTGACCCTCAACACAGGAGCCCCCCAGGGCTGCGTCCTCAGTGCCCTCCTCTACTCCCTGTACACCCATGACTGCGTGGCCACGCATAGCTCCAACTTGGTGAGAAAGTTTGCTGACGACACAATGGTGCTGAGCCTGATCAGCGACGGCGATGAGATAGCATACAGGAGAGAGGTCAACAATCTAACAAAGTGGTGCCAGGATAATAACCTCTCCCTCAATGTCGACAAAACCAAGGAGCTGATTGTGGACTACAGGAAAGAGAAAGGGGAGGCTGGACTCCTCAGCATTAATGGAACTGCTGTAGAGAGGGTCAAGAGCTTCAAGTTCCTCGGTGTCCACATTACCGAGGACCTCACCTGGGATGAACACACCAGATATTTGTCGAAAAAGGCACAGCAATGCCTCTTTCACCTCAGGAGACTGAAGAAGTTCGGCATGAGGCCCAGGATTCTACAGGCCTTCTACAGAGGCACAACTGAGAGCATCCTGACTGGATGCATCACTGCTTGGCATGGGAACTGTACTGCCCACAACCGCAAAACACTGCAGAGGGTTGTGCGGATGGCCCAGGACATCAGTGGATGTGAGCTTCCCTCCATCAAGGACATATACAATGGACACTGTGTCAGCAAAGCCCATAGGATTATCAAAGACCCCAGCCACCCCAACTTTGGACTGTTCCAGCTCCTACCGTCAGACAAGCGGTACCACAGTCTCAAAGCTCGGACCAGTAGGCTCCGAAACAGCTTTTTCCACCAAGCAACCAGGCGTTTGAACGAAGAACATTAAAGACACTAAGCCTGGTGCTGGACTGACTAGTACCAGCCAGACCACCCGCCACTTGGACGCTGCCTGGCATTCCCTACATCACATTTTCTTTTTATATATCTTATAAATCCATATAATTTTTATTTTCTTTTTTTTACATGATGCTGGTCGCGTGGCTTGGGTCCTGGACTGTGCCGGTGGCGTCTGGACACTGCTTGGCATCCTGCGCATCATATTCTTCATAAATTTTATAAGTCCATTATAATTTTGTTTATCCTGTTTCAATTTTGTGTTGTGTAAACTGCATAAACACAACATCGATTGCACGTTGTCCGTCTGGGGAGAGAGATCCCTCCTCTGTTGCTCTCCCTGAGGTTTCTTCCTATCTTTTCTCCCTGTTAAAGGGTTTTTTTTGTTTGTTTTTTAGGGAGTTGTCCCTTATCCAATGCAAGGGTTTAAGGACAGGATGTTGTGTTGCTGTTTAACCCACTGAGGCAAATTTGTAATTTGTGATATTGGGCTATACAAATAGAATGGACTTGACTATGGTCTTCAACGGATCATCAGTTTACACACAAACACACACAGAGGTAGCTTGGCATACACAAACACACACAAATATACACACAACTACAAACACAGATGCACATTTATTAAGGATGGGCCTACACAAACACATGCACAGCACCCTACATACACACACTATTATCATTAATGCTTTTTTGTTGTTATTTATTACTATTGTTGCTGCAGTGTTGAGGAGCCAAAACACAAGAATTTTACTCTCTTGTACTTGTATAATGAGACGTAACAAATAAAGAATCTCGAATCTTGAATGTTCTACATAAACTCACTAACCTGCCAACACCATCTAAATAATGTTTTTTAGCGCACGCACGCACGCACACACGCCTCACACACAGAGTTAGACAAAATCATGCAGACGCAACCACACACGCTAACTCTGCATGCTGTGTGTTAATTTAAGATGCCAATCTGCCACAAGTGATCAGAGGATTTACTAAATGGACGTTCGTTAAAAAAAAAACCTTTAAAACAGATTTAAGTTCTCTGAAGCAATGCTGCTCTCTAGTGGAAGCCAGTTTAACATAGGTGTTGTGACTTCTCTTATGTACACGATTGTAGTGTTACTATTCGTGGGTTACTAACTTAATCACTAATATATATAAGTACACGGAGACGAGGATGCGGCACCAGTCTGATCTTTACTGAGGGAGACATCACACACTACCAGGCTCGACCAGTGTATCACAGAACTCAGTAGTGGTGACAGTCCAACACAATCGAGCACCGAGTGCTCGATCCAATACACCACATCCCTCTTTTCCAACTGAGATGTGGCCTACTCATCAGTTGCTTCAACAGTAGACCCTTTACCGAACCATTAACACTATGGCATCAACACTGAACAAGTCTTTTCTACTTGCATACTTCAATGATTAATACAGCATTTTTTTAAATGACAAATGACTCTCATTAAACAACATAAACCATTTCCTTTTCACATTCTGGTGGTTAGCATGTAAACATTTTGAACATTCAGCAATCTTGCAACATTTCAGGTTAAACACACCTTGTACTCTTTGTTTCACCTTCTTTTTTTTTCTTTTTCTTAATAAACACTTGAATGATCACACAAAAGAACCCTGAGGTTAGTCATTGTATCTGGCAGGGCGCCTAACTGCTCTGCCGCACTTTGTGTAGCATGTGGGTGTACTGCCTGTAGTCACCGGAGGAGGGTCGTGTGGTGGCAGGTCATGTGGTGGTGAGTCGACTGGCACAGGCGCTTGTGAGGGTGAGGGTTGTACCTCTAAGTCAAAATGTTCATCACTGTCCGTGTCTCTGAATAGGCTCGGATGTATCTTCCTCAGATGTCACCTGTTCCTTCTTTGCATCCTCCCAGCCAGTGTCTGCACAGTGTAGGACCGTGGTTCATCTCGCTGTCGGATGACAACGGCAGGCTCCCAGCCGCGCCGTGTTTGCATGTGTACGGTGTCTCCTGGGGTCAACACTGGCAGGGGCTTTGCACGCTGGTCGTAACGTTGTTTTTGGCGGAACTGCAGGTTCCGGATCTTGCTGTGAATGTGCTGTGGGACTGATTGTGTCAGCACAGCACTGGAGCACGGAAGTGTGCTTCGTAGAACTCTCCCCATCAACATTTGTGCAGGTGATACGTCCAGTCCTGTCACCGGTGTGTTCCTCAGTGACAGCAGCACCAGATGTGGGTCAGTGCCGGTCTGCAATGCCTTCTTTAGCGCATGTTTCACTGTCTTTATGGCTCTCTCAGCCATGCCATTTGAAGAGGGAAAACCTGGGCTGGAGTGTGTGAGCTTGAACTCCCATGAAGCTGCAAATGACTTCATCTCATAGCTGGCAAATGGGACATGGTCACTCACTATCTCCCTAGGAATCCCGTGTCTGGCAAACACAGACTTCATCTTCTGGATTACTGTGAATGCTGTTTTGTCAGATATGTTGAGCACTTCAGGATATTTGGTTAGGTAATCAACTAACAACAGGTATGACTGACCGTGTAGCTCGAAGATGTCAGCTCCGACTTTCATCCATGGCAGTTCTGGGACCTGATGCGGCATAAGTGGCTCAGCCTGCTGTTTGGGCTGTAGCTGCTGGCATTGCACGCACTTTTCCACCATTAACTCTATATCTCGTGCCATGCCAGGCCAGTAGAGAGACTTTCTTGCTCTGGCTTTTGTGCGCTGCACTCCTTGGTGTGCAAGATGCAGCTTCTCCAAAATCGTGCTCCTGAAGCTCTGGGGTATGATGATTTTGTCTCCGACCAAGACAATGTCATCTTCCATGCTTATAATGTCCTTTACTGCCCAGTAGGCGTGTAGTTTTCCGTCCAAACTTTTCTTTTTCATGGGCCAGCCTTTCTTGTGTTTCTCACACACAGCTTGCAGCACGCTATCTGCTGCCGTTGCTTTCTTTAATTGGCTGAGTGTTTCCTCGCTCAAGGCATCTGTGGCATCCAAGGCATACACAACTCTCTCATCACAAGGGTTTTCATCAATATGGTCACCTTCTCTGCTAGCTGTAGCGCGTGAGAGTGTGTCGGCAATGTTCATGTGCTTGCCTGGTGTGTATGTTACACTCAGATCATACCTCTGCAGTTGTAAAAGCATACCTTGCAGCCACGCAGGTGCTTTGCTCAGCGGCTTGCGCATGATGACCTCCAGAGGCTTATGATCGGACTGGACAGTTACTGGTCTGCCGTAGACATACTGGTGGAATCTCTTAGCAGCAAACACTATGGCGAGCAACTCTTTCTCTATCTGTGCGTACCTCTTTTCTGTGTCGGTGAGCGCTTGTGAGGCATAGCACACTGGGCGGTCGTCCTGCATCAGACAGGCTCCCAGTCCATCCTTTGAGGAGTCTGCTTGTAGACTGAGAGGCTGCTTGTGATCGTAGTATCTCAGCACAGGGTCTTGTGTGAGGGTGGTCTTTAGTGCCTTTAGCGCTGAGCTGTGGTGCGGGCACCATTGCCACGCTACATCCTTCTTGAGCAGCTGTCTGAGGGGTGCCGTGAGTGAGGCTTCGTTTGGTATGTATTGCGCTAGGAATTTTGTCATTCCCAGCAGACGTTGGAGACTTTGTTTGTCTTCCAGGGTTGGCATGTCGACAATCGCTTTGATCTTTGTGCCGTCAGCTCTCTGTCCTGCTGCCGTGATGACGTGTCCCATGTACTTTACAGTATCAACTTTAAACTGGATCTTGTCCCTGTTAAATTTCACATGTGCAGTCTTGGCTCTCTCCATTACTTTCTGCAGGATTTCATCGTGTTCCCGCTCTGATGACGCTGCGATGATCATGTCGTCTGCTATAATGTACACACCTGAGATATTGCCGAAGGTCTCACAGTTCTTTTGTTGAAACACTTCGCTGGCCGATTTGATCCCGAATGGGAGTCTGAGGAAGCGGAACCGGCCCCACGGCGTGTTGAAGGTGCATAGCTTAGACGACGGCTCATCTAGCTTGATCTGCCAGTATCCATCCTTTTCATCTAGGATGGAGAAGATGGATTTTCCTGTTAGCCTGCTGCGCACGTCTTCCGGTGTAGGAATGGAGTAGTGTTGACGCTTGACTGCCTCATTCAGGTTGCAAGGATCCAAACATACCCTTAGCGCACCATTTTTTTTCTTTGTGGCAACAAGACTGTTCACCCATTCTGTAGGTTCATTGACAGGAGTTATGACTTTCCTGTTCTGCAAGTCTGTGAGTATCTCTCTTAGTGAGTCCATGATGGAGAGTGGTACGTTCCTGCACGCGTGAATCACAGGCATGACGCTGGGGTCAATGTGTATGTGATGAACTCCAGGAAATTCGCCTAATCCTGTGAAGACCTCCGCATACCTCTGCAGCAGCTCCCCTTTGGTGGCTGGAGGTTTGGCTGGTTGTGGGGACGCCACTGCAAGCGCCTCGACTCTTCTCACCAGCTGCAGCTCTTCACACGCATCTCCACCCAAGATTGGCTTGTCAGCTCGGCTAGACACATGGAAGTCCAATATAGCCGTATGCTTAGATGTGCGGCAATCTAGAGATGCAAAACCATCTGAGGGTAGTCGTGCACCACCAAAAGCAATCAGCACAGTCTTTGTGGGCCGTAACTGAACGGGACCTGGTAGCTGCCGGAATACGCGCATAGGAAGCACATTTGCATCGGCGCCTGTGTCCAACTTGAAGTTAACTGCTACGCCTCTGACCGTGGCTGTTTCACGCCATACAGTGCCTTTAGCTTGGTGGGCTGCTTTGTTTTTGTATTTTCCAATCATGCCTATATATAAGGAATCAATTTCACTTTCTAGATTATGCACTGTCTTTGTCTTGTAATTGCCGCTTTTTTCAGTGCTTGATTTACACACCTTGGAAAAATGATTGTTCTTACCACATTTGTGGCACACTGCACCATAAGCTGGGCATTGACGGGGCTCATGTTTATTTCCACACTTGTGGCAGAGAGTTGTTGCTACCATGCCTCTTGCTGCTCGTTTTGTTCTTGTTCCAGCTGCCCGTGCGCGTTTGCCCTGTTGCTTTCTTCAATGCCTCCACTGAGGCGTCTTGGACAACATGTGACGTCTGCATCGCTTGTATTTGTGACTTAGCGAGCTCGGCTGATCTACATATCTCTACGGCCATGCGCAAAGTAAGCTCATTATCACGTAACAGTCTTTCTTTCAAACGGGCATCATTTATACTGAACACTAATTTATCCCTTATCATGTCATCTTCATGTCTGCCAAACTCATAGGCTTTGCTCTTCTGGCGCAGCTCTGTGATGAATCTGTCCACCGATATTCCTGCTGACATCGTGTGCGACCAGAATTGATGGCGTTCGAACACGACGTTCTTCCGAGGGCTGCAGTAGTCCTTGAAGGCTTTCAGAACGTCCTCCATCGATTTGTCGTCTCCTTCTGGGATGATGGTGAGTGTATTATACACTTCCAGCGCCTCCTCGCCGATGGTGTGAAGCAGAATGGCTATTTTAACCGTCTCTTCCTTATCCAACGCACCTGAAGCGGTCATGTACAGCTGGAAACGCTGCTCCCATCTTCTCCAGTTTTCTGCGACATTCCCGGTAAGTATCAGCGGTGGTGGCAGCTTGAACTGTTCCATATTTGTGCTCAGGCTAGCACGTGTTAGCTAGCTGCCTCAGCTACCAGCGAACTCGTTGAAGTACCGCCCTCGAATTATACCGTAACTCCGTCTTCTGACACCATGTTGTGACTTATCTTATGTACACTATTGTAGTGTTACTATTCGTGGGTTACTAACTTAATCACTAATATATATAAGTACACGGAGACGAGGATGCGGCACCAGTCTGATCTTTACTGAGGGAGACATCACACACTACCAGGCTCGACCAGTGTATCACAGAACTCAGTAGTGGTGACAGTCCAACACAATCGAGCACCGAGTGCTCGATCCAATACACCACAATAGGAAGCTATTTACGGAGCTACTTTTACATCAACAAATACTGTGCATGTTGTCTATAAATAGATCCATGATAATCCACACTTGGGCTGGGAAATATCGTTTTAGAATCGACATTGCAATATATGCAATGTATGCAATAGTCACACATCAAAGAATGTAATGTAAGGCAAATTACACCCATCAATCAAGTTCGGCTTAAGCTCTTACTGCCTAATAGAATAAGAAAATGTTATCAGTTTATGATTACTTTTGAAGAAAAATATTTCGAGGCAGTTGACATCTGATTTACTGACTTCCCGGACCCCCCCCCCCACCTCCAGTAAGTGACTGATTCTTTGTAAATTGAGCTTTTAAAATTAAAAGCTGCATATAATTGGTTAAATTATTTATTATTTATACTAATTCCTTTCCATTCTTTAGTATCCAAAATACATGTTGCAAAAACATTGCAATGTTACTTTTCAATCGTTTAACCCTAATCCACACCGGCGACATTTAACATTGCAGCCTTACTACATGATTCAGCAAGTCTTGTGAGTCGGTTAATTAAGACACCCCCCCCCCGAAACTGTAAATGGGCGCTTTACCACATGATTCGTCATTCAGATACATGAGTTAATTAAATGAGACAGCCCCCTCCCCCGTAATAGTAAGTGGGCGAAAGAAAAAGATCAGGAAATGAATGAACGAATATAATGGCGGGTGTATCAAAAATAGAGCGTCGTGGTCAGAAAACATAATTCTACCCTCTGATTGGCTGAAGGTGTTTTCTTTAACCTATTGGCCCCTCACAATCCCGCCCCCCACTTGAGGTAAATTCCATTAAAGATACGTGAGAAATGTCGCATTTCGATCGAAACTGGTTATATGCTTCTGCTTTGTACATACAAAAATGCATACAGCAAAATAATTCTGCTATTTAAATGATCTTACAAAACAGAACGGCTCCTTCAACACGCAAAGGAAATACGTCAATAAAACATAACACCCCACCGCCACCCCTCGTTTTCCTAGCTAGATGGTGTGGTCCAGTTTGTACTACCGGCCCATCCTCCCCGAGCTGTCCAATAGAGTCCATGTGTCTTACTAGTTACTGATAAATGCGTTAATTGTTAATATATCTAGCGTTCTCAGCGGTTGCCTTCAAATATTTTGGTGTTGATTTCTCTCAGCAACCATCTGGTGAAATATGCTGCGTATAAGATCGGCTGTCTGTCAGTCGTGGAGGGGGTAGGTACTCTGGCTTCACATGAGCGTACACGAGACTCCTTCGCTTTTGCATTGGCTTCATGACTTAATGTCATTTACAATAGTATTGATTTAGGGATTATTGTTAAGACCGGAGGAAGGTAGTCTACTTCCCCTTACTTGCAGATATACAGCGGTCGTGTTTAAGTGCAATCAGGTTGTCAAATCGGGAGCGCATTGGTGTCATTAACTAATGTGTTATGTAACTAATGTTTAAAGATACCCAATCCATTGGGTGAGCTCATTCAACGTGCGGCAGTACAAAGACGGATTTGCTCCAAGTCCTCTCAACAGCCAATTTATTCATATTTTCATGATGGCAGTACACAATGTCTTGTAATGCAACAGTTCACGGAAGTGATCTTGCGGTATGAGGTGCAATGAAAGTAACAACCGCATGTGGATTCATCAGACAAGTTTATGTAAAAATTATAACGAGAAATGTAAGACTCCAATTAACCCTTTCACTCTTTCTCTGCATGGCTACGGCCATCACACTTGTAAAAACAAAGGTCAAATGACTTGAGTTTCCCAGATGTTTGTCTTCCTCTGTTGGTGACCATGACAGAAAAACACAAGGACAGTGTAGAAAGGCCATAGGCACTGGAATGAAGACCAGATGTATTGAATGTTCATAGATAGTTGAATGTTTTCAGGAAACTTGTTATGGGTGTGCTTGTCTGCCATTTGTCCAGCTGTCTGAACCCAGACCACCCCCTATTGCACCCATGACCTTCAGCTGAGAGAGTGTAGACTGGAGCTGTTAATCATATATGAAAGGTGGGAGGGCACCAGAGGTTTAGTTTAATTTTCAGGTAAGATTAGCCAAAGTAAATATAGGAGATTTACTCAGGATGGCACAATTTAAGCGCTGAAGAAACTGCCTGGCCAGTACATTTTTCAGGGTTCTTTTCAGTGTTTTGAAAGCAAATGTTTACATGATTAATGTAATGTTTACATTATTGAAATTTATCAGATGGGCTTGTAATAAATTGCATTGTCTTGCTCAAGGACACTTCAACAGCACACACATGGTATCAGATGACATTGGATTTGGTGGACACTTGTCCAAAGTACCTAGGGTTGATGCCTTTTTTTGGATGGGCACCACCACCACCAAGTGTTAGTGCCCAGAGCCATGTCCATTATACCACGTATATTATATCAAGTATATTAAAGACTAATTAAATGTAAAAGTAGATTTAAGTGATAATATACACTCTCAAAATTTAACTTTGCTGTATATCACTGCCTTACATGGTACTTTTTGCTAAAAGGTATCATATAATACTGCGGGTGACTAACTGGGCCAAATCACATAGTGAGGCTAGCTCAGCTGTTTACCAAATTACTAGGGCAGCACTTAAAAGATACCAGCTAAAACAGACCACAGGGGCTCCTGTCTATTCATTAAAAGAGTCCAAGCCTCTCCACCTTGACCAAGATTTTCATGACTAGTTAAAATGTTATTGAGGTCAAAGACATCTGCAAATCTGAACTACTGGCACAGACTATAGAGTGAGTGGAGATCAGCTCTGAACAAAAAGAAATGGAAATTCATGGAAGTACATGCTGACTGGCGGCTTTATTATCTTATTAAATGGGTATGGCTTTAGAGTAGCATAAAATGTATGCTTTGTTTTCTGTGTGTTTGTGTTTCAAGATTTAAAACCTTCCCATGTGCGGCTGTTGAAGTAAAGAATGAGCCCATTTTAGGATTCAAGGAGGGCAGCACAGAGAGGAAAGAACTTCTGAAGGTAATACCTGTTATAACACAATTAAAAGTCTCTTAATACTTCATGCAAAACATTAAATACACACCATTCTTGAGAAAAGATGTGTGTCTAGATGGTCATCACATATTTAAACAGCTCTAGCTAGCTAAGTGTTTTGTAAGAGAAGTGTCACCTGTATATGTCTAGATGGTCATCACATATTTAAACAGCTCTAGCTAAGTGTTTTCTATTTCTCAGGCCTTGGGTGATTTAAAGGGGAAGACAGAGGAGATTCCTTGTGTCATTGGAGATGAACAAGTTTGGACCAAAGACATCAGATACCAGTTATCAGTGAGTGAAGTCTGCAGAGCATTTTGTAATCTGAACAAACATAACATGTACAAATATAACCACTACTACTTACTACCACTACTACTACTACTACTAGTTTTGGCTGCTCCTGTTAGGGGTCACCACAGCGGATCATCCGTTTCCATCTCTTCCTGTCCTCTGCATCTTCTCTCTGTCATGCCAGCCACCTGCATGTCCACATCCATAAACCTCCTTTTTGGTCTTTCTCTTTTCCTCTTGCCTGGCAGCTCCATATTCAGCATCCTTCTCCCAATATATCCAGCATCTATCCTCCACATATGTCCAAACCATATCAGTCTTCCCTATCTTGATTTGTCTCCAAACCATCCCACCTGAATTGTCTCTCTAATATACTCGTTCCTAATCCTGTCCTTTGTCACTCCCAATGAAAATCTTAGCATCTTCAACTCTGCCACCTCCAGCTCCGCCTCCTGTCTTTTCATCAGTGCCACTGTCTCCAAACCATACAACATAGCTGGTCTCACTGCCATCTTGTAAACCTTCCCTTTAACTCTTTCTTGCTGGTACCCTTCAGTTGCAAATCACTCCTGACACTCTTCTCCACCCACTCCACCCTGCCTGCACTCTCTTCTTCACCTCTCTTCTGTAATTCCCATTACTTTGAACAGTTGACCCCAAGTATTTAAACTCATACACCTTCATCACCTCTACCGTCCCACTGTCCTCCCTCTCATTAACGCACATGTACTCCATCTTGCGCCTACTGACTCATTCCTCTTCTCTCCAGTGCATACATTCACCTCTCCCAGCTTTCCTCAACCTGCTCCCTACTTTTGCTACAGATCACAATGTCATCTGCGAACATCATAGTCCAAGGAGACTCCAGCCTGATCTCGTCCGTCAACCTATCCATCACCATTGCAAACAAGAAAGCACTCAAAGCCGATCCTTGATGTAATCCCACCTCCACCTTGAACCCATCTGTCATTCCAACCACACACCTCACCACTGTCATACCTCCCTCATACATATCCTGCACCACTCTTACATACTTCTCTGCCACTCCCAACTTCCTCATGCAATACCATACCTCCTCTCTTGGCACCCTGTCATCGCTAATCATCACCTCTCCTCTTAACCCAGCTTCCACTTCTCTTTCCCATATCTTCATGCTGTGGCTGATCATCTTTATACCTCGGTACCAGTATGCTTCTTCTCCACTCCTCAGGCATCCTTTCACTTTCCAAGATTGTGTTAAACAATTTAGTTAAAAACTTCACTGTCATCTCTCCTAAACACCTCCATGCCTCTATAGGTAGTATGTCATCTGGACCACTCTTCATCCTCTTCATAGCTGCGCTCACTTCCTCCTTGCTAATCCACTGCACTTCCAGATTCACTATCCCCACATCATCTAACCTTCTCTCTCTCTCTCTCTCTCATTTTCTTAATTCATCAGTCCTACAAACTACTTCTTCCACCTTCTCAACACACTGTCCTCACTTGTCAGCACATTTCCATCTCTATCCTTCATCACCCTAACCTGCTGTACATCCTTCCTAGCTCGGTCTCTCTATCTAGCCAATCGGTACAAGTCCTTTTCTCCTTTCTTAGTTTCCAGCCTCTCATACAACTCACCATACACCTTTTCCTTTGCCTTCGCCACCACTCTTGCTTTATGCCGCATCTCCTTGTACTTCTGTCTATTTTCTTCATCTCTATGACTATCCCACTTCTTCTTTGCCAAACTCTTCCTCTGTATACTTTGCTGTACTTCATCAGACCACCACCAAGTCTTCCTTCCTCTGTCCTGATGACACACCAAGTACCTTCCTAGCTATCTCCCTCACTATTTCTGCAGTAGTTGCCCAGCTATCTGGCAAGTTTTCACTACCACCCAGTGCCTGTCTTACTTCTCCCTGAACTCCACACAACAGTCTTCCTTCTTCAACTTCCACCATTTGATCCTTGGCTCTGCCTTCACTCTCTTCCTCTTCTTGATCTCCAAAGTCATCCTACAGACCACCATCCGATGCTGCCTCGCTACATTCTCCCCTGTCACCACCTTGCAGCCTCCAATCCCTTTCAGATCATACCTGTAGGAGGTGTGATCTAAAAGGGATTGGAGACAGCAATAACTTTATCTTATATTGTATAAGATTATATCTTATATAACATAAGATATAGTCCACCTGTGTGCATCTTCCTCCACTCTTACACATCACCCTGTGTTCCTCCCTCTTCTTGAAATATGTAGTCACCACAGCCATTTCCATCCTTTTCACAAAATCAACCATCATCTGTCCTTCCACATTCCTTTCCTTGACACCATACCTGCTCATCACCTCCTCATCATCTCTGTTCCCTTCATCAACATGCCCATTGAAGTCTGCTCCAGTCACCACTCTCTCTTCCTTGGTTACACTCTCCACCACTTCATCTAACTCACTCCAGAATTCTTCTTTCTCTTCCATCTCACACCCAACTTGCGGGGCATTTCCAGCCCCATACTCATCACTCTGTCATTTCTAAATGCATTCTTGGATTTGTTTGTCCTTACTCGCTTGTATTTCAAACTACTGGCATCCTTTTCCTTTTTGTAGTTACTGTCATAGACTGCAAAAACTGGTAAATGGTCACCAATGTTATTTATCAATAGCCCACTCTCTGTATTGTCTTCCATAACATTTGTGAATATATTATCTGTAAGCGTGGCACAGTATGACAATTCTGCTAGGTGTAGGGATTTTGGATATAAGCTCATGCTGTATATTGCATTTATGTTTATTTGGGTTTAACAGATCTGTACTGAAGTCCCTACAAATGAACATAGCCTTTTGAATTGTTTTAGCAAACATTTCTTCCATCCAATCCTTGAATATTTCAATATTAGATCCCGGTGCTCTATATATACGCCTCACAATTACATTTTTCTTTTTCCCAGATTTCTATTGTAATGCATTGTAGCACATCATCAACCACTGTTGTCTTACTTTCTACCACCTTAGAATTGAAGCTTTTATCCATGTACAATGCCACACCTTCTCCATTCTTGTTTTTCCTGTTCATATAAGTAAACTTGTATCTGTTGAACTCGAAGTCCATGCCCTTCCGTCAAGTCTCTTGATATAGCTATTATATTGAATGGTTTCTTGAATTGGCTTAAACATTCTTTGAAGTTTTGGAAGTTTAGCATATAGGCTACTGCTGTGAAAGTGGATGATTTATATTTTGTGATCAGACTTAACTTTCATGTTAAACTGATCATCTGTGTAATAACAGCAGTTGTAGTTTATATTATTGAAGAAATTATTTTCCGGATCGATATCATTTTCCATATCTTGTGATTAATGCTCAGTATATTCAAAAGTTTTCAATCCCAATTTATCATATTCTGTAATCCTTGTTGTTTGCTGTTCATCATTATCTCCAGACAGAGATTAATGACCTCTTTCAGACCCTGTCATGGTTGTATGTTGTGTATTTATTTAGTCACTCTTTAAGTTCTTTCATTACCTTGTGTTGTTCTCCATGTCTCTGATGAGCAGCACTTCAGCCTCTTCAGAGACCTATGTGCTGAATGCAACAACTGTAATTTTTTTCCCGTAAATTTCTCTTGGCTGTTTTGGCCTTTATCTGACAGAACCGTAAAAAGTGAGGGCACAAAGTCTGGAGAGAGCATGACATACAGCAGAGCTCTTTAAAACTAAGGATGGATCTTTTACACCTGAGTCCACTTATAACTGTTTTAGCCACTAGGACGCCCATTTGCTAGTTTGGCTATCATTACCCTCTTGATAGCATTCATAAGCCACCTTTGCAAACTTATAGCTTTTATTGACTTGTGCTTTCTTTTTCTATTCAAAGCCCTTCAATCATTCGCATAAAGTGGCCAAGTTCTGCTATGCTGATAAGGTAATTTATTTTGTTGTTGTTGTTTTTTATTAAGAAGTATATTTCTGTTGTCTTGGTTGCTAAATTAGGTGATATTTGAAAGAAAAAACAAATTGCATTCTTCACAAAAGCTTCTCAGTCCTCGATATTCTCATGAAAACTCCAAAATATTATTCTAACGAAGTAATCAAGCAGTACTCCTTCATTTCCTACACTGTATTCAACACTGAATTTTTAAAGGCTTAGTAAACCAAGACACTGTTTTTAATTCGTAAGAAACCTTAATAAGAGAAAAAATAAATTCCTACACTGGAGCATAAAAAAACTATCATAGCTTGTTTAGAAAGCTGAATTTTGATTTAGTAGAGTCATTGGCAGGCATTTTATATTGTTTTCATTGATGTTGGTGTGTATACCCTTTTAAGTGATGTTTTTTTTTTTCTTCCTTTTTTCCAATGTCTAAAATATAGGAGTTGCTCAACAAAGCCATCTTGGCATCTGTAGCGGCTCGGAGAGAATGGGACTTGAAGCCTGTCCAGGACAGAGCCCAGATCCTCTTCAAGGCAGCCGACGTTATCAGCGGACCAAAGAGAGCTGAGATCCTAGCCAAGACCATGATCGGACAGGTAAAGTTATACTCTTTGGTTTTAGTGGCCTTAACCTGAATATTTGAGAAGTAGGCCTTTTAAATGAGAGTCTATGGTCCAAATTGATCAACCAGCAGGGACAATATGTTTGCAGGTGAAGTGAGTGATTATTATCCCTTCTTCAGTATCTTCCTCTGCCACTACTGTGAGCAAAAATATGTTCCCAGTCAATATGCCTTGTTAAAGCTACAATCCTGAATATATATACTACATAGTCATACTTTTAATAGCTGATGTGCCTAGATGAAATCTAATCCGTGAATATCCAAGTCATTTACGCTTTTTTAGTTGTTCATTTTTATCATTAATGTTGTGTAGGGCTTTCCCAGGAAAAAAATAGTAGAGTCTACTCAGTAGAGTTGAGACCTCCACCAGGTGTATCTCCCCTTCAGCGAAAACCAGTTAGCACTCAGTTGTGCTATAAAACAGGTTTTTCAAAGGTTTTGAATCACCGCAACCATGAGAGATCTTTGATCATACAGTCATAACTGTGCACAAAAATTATTAGGCTGACAGGCCCAGTACTATGCCAGATTAGCAGCGGCATACACACACGTGGGCAGAAAAAAGTTTTTCCTGCTATTGTAAGACTTTTATGCAGCACCTAAATCGACTGAATGGGAAATATGGGGGGTGGGTGGGGGGGGAGTATTTAATATGCAGCGCTCAAGCTAAAAAAAAAACCTAATAAAAATGTTTTGCCTGTCAGACTGTGGATGTACAGCATCCTAGGTAAACCCTCACACAAGAGACCAAGTCTAATATGAACTTGCACTTTCCAGAAAGAAAAGGTTTGCTATGCGACCATTTTAGTCTAACCCTGTCTTTATTTTCATAATATAATAAAGCTTTGTAAACTTTACACTCACACATGTGCGACTCACATCTACGGTTGGCTCAGATCGGGCAGCGAAAAGAATATACAACACTTCCTGGTTGGACTGCAACCTAGATGAATTTGTTCCTTTATAACTTTTGCATTTTTTGGATTATCAAAATTCCCTTAATAACATTTGATCATGTCGCTGCCCAATCTGAGTCAACTGTAGATGTGAGTCACGCATGCGTACAGTTGACTGAGATCACAGCGACAGATAGCAGCGTTGGTTGAGCGAGCTAGAGAGTGAATGAAAAGAGGGAGGAGTGGGAGTGAGAACAAACATTTTTCAAAGGTTTTTTTTAATCACCACAATCCAGAGAGGTTCTTCATCATACAGTCATAACTGTGGACAAAAATTTGTAGGCTGATGGGGCCAGCTGTGGACAGATATATCTAGTATATCTTCGTCCCAGCCAAATGCGTAAAAAAATAAAGCAGGCAGTGGCGATTATGAAGATGAAGCAAAGCTAGTGTAACTAACAAGTAGTTATGTCAGACCAAGCTTGTAGAAGTGTCTTTATGCATGCTCAATAATCCAGGGAAGAAAATCACAGAAAGTTGAATCAGTTCATCTTGGACACAACGTTAATTGACAGAAATGTTTCATCACTCATTTAAGTGACCTCTTGAGTCTCAACTGACTGCTGGTATCTCCACCCTTATAAACAATACAATGGCGTAACGACCGAAACCAAAGTTTCATAAGCAAATTGCTGTGGCTAGTTTATGGTCATGCCATGCCTGTGCATGTTCCATACAAGGATTTGAGAGGGATTTCAAAAGGGGAAAAATAAAGAAATTTTGGAAAGTAATCACTTTCCATTGCCTTGTCAGTTGAGTCAAACAACAACCAAAAGATATCGAATGCAACGTAATACAATGTGAATACTATATGGAGTAAATCGGATTTTTTTGGGATTATATAAAAAAAACTCAGCTATTCTGTAATCTCTTGTTGCCTCGGTGTTAAATTGGCAGAAATTTGTGTTAGGAGTCTTTTGTCCATCATGTTTTTGAAATAACGTTTTCTCTTTCTCGTATCTTTTATTTTCCTTTTCTTTCAGGGTAAAACTGTGATCCAGGCTGAGATTGATGCAGCTGCAGAGCTGATTGACTTCTTTAGGTTCAACGCCAAACATGCCATTGAACTGGAGGAGCAGCAGCCACTAGACAGCGATGGCAGCACCAACACTATGCTCTACCGGGGCCTCGAGGTGAGATCATCTCACCTTTAGCACATGGCAAAGAATATGCTTTAACATAATAGGTCAATTTTAAAGATGTTAGGTTGGTTTATTGTTTTTTTTCAAGTGGATATATAACTTTTGGAGAAAAACAAAAACAAATGTCGCTAACATTATCTACTCATATATCTTTTCCATTCAGGGTTTTGTGGCAGCTGTCGCCCCTTTTAACTTCACTGCTATAGGTGGAAATCTGGCTGGTACTCCAGCTCTGATGGTAAGCATATACATGCATTGATATTGATATTGTGTCTTTATTGATTGCATACAAAATAAATTGAGGCGCTTTTGTGTGTTGGGTTGTACTTCCTCTTGCATAGTCTATGTCTCTGTTTTCACAAACTCCATAATTTCAACTAGCCAACTCTACTTTGTCCACTGCACATCTCCCTCTCGTGACTGAAGTTTATTTCAGGAATCAACTGTTTTTTTCTTGTAACAATTTTATTATTTTGTTACCTATAATACCTTTTATAAAAGTCACACTTGTATTGGCAGCTCATCTCTATTCTTTCTATGGGCTAACTTCCCAAGTGTGTGTTAAATCTTAGCTAAAGTGTGTCTTAACTTAGCCAGATTTGCACTGCATTTTCTGTCCAATTAGGTTTTCTCTTTTTACATTTCCGGTGCCTCTTCTTCTGTTTTTAGGGTAATGTAGTACTGTGGAAGCCTAGTGACACAGCCATGTCTGCGAGCTATGCTGTTTATAAAATCCTACGGGAATGTGGCCTGCCCCCTAACATCATCCAGTTTGTTCCAGCTGATGGACCAGTGTTCGGAGACACCATCACCTCCTCTGAGCACCTAGCGGGCATCAATTTCACCGGCAGTGTCCCGTATGGTTTTTTTTCCTTTTTAAAAGTTTTGTTGCAAATTGAGAGTTGCACCATAAAAAAACTGACAAAACAAGAAGAGTGCACTCAGTAGACTGCAGATCCCCGCCAGGTGTATCTCCCCTTCTCCGGTGCTTGGACTTCGTGACAAACCACCCCTTTTTTCACCTACTGGAGAAGGGAAATACGGAGCCACTGCCTGTGTATTGGGCAGCACGGTGGCGCAGTGGTTAGCGCGGTTGCCCCACAGCAAGAGGGTCCTGGGTTTGAGCCCCGGGGTAATCCAACCTTGGTGGGTCATCCCAGGTCGTCCTGTGTGTGGAGTTTGCATGTTCTCCCGGTGTCTGCGTGGGTTTCCTCCAGGCGCTCCGGTTTCCTCCCACAGTCAAAAGACATGTAAGTCAGGTGAATTGGCTGTACTAAATTGTCCCTAGGAATGAATGGGTGTGCGTTTGTGTTAGTGCATGTGCATTTGTGCATATGTGTGTGTGTGTGTGTGTGTGTGTGTGTGTGTGTGTGTGTGTGTGTGTGTGTGTGTGTGTGTGTGTGTGAGAGAGAGAGAGTGTCGGCCCTGTGATGGCCCAGCGGCCTGTCCAGGGTTTCTCCCCGCCTGCCGCCCAATGACTGCTGGAATAGGCTCCAGCATCACTGCAACCCTGAGAGCAGGATACGCGGTTAAGATAATGGATGGATGGATGGATGGATGCCTGTGTATTTTCCCTTCTCCAGTGCTCGGACTTATGCGAAAAACCAGCTGAGGAGTTAGCACTCAACTGTGGTATGAAACAGGATTTTCAAAGGTTTTGATTGCCACAACCATGAGAGGTCTATGATCATCAGAATCAGAATACTTTATTTATTCCCAAGGGGAAATTGAGTATGATCATAGAGTCATAACTGTAACTGCACATAAATTTTAGGCTGATAGGCCCAGTAATTAGCTGCAGACAGAACTCTGTCAATAAACGTTGTATCCAAATGAACTGATTCAACTTGTTTGACACCCAGTTTTAAGTTTATAGGTTTTGCAAAATGCATTGTTGCTTTACTTACACTTTTTGCATCTAACCAAATTTTACACTCCCCCATTATAATGCAGGCAGAGTCTTGTGTCATTCACATTCTGTCATATAAGTGCTCTCATTTTCTTATCTTTTCTTTTCTCCAGGACCTTTAAGCGTCTATGGAAACAGGTAGCCCAGAATCTGGATATCTACAGGAATTTCCCCAGGGTAGGAGGAGGTGGGCAACACCGACATCCTCAAGATATGCTACTCCTATTTCATGTACAGAAAACAGGGCAGGAGAGATGTCGAAAAATATCCTTTATAAAGGAAAAATTATACCCTGCTAACTAGTTCTAGGTCCCATCAGGCTTTGCAAGATTTATACGTCTGATGCTGCTGTTTCCAGTAGGTGTCGCCGTACTGTTGCCAGACAATGAAAAAGAAGTCCCACATTGGGTTGAAACATTATACCATACAAGCATGCAAGGAATTAGATTCATTGTGTTGGTATGAGTCGTCCATTGTGAGGCCATAAGTACCGCTCATATCTTTTGTTAATTGCTAAGATGCATTGGTTTTTGTTTTTTTTGCCCTAAGAACAGCCAGTGCATGTTACACAGAACATGAAGAATAGAGTCTAAAACACAGCACACTTAAACACCGCACAGCACTCAGATACAACACAAAGGAACAGGTAGATCCGCATATTAAACCCCATAACATTCATACTCATGTTGGGTACAGTTTTTGCCCTGCATTTGTAGTAATGTTCCATCTGGGATGTTTTCATTCATGCTGTTTTTGTTTCCCGATAAACATGTCTTCTGCTGTTTTTCAGAATGCGGTGGGAAGAACTTCCACTTTGTTCACAAGTCTGCGGACGTTCACAGTGTGGTGACCGGTACCATTCGCTCAGCATTTGAGTACGGAGGACAGAAGTGCTCAGCCTGCTCCAGGATGTATGTACCAGACACCATGTGGCCCGAGATCAAGCAAGGGCTCTTGGCCATCCACAAACAGATCAAACTGGGAGATGTAAGTTGAGAACTTGTTGCATCTGAGCTGCCGATTTGTCGGTGTATGAACACAGTATGTTGTGGTACTGTTTAGTAGGAGAAGTGTTGTAACTGAAAATGATGTCAATTATTTTAAGAGTGATTTAAGAATGATCTCCCTTACCTTCAAAATGGATGCTTGAGGTGGATCGATCGGAAAAACAATGTTGATGTTCTCATCATAATAATAATGAGGGATGACATATTTCTGTCAGGGTGTATATTTTACTTGGTTATCTTGATATGTTGTTCTCCTCCTCTCTGTTTTCTCAGCCCGTGGAAGACTTAAGCACTTTTTTGTCAGCTGTGATAGATGACAAGGTACAGTGCATTATTTATAGATGACAGATCTATGTCATGATCTTTCTTGACCGTGAAAAAGTTTGTTGATTAATTTTCCGAAAAGTGGCAGTGAATATATTTTAGCTATTGTGTGATATTTGGCAAATAGAAAAGGATTTGACTGAATGTAAACCTGTCCTTTACCCCTATAGTCTTTTGCACGAATTAAGAAATGGCTGGATCATGCCAAGTCCTCCCCTAACTTGACCATCATCGCTGGGGGAAACTATGATGACAAGAAAGGCTACTTTGTTGAGCCCACCATCATTGAGACAAAAGACCCACAGGCTACTATCATGAATGAGGTAGAGTCACTGTTTAAGTTGGAATTTTTTGGGGTGCAGTTGGGGGTCACAGTAATTTCTGGTACCTGTCCTGTATGAAAGGGTCTCATCTCCATACTTTTACGATATATGGAAACATCTCCACTGTGTTGTATGTGCTGCTTTATATATCGTAGCACTTTTACGTTAGCGTAAAAAAGTTATACCATGGCCATGCTAATCGCGCTAGCTTGTCTGTGTGATTTCCAATGTTAACTTAGCATTCATGCTAATCGCTAGTTAACTGTAATAGCTAATGATGACTTAGTGTTGAGAACAAGAGGGAAACACATTATAATTGCGAATTTTTATTTTTGTATTTCAGTTTCACAGTGCTTCTGACAGTAAACATCTTAAATTTACCTGCTGCCTCCGGGATGTTTATTAAGGAACCTGTTTAGATATCTGCCAAGCTAGCAATCATGTCTACGTAAGGGCAAAATAGTGTAGCGAATTCAGGGGACAACGCAACCACAGGAACTGCCGCGGCCGGGAAGTGAACCCGTATCGCCCGCACCATAGGAGACATCGCTAACCGCTCGACTAAAGGGTCAGACCTGCCAGCCAGTGGCCAGCGTGTCTACTTATCCATGCACGTTACAATAGTTTAGATGTGGTTTATTTGTTATATTCTGTCATAGGAATGTTTCACCATGTCTTTTTTGTTGTTTTTTTTTTTCTTCATGTCCGAGTCTTTACATATTTATGGCAGCATGTGAAGTGTTGCACCAAAGGGAAGCCACAGATATGAAAGTTAATTCAATTCCAATGGCCTTGTTCCCTCTGAGAATCTGGTCAAATGCTTGGATGACCAAAATAAGCTCTTGAAATGAGGCTTGTAACATTTTTTCATCGGTGTTTGGTTAACTAACCTGACTTAATCCCCATTTCACGCTTTGAATCACCAGCTGAGAACAAAGCCAGTTTGTGTCATGCAAGTGATTCCCATTTTACTGGTAAATGCAAAATGTCAGTTTTGGCTTTTACAAAACCGAAAATGGAAATTTAAAATGTATCTATTTGTAGTGTCTCAAAGGAATTTTATCTATTTGAACTCACAGAATGCAAATATTTGCAGTTCAGTGGACAGTGGATCTTATAAACGCAAGGCACACACACACACACACACACACACACACACACATAGATAAGAAACAGACTCAATAGTCCTTCCTCTGGTTGTGTAAATTTGCAATTGTGAATGGCAATGGAAAGAAGAACTGGAGTTGGTCCCTGGGTGCTTCAGCTGCCCACTGCTCCTATACAATAGGATGGGTTAAATGCAGAGAACAAATTCATTGTAAGAATACAATTCACTGTAAGAATACAATGACAAATAAGGTGGGTTTCATTCATTTCATTTGGCTTGAGAAATTGTGAGTCACATTTGTGACTTGGTACATTATTTGTTTTTCTCTAGGAAATCTTCGGGCCTGTTCTGACAGTCTATGTTTACCCAGAGAAGAACTACAAAGAAGTACTACAGCTGATAGACAACACATCTCCCTATGCCCTGACTGGAGCAGTGTTTGCCCAAGACAAGTAAGTCATGTACCCAACAACGGCGTAGGCAGAAGTCAGTGTGGGTGGGCTCAGAGAAAATAAGGTGGGCCGAGCCTGACCAAGACCAATCATACTTAATAGGTTCTGAAATGAATATGTTAACCAAAATAGGCCATTACAACTATACTTGATTGAATGGGCCACAGTTTAATCATACAAGGCTTATACATCCATCCATCCATCCGTTATCCAAACCGCTTATCCTGCTCTCAGGGTCGCGGGGATGCTGGCGCCTATCCCAGCAGTCATTGGGCAGCAGGCAGGGAGACACCCTTGACAGGCGGGCTCCAAGACAAACATTAACAGCATCGCGTAGCATGGCACAAAGGACACACACACACACACACACACACACACACACACACACACACACACACACACACACACAGCTGACAGTCGCAACAGCATCATTAATCAACAATAGAGATAAAGGTACACCGGCAACCAGCATGCTCAGTAAAGTTAATAGATGACATTTGAATGTAGCCTGGCATGGCAGCCACGTAAACCACAGGCAGCACACACACACTCACACACAGGAGAGACTGAACCAGGTGAAGTGAAGATAGCTTTACTTGAGTTGACGACAACTACACTCATTACATTACTGTAAGTGCAATAAAAGCTTCACACACCCCCAAAGCAAATTCTCCGATGTAATGTTAATGCGTGAACTTGACAGCAACAACACACAAATTAGGAAATGTTACACTTCAGAACGTATTGTATTCATAACACAAGGTCTAGGCTGGGTCCAGATTGACTTGCCATTTGATCCTGATGTAGACCAAAGTCCGGAATTTGAGAAGTCCTGCTTTAACATTATCAAAGAAACTGAGAAAACTTTGCATAAATCATGACCAATAATTTACCTGTTCCAGGAGTGTTGTTGATGAGGCTGCTAAGGCCCTGAGAAACGCTGCAGGGAATTACTATGTCAATGACAAGTCCACCGGCTCCATTGTCGCTCAGCAACCATTTGGCGGCGCCAGGGCCTCAGGTAAGAATGCTTGCTTGCTCTCAGACTAATGCTATATTTATGGATGTACATTGGTGCATTTGCGTTTGTGTGTGATTAATTTACACTAATGTCTGTGTTGATGTTTGCCTATAAACTTGAACTTAACTTTTGGCAGCAATGATATGTTTACAAAACTGAGTTACACAACACAGTAACAGGTGAAGAAATCAGCAAACAGATATACAGAAGGTAAACAAAAGACCAGAATAGAGTGGAGAAAACCATCAGTATGCATCCAATTTTTATTTTATGTCGTTTGATCTTTTGTCCTGTTTTGTGTCTGCGTGTATATTGTATCAGCCCCTTTTTGTGTCTGCTATTGTTTTGTATGACATGTTAGCAGAGATCCCTCCCCACTCAGCCAGTCTGTGCTGACAAAAATCTCCAAAATCTCGACATGCTGTTGAGATTTTGGAGGTGTGCACACTGTAAGGCTTTGTGTCACCTAGGAACACCTTTTCATCACTGTGCACTGGCATCTATATATACCTGTGCATTAGCATTTCCCAACCTTGACAAGGGAAGCATGCATTTTGCAACCTGTCATTACAAATGTCTACTTTTTTTTTCTCCTCAGAATTGTATCTTGAGATTATTGAATTTCTTTAACTGTATCCATGCTGGAGTGGTAGATCATGCAGCTAAAAATAACTGATATGGAGCTTTGAAATCAACATTCACTGCTGTTGACATTGCATGCACTTGCAAGATTTCAATCAATGTGTTTACATGCAATTAAAAATTTTGATTTTAGGGGCACCCGGGTAGCGTAGTGGTCTATTCCGTTGCCTTCCAACATGGGGCTCGCCCGGTTGAATCCCTGTGTAGCCTCCAGCTTGGTCGGGTGTCCCTACAGACACAATTGGCCGTGTCTGCGGGTGGGAAGCCGTATGTGGGTATGTGTCCTGGTCGCTGCACTAGCACCGCCTCTGGTTGGTCGGGGTGCCTGTTCAGGGGGCAGGAGGAACTAGGGGGAATGGCGTGAACCTCCCACATGCTACGTCTCCCTGGCAAAACTCCTCACTGTCTGGTGAAAAGAAGCAGCTGGCGACTCCACATGTATTGGAAGAGGCATGTGGTAGTCTGCAGCCCTTCCTGGATCGGCAGAGTGGGTGGAGCAGCGACTGGGACGGCTTGGAAAATAGGGTAATTGGCCAAGTACAATTGGGGAGAAAGGGGGGAAAAATAATAATTAAATTTTAATCAGATAAAAGCAATAATTTGATGACGGCAACTGCCATGTAAACACCTCAATCAGACTATCATAATCAAGTTATTCTCAATCAATGCAAGTATAATTTGATTAATGGAGCTAGATTTTCTGTCAATCATTCAATTTACTGTGCTTTGCACACCAAAATTCTTATGGAGAATTGGTTGTGTGCATGCACCATTACGTTAGCGATTCACCATCTGACCCCGAAACGATAGATGAAAGAGCACATCGTGAACAACAGTCAATAGCCACATTCCTGGAGCGAGACTGAAACCACATTCATGCACCATAAAAAGAAAGCGCTTGATATCTTAAAGTTTACGGATGGGTTGAAAAACAGAAACGGAGGTACTTTCCGAAAAGTCCGAAACACAATATTGAAAGGGGGGCCGCACATGATGTAATACTGCTCCATAATTCAACTATCAAGCAAATCCTGTAAACTCCGATATTGAAGAGATTGCATTGTTGCAAACACATCAATTACACTATGAACTCAATTCACTTATTCACCTTAATCAGATTATTGACTGCATGTAAACATAGTCAGTGAAAGTGTTCAGCAGAATTGCATCTTTTATATGGCATTCAGTCTGTTGTTCCAAATGATCAGCATGTCAACAACTAAATTATTGACCTTCTCTCTACCAAGGAACCAATGACAAACCCGGCGGGCAACACTATGTTCTGAGATGGACGTCACCACA
This sequence comes from Lampris incognitus, assembly GCF_029633865.1. NCBI lineage: Eukaryota > Metazoa > Chordata > Actinopteri > Lampriformes > Lampridae > Lampris > Lampris incognitus. The sequence goes on from NC_079212.1 coordinate 108,972,334, forward strand.
GGTAGTCAAGCAGACACACGTCCCGCTCAAAGAATGGAAGTACCCCTACATGGGATGAGGAGGAATGACTGTACTGTAGACCTGTCCAAGCCCAGGCTTCTCCCTTTATAAGATCTCTTTCCAGCTGAAGAGGCGGGGATGAAATTAAGACAGATCATCATCTTATTTTCATCCAAGTGTGGTCATGCCCTCCCCCTGCAAACACAAACACACACACACACACACACACACACATTCACACAAACATACATACTGATACACATTTACTCTAAAATATGCTTGCACTGAACCTAGACATGAATAAGAATGTGATTTTTCTGAAATGAAAAGGTGGTCCCGCAGCGCCTCCTAGTGGCTCTGGCAGGCTTAGTGGTTTGTCACACTGACTGAGGGTAGGAGGGTGTGTGGTGCTACAGTCTGGCCTCCATGGCCCCACACAGTATCCAAAGTGGCTTACAACTCAGTGTATTTAGTTTTATGGTGTTTTCACACCTACGAAAGTCCTGGAGAATAGTTGCTGCTGTTTCCCCACTAATGCTAACCTTTTGAGAAATCAAAGAAGAGTGCCACACTTAAGTGGACTTTTCATCCTAACATGCCGGTTTGATCAAGTCAGGTCAAGTTAATTTTATTTGCATAGCCCAATATCACAATTTACAAATTTGCCTCAAGGTCACAGTTAGTTTCCAGCGTCTAAAACAAATTGTTACATTATGATGTTAGTACTGCGTTAAATTTCAGGTTGTTGTTTTGTTTTGTTTTTTTGTTTGTTTTTGTTTTAAGAAAACAAACAATCTGCTAATGGGATAGGGTTATATTGCTGGTTTTCTAACACGTCACATTGTTTCGGAAATGTCTTGATGGTTGTGGACTTGTCAGAGTCAGAATTCAAGTCACGGTCTTTATTTTTGTTACTTATTTGGTTTGTTGGTTGTTTGTGTTTTTTGCTTCTTCTGAGTAAGTTTCCATATGGAGAGAAATTGACTTGGTGGCTTTCTTACATTGAGCACAGAAGACAAGCTAACTAACATGTATATCCAAGTGGGAAAGATAATAAATGGGAAAATGGTACATGCTAAACTAGATAAAAAAAGTCAGTAGGTGTCAATATAAACCAGATATTTTAGAAGTGCCCGTTTGGTTTCAGATATTGATGCTTGTGTCTGGAAAATGCCTGAAATAAGGTGAAGCTCCTTTGAATGCAAAATGATCTCATCCCTTTGGTAGAAATATTTGTGTAAAGACACTAGAGTGAATATGAAACTTGTTTCTGGCAGTTTTTGCAATGTGCTACACAATGGGTGTTACTATCATTGAGAACACACAATTATTTTAGTATCAAAGTTAAAAACATTAAAGTCTCATTCAATCATTAGCAAAAAGGAGAAATGTAATTTAGCTTGTGATTCTCTCATTATCATAAAAGTTTGTTTGGAGGAGAGGAATCTCATTTCAAAATGAGTCTTATGTCCTGACTAGCTTGGTGGTTGTATCGGTGAAGCATCTCATCCACGTAAACTTTCTTCTCTGGCAAAATGATGCTTGTATTACACTGGACAGCTTGACTGACATGCATCCTCTTTCTAATAGCATTAGCAAATAATGCTTATTTTTTGTTTTAAACTTCCTTGGAGTGTTAGATGGGAAAGGCTACACTTACGTAATTCTGTGTCATACATATATCCCACCCATCTAATACTACATGCAAATTTACAAACGAGAACAAAAAATGATTTGCAGTGCTAATGTGGTCTAGGCTGATCTGTCAGGGGAATGGTTTAGGCGTAACACAGGAAGTGCCCGAGCCATAAACTAACAAACACTGTATTTCCCATGTGATCCATGTTTTTATTCATTAGCATCAGGATACATGGCTCACTGTCTGTTTTTAAAATATTTCTGTCTGTGAAATATTTCAACGCACCATTTTCACTGGTTAAGTGCTATGTGGATCCACAGTGTGTGGATCCACAGTTTGTGGCTTGGGCCATTTCAATTGGGACTGTATGATGGGCTGTTTTTATGAAGTTGGAAAAAAAGAGCAGAAGGAGCTAATATGGTATTTTCTTAAAATAATTTTCTATTTTAAATCTCCTGTCTTATTAAAACATGCAGCTGATTTACTAACTTCATAATGTGCCTGTTTTGATGATAAACTATGAATTTAGTTTGGTAATGCATTTTTGACAATATTAAATTATTATCGCCACCATTTGTTTATGATGTGTATGAGCTTATTTTATGCCTTGTTAAAATCACTGATGGTTTCTTTATTTTATTTTTATTTTGAAAAAGCATTCATTTCACATCACGTCATTGCGAGGAGACTCAGGTAGTATCACGTACATTCAAAACAAAAAGTTTTACAGCATGTTTGGTAATCATTTAACTGCCTGGCTCTTCCACGGGTTTTCTTTTATAACCTTAAGTTTAATTGTTTACATTTGAACATGGAAATCTTTCACCTTGGATATTACAAGGGGTTGAAGGGGGGGAAAAGAAAGAATAAAGAGCAAGCTGTTAGATGTAATAAAATAATATAAGTTACATTACATTCTCACTCATTTATTCTAACAAATCAGCTAAAATCTGATTTTATAGGCTTAATGTATTCAGTCCACTTGGTCCAGACCCAATAAAATCTTTCTTTTTGGACTTTAAGGGAAAGTTACAACCTTTCCATAATGTATATGTCATACATTATTTCTATCCATTCGTCAATGGTGGGTGGCTCTGGTTTTAGCCACTTCCTCGTGCCAGCCTTTTTGCTTGCTGCCACAAGTATTTGCAACAGTTTCTTATCATTGGTATTCCACCCTTAAAATGAGATGTCATCCATGTATACAGTATCACATCTAAAAGGAATGTTGACTCCAAATACATTATTAATATGTTTATGGATTTCCTGCCAATAAGGTACAATAACTGGCAATTCCAAAAAAATATGGGAATGATTGGTGTCATTTGTCCCACATAGCTTCCAACATATTTCACCGCTTCCCAGATGTCGTTTTTGCAGGGGCATAACAAAAAACCTTACAACATTTTCCCAACAAAATTCCCGCTATGTAGTTGATCTAGCTGAATTCCACTGTGCTTGACACAGTCTTCTCCAGCTCTCTTCTGAAATATTCAAATGTCCCTCGTTCCCCCACTTCTCTTTTATATACAGTGTGTTCTCAAACTTGAGGACTGGAGAATGGCGTTGTACATTCTAGAGGTAATCTTACTACATGTTGTGGATTTGGATATTGCCAAGAATATTGTCATGATTCCTGTCTCTCCTGTTTCTAAAGCTACTCTTAGATTTTGGTTGAAATAATGCCAAACTTGAAGGTATCTATAGAAATCATTTCGTTCCAGACCATGTTTTTTTTCGGAGGTTATTTTAAGCCTTGTTAATGTCACTGATGGTTTCTCATGTTCGTCTCTATCAAAGGTTCCCACAGTCTTGCTGTCCACCCTAAAATTACAAGTGTAATTTGGGAGCTGCTGCTGTGGGAACAGTGAGGTGGCAAACTACAAAGGAGGCTTTATAACTATTTGTCAAGATGTTGGATGTGTGTTGAGCTATCCCCAGTGTCTCCCTCACACACACACACACACACACACACACACACATCGTAACACACTTCTGCGAAAAACTGATCTCAAGGTGAAATTTTGCCTGATAACACACAATATCATAAAACGTGTTTGGTTAGATTTGCACATATAACAGGATTGTGATTTTTTTTTTTTTTTTTTAGAAATATGTGTTAGTTATTTATGAACAAGATTTCTGGTTGTATCACATCCCATGTGCTTAATTTTTTGGTTTGATGACTCCAGCCATCCATGTTAGGAACATCTGTTGCATAGTTAGGCAAAGTTTCCACATTCCGAAATATTCAGCTTATTTGCATTTGCACAATAGTAGAGGGCTCTCATTGGTACCTTTCTCTCTTTCTGTCTCAGCAATGCCTGTCCTTTCATTATTATCAAACGCATGCTGAGGGCATCTCCTCACACAATGTTGCGGTACATATACAGATGGACTGCATTGTCATATGCAATGAATGGGACAAAAAGATAAAAAATAAGTGGGCTGGCATTAGGCATACTTCAAATACCTCTCTCACCATTTCAGCTAAACTATGATTACTCCTGTTGGAGGCCCATTGTTGCCCTCAACAAACAGATCAACACTAATTCAACGGTCAGATATCCAACTGTTCAGTGTCATTAGGAAGCCTCAATTTCTGCACGCTGCCATATTCACATGGAAATTTTAAGCTGCTTATTACCATATGGCCATACTTAAAAGCAATAAAGTGTAAGAGCAGGGATTGCGAGTGCTGGCGTGAAAAAGGACACACACTTCTTTTTAATTGACGCCTCTGAATGGTGCGAGTGTGTGAACGCTCAGGTTAGCCTGGGCTTTGCGGAGGAGGCTGTGGGCGTCTTTGTACTCCGAGGAGCAGCTGGACTATTCACTTTGAAAATATTGACTAAACACATCCAACCTCTCCTCCTGCCAAAAAATCTTGGCGCATATTTACCAGCCCCTGTTTTGGAAAAGACGCTTAATCTTGGAGGGGCAGTATGGTCCTAGTCTGTCCTGCACACTTTATGAATAAAGCACTTAAAACTTTCAGATTTTTCTGATGAACTAACTATAATTAAAGCTATAGTTTTACTATGGCTGTAGTTGTTTCAGCGTGCCGTTTTATGGCATACACAAACACAGGCGTGCATAACATTTTATATATCTGATACAGATTTCTTTTGATGTGAATATATATATATATATATATATATATATATATATATATATATATATATATATATATATATATATATACTGACTCGTTTGACCATGAGACGCTGAAATTACTACAGCACATGCTCCTATGTACTGGAGTGGAAATTTCAAACTCCTCAATGATTACAAATCATAACCCGTGTTGCTGTGTTACAGATGATGCCTTACTGCACCTAAGGACATATGAGTATGCGCTGCAACATATCCTCCTACTATATGTTAGAGACCTAGCCGTTCACCACAGCCAATGACATAGAAAGGTATCGTATAGAGATGGCTACTGATGTGATTACTTCAAGTTCAGCTTGCCTACGTTCGGTGTCATTGGCTCCAATCGATGGATTGGGCAATTAAAATGAACCGATGTGTGAGACGGATTAGGTCTACTCGGCCCTGTTATTGTGATGCAAAGTAGCACCAGATCTTTGGTCGACTCAAAAACAAGGGAAGAGATGATGCTGGCATTCACAGAAATATTTTATTGTCTCATTCATATCAATGTGATATACAGGTGTATCAATTGAGTTCGAAAGCAATGACTCGGAGGGTCACTACCATCAACCGGGCGATACCTAACAGGTTTAACTTGCTTTACCATACTATGTTAAACAACATTCACCTTCACACAGTGAGGGAATATGATGTGGGCTTTAAGGAAAAGCCTCATCAGTTTGTTTCGAATGAAAAAAAGATGCAATGGAAGTAATTTCCTACCGAAAGAGAACACCATGACTGTGACATTCTTTGGATTACACATACAGTCTGTTGCTCTATATATATATAATATCACCAGGGTCTCCAGTGCGCCTGCCCTCCGACGCGTCGCGGTGCGCCGCTGCGTCCGGCACACGTGGCGGCCGTGCCGTGATTTACGAGCGCCTGCCGGCAGCGCGTCCGCTGGTTGTACGCGGACAGGAAACGCAGTGTCTCCTGCAGGCACCGGGCGAAGCCCTCCGCGTAACTCTGACAGACAGCTGAACCAGAAGTGGAGCCGGAGAAAGCGGGCGCCGCGGTCCCTCTGAGGAAGCCCACGGCGGTCTCCAGGATGATCGCTTTCTCCAGCTTGGAGGTGGGCTGCAGAGCTTGCAGCTCCTTCTCCAACAGAGCTTTCAGCTGCTCGATACTGCTGTTGATGCGGTCTCTGCGCTTCTTTTCCACAGCCGGTTTTCGTAACTATTGGAATGAGATAGATGGACGGAGAGAGAGAGAGACAGAGAGAGAGAGAGAGAGAGAAGGAGGGCAGGTTAAATTGTGCACTTTTAACATGTATACACACGCGTGCGCAAAACAACAAATGGCAGGTTGTACTTACTTTTATTTTACCTTTTCCAGAGCGTGTGACTTTGTCAACTTGGACAGGTGCCATACTGTTGTAGGCGATCACCTTTTAAGATAGGAAGATGGTTATTAGAGGTCCGGGTGCGCCTCTGACGGACCAGTCCGTATTTATACGGGCTACCCCTTAAACCATTTGGGTCTATTCAGGTTTGACATTGGGGTTTCCCACACTTGCGGACCAATGAGGACGACCGACACTACTACACTCAAAGGCTTCAATTAACCCCACGCCAAACTGACCGTTCATTGTCTGTGTACAATGGACGTGTCCCGGGGGAACAGGTGGAGTGGGCAATGAAAAGAGTGCCGCGGAGAAGTTGACTCCGTTCCCTGCGATTGATATTCCGGGATGTGTTGTTTCGGCCACTTTCAAGTCTGTTGAGACAAACGGCGGGAAAACTCGGGAGACGATTCATGAATGGAACAACCAATGATTAATCACAAGGCCTTCCTCTTGACTGTTCACTTCCTCCCGCGCATTCCTTTCCCCCCTTTATTTTGGTAATTAGTTCTGCACGAACCGATTCGCTTTTGTGTGTGTGATCTTGTTGGCTGATAAATCTAATTAGAAATCAGAATTATTATTGGTTATGCATTATATATAAAGATATAAAGCCTTGTGAATATTGTCACACCGTGAATGTTGGGCTAATACATTTTTTATATAGTTAGAAAAAGATAAAACTAATCTGAAGTATATCTGAAATGCCCAAAGAAACAGATGTATGTGGGGGGGGGGTCCCCCGAAGAGGCTACCTGACAGTTTTGGGTTTTTTTTTAATGTAAGATAACCACAATATTCATAATGACGAAGATCAAGATAACATTAAACCTCGGGTTTAGAGAGCTGTTATTTGATTGGTGGGGGTCTGCCCCCCCCCCATAGGAACAAGATATTTTCTCACTTGTCTCTCTTGGGGATTAAAAGGCCCTTTGCGGAGCGGGACTAATGCTGCATTGAGCGCGGCACACGTCCATTGTCGGATGCTCAAAGCGTGCTGTGGGAAAGTTGGGACAACATGGCGGACGGGATTAAGCCTTTGAAGCGCAGCAGCTGGCCTCCGCGCGCGCGCGGGAAAACCTCCGTTGCTGTGGGTGAACCCGGCCGTGTTCAGCTCCCCATACAACACAGCTTTCACTTCCGGCACATTAGCTCAGCACATCATATCGGCATCAAGTCATGATAAATATGAAAGACACTCCACTGTCCCCAGAGGGAAATTTGTCCCGGACTTGCCATAGCTTCCTCCGTAGTATAGGAAAACACACACAACGATAAAAAAAACCAACACGTAGAAAATATACCCCAGTAAACAATATTGTTTAAAATTGTAGTTTTCATTGGGCAGCGTGTGTAACTAAATGACACCGAAATTAAACCTTTATTAGTTCAGATAGTTATTAGGCTCGTTGCCTTCATTTTTCTATATAACTGACCTTTTCTTTATTCCTTTTCCTTTTTCTTTCTTTTCTGCAAATTTGCTTGCTGTGCTCGGCAAATTTCAGACTGTTTAGGTTTTATTGATAAGATAGCTATTTAACATAATTTAAAATGGATCACAGCCAGTGATTTTGTACATAATAAAAAACTGGGTAATGACTCCCCACGTCGTCAGTAGGAAACGTCTGCATATAGTAAAAACACTCATGATTCGTCTTCTATTCTTAAAAGTTGATATCCGTTTGATCAACCTCAGTGGGATGAAGGACTATGCTATCAATGTAAAAGCCCATAGCTATCGTTTCCCAACAAACAGGAGTGTGTGTGTGTGTGTGTGTGTGTGTGTGTGTGTGTGAGTGAGAGAGAGAGAGAGAGAGAGAGAGAGAGAGAGAGAGAGAGAGAGAGAGAGAGAGAGAGAGAGAGAGAGAGTGGGAGAGAGAGAAGTTGTAAGAGGGTAGAGTGTGTGTGTGTGTGCGTGTGTGTGTGTGTATGTATGTGTGTGTGTGTGTGTGTGTGTGTGTGTGTGTGGGGAAAAGAGACAGAGCAAGAGAGAGAAGTTGTGTTGGGGGTAGTGTGTGTGTGTGTGTGCATGCGCGTGTGTGTGTGTGTGAGAGAGAGTTTGTGTTAGTTTGTGTGCGTGTGTGCATGCGCATGTACATTTGTGTGCATGGAAGAGAGAGACAGAGCAAGAGAGAGAAGTTGTGTTAGGGGGTAGTGTGTGTGTGTGTGTGTGTGTGTGTGTGTGTGTGTGTGTGTGTGTGTGTGTGTGTGTTTGTGTGTGAGAGAGAGAGAGAGTGAGACAGACAGACAGAGGGACAGTGTGTTTGGGGGTAGAGAGAATATGTGTGTGTGTGTGTGTGTGTGTGTGTGTGTGTGTGTGTGTGTGTGTGTGTGTGTGTGTGTGTGTGTGTGTGTGTGTGTTTGTGTTAGGGGGGATGCAAATGGATGTGGAGCATTTCTCACACTGTTTTGAACCAGGCTTTGACTCCGGATGCCCCTGTTTGAGGGCAGGTCCTATAGCCACAAAGCGAGGGGCAGGTGCTCTGTGTCACCACCTCGAGCAGTATCCTATGCTTGTGACTCCAGCAGGCCCATAAAGGACCTGGGAAACGCATGACCCTTGGCGGAAAAAAGAAAGAGCCTCCCCTGTTCCTTAATGTGGGTCCTGGGTGTATAGCATTCCAGAGCATGTGACTTGACATTCACAGTGAAAGCATGTTTCTCAGAAAAGCCTCTTTAGGCGGGAAACTTTGGCATTGTCAGATGCCTTCTGTCAAGTAATGAGACCACCCCACAAGTAGTTTTGGCCTGGTAAGGTTTTTCTGCAAACACCCTTTTACTGCTTAAAAATTTTGTGTTGCCAATAAAATCATGTCCGTATAATCTTGTTTTGAGGTCGGAATGAACTTCATTTGCATAATCAATGTCCTTCTTGTTAATATATAGGGACTTTGCATAAATCAGACTAGGTGCGTAACATGAACAGTTATAGACTGTAAGGTTAGGGTTTCCTATCGTAGATATTTTGTGTTTATCGTTAATGTGCTATAAAGTGTCAGGAAAAATGTTGGACTATTTAGCCTACAAATTCTTCAATGATAGAATTTTAACATAAGATATAGTAATTATGATGAATATGATCCCTCATTCAAAAAAAAATTAGTCGCTCATATGGGGCCTGACTTGGACCTGTATAGGAGAGGTGACCTGGTTCTCCACCGTGGATTTAATCAATGATAATACCTCCACCAGTTAGTGTTTTTGTCAGTAGTATGTGCATGTTTGCTAATATTTGTGTGTTTGTGTGTGTGTGTGTGTGTGTGCGTGGGTGCGCGCATGTGTGTATTGTGTTGTTTTTGTATCTCACTGATATTTACCTGCACTCCTCCTAGGTGTACTTCAAATATGTGAAAAGTCTAGGCTCCCGCGGTAGCTGTCCAGATGGCCTATTGAGGACGGGGAATAATGAGAGTCTGATGGATCAGTGGTGGCCGCAGCAGGGTGGGGCACTCCCCTGAATGGGGGGCTTAAGTGTGGGAAAGATGAGCAGGTCGGCGCTCTCACACATTCCTGGGTGGAGCGAGGGCCTTTGGCTGCACACAGACACTGGTGCTTTCGGGCTCAAAGCCATGGAGACTTGTTTGGTGTGTACACACACGGGAGTGTGTGAGAGAGTGTGTCGGTGTGTGGGCGTGTTTGGGAGAGAGTGTGTGTGGAGGGGGGCACTATGAGGCCATGGCTTGTCTTCCTGAATAGCAGGAATGCCTGTGCTGGAATGTGTTTGTAGTCAAAAGCTGTGTTTTCATCTGCATAGTGTGTCATGACTCACTTCTGAGAAATGCGTCTTTGAGGAAAAGAAAGACAAGTGAGGATTTCCCTCCAAGAGGACCTCTTGCCATCTGTCTCTTTCTCCACATACTTTCATGGTCATTAACACACATTAAGGACTTCCAAATTGCTCAGTAATATCTTCGCTCACTCGGGGCAACAGCCCACTTTCTGCATTTTCTTTGTTCAAACAAATTTGTGCATTAAACAGTATCAGGAATCAGGAACACTTTATTTGTCATTTTATTGCGCACATGAAATGAAACGAAATATAATTTCCCCCAGCCCACAGCAGTGCAACTCAAAGACAAAAACATATATCCAAACTAACTCATATGCGTATACAAACTAAAAAAAAAAATCACTGTCCAAGGGAACGAACTTCAGCCGGGATGACTGTCGGAACTGCCGGTCTGCATGGGTTAGCAGTTAGCTTAGCCTGCCCCGCTTCCACGTCCTGTCAGACTGCCCTCGATGCTTCTTCCTTGGGTGCAGCTCCAGGCAGGGCTGTGGTCGCTGGGCCCACAGGAGGCAGCAGACCAGGCTCCCTCAGCCGATCCAATGCCAGCTCTCCCAGCCAGACACCTTCGACACACCTCCCCGCACCCCACACGACGACACTAAAAACACAGTCAACACTAGGCAAGGCCATCGCCAGACTGCCCTCTGTGTTATTTGAACTGCTGGTCTGCATGGGCTAGCAGTTAGCTTAGCCTTCCCCACTTCCGTGTCCTTTCAGACCGTCCTCGGTGTTACCTCCTCCTTAATAAAGTATAACAAATCAAAATCAAATCGATCCTCGGGCGCAGCTCCGGGCAGAGCCATTGTCCCTGGGTCCACAGGATGCAGCAGACCAAGCTCTCCTGGCCGATCCAGCGCCAGCTCTCCCAGCCATCAAACAAAGGCAAAACTTAGACGCAGACGTCGACAAGGACACTGTATGGATGGTAGTGGGTGAGGCCGCCGCAAATGTGAATTCGCGCCGCCATCTTCCCACACCGGAAGTAGAACCAAAGACAGTGGCTGAACCAAAGGTGTCACAGTGTGAATACTGTCTGGTGAAGAAAACACGAAAAGCTGTTGGAAATGCCAATATAATGCTTCATTTAAAAATGCCTGTGCAGGACCAATACAACCATAGCACCCCAATGCTGAAAAACAACCAAGAAACGCTCTGACTAAGTCGCAAGTTGCACTGATACACATCAATGAACAAACACAAAGGAACAGCCAAGGTCACTTGAGCCATCATGAAAGTGCTGTGAAGTGAAGTTAGCGCCTGTCACCGTACATCAGAGGGTTCCTGAGAAGCAGGTGTTTGCTTGTTGTGTTTACAAGCAGGTTGGAGAAGGTGGGAGGAAGTGTGTGCACAAGCAAACGCACACACAGAAACAACCTTCTCATGCATATACGTATACACAGACACACACGTGCGCTTGCACATATACTCAGATACACACACAAGCACAGGCATCACGCATGCTATACACGCATACACGCAAACTCATCCACTCAAATAACCACAATTAAAAGAAGGTCTTGCACACAAAAACACACTCCTACACACAAATACACACATGCACATAGCAACCACACACAAAGACATGGGGTACATACATATGCACATACTCAGATAAACAGATAGACACAGGGACACACACACTGATACACATACATGCACCAATACAGGGCAAATACACAATTTTAGACAAATGTGTGCATGTCAACAGAGATGCAGACAGACACACATAGTTTTTCATACACAAACTCACACATTGGGAATGAATGATGTGAAGGTGGGTAGAGATAGCAGGTAGAGATAGCACGCATGCACACACACACACTTGCTGGTTGTCCATCGTGCCTGATGATGACCATCTTCTTCTATTTGTGGGTCCTTTGAGGACTCAGATAGCAGAAGATACCTGCACAGAGATGGTTTTTAAAGTGGCATGGGGGGTGCGCTTCTCCCAACGCCATATGACTTGATTGTAGAGGAGATGGTTCCGATGGCAAGGGGGATCCCTAGACGACCAGCACCTCCACACAACTGCAGGGGGCTGCCGGAAATCCAGTTTTTCGGAAACCGCCTCGAAGCGTACCGCCACAGCTTGCTTTTCTGTTGGGGTAAGCTCCCTTAGCCTTATGTCTTCCCAGACTCACCCACAAGGCAGCGGGGCAGTGGTTGATAGGTGCCAGGGCATGTCCACCAAGGTGGGCCTGCACACCATATCTCTGGGGCCCACTGCTGCTCCGAGATCCCCTGCCAAGTTAGCCCGGGGCCGCAAGACCCCAGTTACCACGGGTGGCCACGGGGAGGCCTGGTAGGAGTCTTGGTTACACGCTAGGATGCTTCCCTATTCGCCACAAAGGCTAGCCAGCGGCAGCAAGCTAAGGGCAGGAAGGACACAAGCGGGTTGGAAGAACACATGCACCTTCCCTCCAACTACACACTGCTGCACTAGACACATCACAACACCCTGTGTGTACACACACACACACACACACACACTCACACACACACGTCCCTCGGCTCAGCAGTGCCTGTGATGTGGCCTGCAGGTTGTCTAGTGTGTGTGTGTGTGTGTGTGTGTGTGCTATTGACTGGAGGATGTCTGAGTGGGATGCCAGCCTCCTTTCCCACACTCTCTTTCCCATTTATTACCTATTCACCTAAGGGGTGGGTGAAAAGGGGAGTGTATGTGTGTGGGTGGGGTGTGGTGTGGTGGGGTTGGGGGGGGGGGGGTTGGACAATAGAAGCGTGCCTTCCCACAGAACAGGGAATAATTGTTTTTAATTGGCATTTACAATGGGAATACCTCTCTCCACCCCCTTCTCCTTCTCCTTCTCACTCTCTCTCTCTCTCTCTCTCTCTCTCTCTCTCTCTCTCTCTCTCTCTCTCTCTCTCTCTCTCTCTCTCTCTCTCTCTCTCGCTCTCTCTCTCTCTCTCACTCTCTCTCTCTCTCTCTCTCTCTCTCTCTCTCTCTCTCTCCCTTTCTCTGTTTCACTTTCATTTCTTAAGAACTTTTTCTGAAAGGAAGTGGAAATTTTTATTGTTATACAGCTTATCTTTAACACTGATATGTTACAAAAATATATTTAATTAAACAATATAAACAAAGGATAATTATCACAGACACTCGGCATCTGGTGCCCCATTAAACACTAAATTACAGCGGAGGAGGTAAAAGATGTCAACTTCTATCAAACCTGCAATCGTCTCATGTGTAAGTTGCCATTTTGATTGACAACAGCTCAACACACTCAACACACTCTAATATCAGGGAAACTGTATAAAAATAGTGTTACTGATTCCTGATTACATATTTTCAGAAACTGGAACAAAGACAGACTTTTCTGCCATTTTAAAAATCATGGCCTTGGCTTCTATTCTCTGCAATACATATACAAATATGGGGCAAATAAATATCTGCAAGCCACTTGCAATCAAATGGCTGCACTTGTCTCTGTGTGGGTGAAGCATGGGCCTAATCTTTATGTCTTTAGTGCCCCTTATCAGACTTGCTGTCACACACACCCCCATCTGCAGCAGACAGGGCCCATCAGACAGAGTGACGGTTCCCAGGTAATAAAAGCGTAACGACCTGCTTGTGTTGGGTCTCTACCTGCAGCCCCTTTCCCTTTGCTGAGGCCAGGAGGCCAGTTAACCATGAGATAATTGATGCCTCTCTCCCATTGTTGTGTCGGCCTCGCCCACTGGCCTCCGAGTGTGGGAAAGCTAATCCTGCCTGGGACTCATGGCTTTGTAATGCTAATGTCCAGCTATAAATAGGACACAGCGATCCTCAGTGCCATCACTCCTCACTCTGCTCCTCTGAGAGGCACAGCACACTATCGACACCACAATGGCTCCTACTCACACCAGAGACTCCACCTGCTCAGTGCTCTCCTCCAAAGACAGACACAAAGTAAGTATAAGTACCATTATCCATCCACCCAGCCACACCATTTACACAACTGATCTTCTTCATGGCTTCCAACAGAAGAGCCTAGAATTGACCAAGTTCCTGATCTGTTTTTACAGTTGAGAAAACCAGCGGTAGAGAAGATGCGCAGAGACCGCATCAACAGCTGCATCGAGCAGCTGAAGACCCTGCTGGAGAAAGAGTTTCATAAGCAGGACCCCAACGCCAAGCTGGAGAAGGCTGACGTGCTGGAGATGACGGTGGTGTTTCTGAAGCAGCAGCTGCAGCCTCAGAGCCCGGCTGCTCAGAAGGCTCACAGTGAAGGATACTCCCGCTGCTGGACAGAGACCCTGCACTTCCTGTCCGCCAACCCGCTGAAGGATGTGACCTTCCAGCCACTCCAGTACCTTCATGCTGCCCAGAGAGCTGGCCGGGATGTCTGCCCCCCCTCTCCCCTCTCCCCCTCCCAGCTCCACAGCCACAGCCTGGTGAAACATGCTCCCAGCGGCAGCAGACCAGTGTGGAGGCCGTGGTAGATGCTGAATGAACTCTCTCTTAATCTGGATGGGTGTTGGCCATCTTTGATGCTGTAGGAAACAGATTTCCCTGTCTCTCATTGAACTGTTTTTTTCCCTGTCTTCTTTTTGAAGATGAACTCTATTAACAAGCTCTGCGAGCAAGAGCTGAATTGACATTTATATTTCTTCATATTGGAGAAAGGGTTTTTAAGGTATGCTTTCGCTGACAGTGTTGCTCAGTTTGTGCTCTGTTGATGCACAACGGTATGTCTCTAATCCTCTCACTTACTAGGAGGATGATTTGTAAAGACAACGTCTTTATCTGAATGTTTGCTTAACCGGAGGAAGTCTCGCCTTCAGCCTCATTATCACTCTGTTAGCCTCTTTAAATGATGTTTTTCCACTGTATTGAGTGTCTTTTGTAAAGGCTTTACTGGAAGCCCCGGCGTTCCACAGGAGGCATTGTCATGCCACAAAGTGAAAATGTTGACACTGTGTGTTTGTTGCAGTAAATTGATGAAATGATTGAATGTGAAAGCAAAAACACCTTTCTTGCAGAAAAGCTAAGATGAGTACTTGCTAAGTACTTGGTCTCTAAAGACAATTGTTGTTCATAATAATAATTGATTCAAAATAAAAAGAAAAATATTGGAATTTTCATACTCTCTGCTGTGTTTCCTTGTTTGTATGGGATGTTAGGAGTTAATAATGCCTTTTTTATTTCTGATAATATAACTACATGAACATGAACAGCAGATAGATTGAAGAGTACAAAACTCCCACGGGAATGCAGGTTTAAATCACTATTACAATTGACACTAATTATAAAACCACCACAATAGGAGATATGAATATCTTGTGGATCTTATAGGGTGGTATTGATTACGTTTTAGTCTCATTAATCAATAATCAGCCATGCTGAATTATGAAGCATTTGACCTCTTGGGTTGAGGGTCTTTCCACTTTCCCATTCTCTTCAACTGCTTGTAGCCTGTGTGTGTGTGTGTGTGTGTGTGTGTGTGTGTGTGTGTGTGTGTGTGTGTGTGTGTGTGTGTGTGTGTGTGTGTGTGTGTGTGTGTGTGTCTGTGTCTGTGTGTGTGTCTGTGTGTGTGTGCGTCTGTGTGTGTGTCTGTGTCTGTGTGTAGGAGAGACAGATCAGAAAATGTGCTTGTCATGTTTATAGCGCTAGAATATTATCTATCAATTCATCTGGTTATAATTGTTCTTTGACATGCAAAAAAATTGAGGTTGTTTCTCCAGAATGGGCCCCTGTGTTGTGTAAGCCAATGTAATGACAATGTCATGTAATACTCTGCTGAACCCTGTGGGGAACCGAGAACACAAGTTAAGTAACAAAGCAAAACAAAACAAAACAAAACAAAACAAAACAAAACAAAACACAAAATGTCCCTGCTAAATTTAAAGGATTCAGTGTCTTATATCCCATATCAGCTTGGGATCGCCCGATTCACCTACAGCTTCCTAAGTTAAAAAAATGTGCGTTGTAAGTAGAGTTTCTTTAATTATGCCAGTGACCTCATATTTTTCTTAATATAAGATTGGGTGGTAGTTATCGGAGCCGCTTTTCTCAGTGTGTAACATCACAGCAGTGGCCAGGAGCCAAGACTACTAATCTGTGTGAGCACGCACGTGTGTGTGTGTGTGTGTGTGTGTGTGTGTGTGTGTGTGTGTGTGTGTGTGTGTGTGTGTGTGTGTGTGTGTGTGTGTGTGTGTGTGTGTGTGTGTTGCTCACAGTGTAGTGTGTGGACTCTTCAGCTATCACCTGGGACAAGGGACCTGCCCTGCAGCCTGACTTGCACCTGGTTGCATCAGATACGAGGCAGCGGTTTCCCACGGTGGTCTGCTAACAAGCACAGGCCCATCCGTTCATATCCACATAGACACCAGCGCCTTCGCAAGGAACACTCACTAAAAGTCCTGCTGTGTGGTTAAGACAGTAAAATCTGTCTTGTGTTTCCCTCATATTCAGCATATTAGCAAACCTGATATCAAAACAAATAGCAATAAATCGGCAATTAGACATCAGTTTCATAACCTCAAAGCCCAACAACATAGAGTAAAAAATAGGTTCCACCCGCAGGCCACGTGACTTTAGAAGAATATAACTTGACTTGCTGACCTGCATGACACTCGACAGCTATGACCGCTCTGCTGTCACATGATTACTGGGTTCATGTTGACCATCAGCTGTTCCGATGTGCTGTCACCATGCCTTGTTATAATTGTCTAATTGCCTACTGACATTTGACATGCATTGTTTATTTGGCACGTGCATTAAGGACAGGAATGTCTATATTTACAAATATATTTCAATGTATTTGTGTAGAGTAATGACGAGTTGGCATTTCATTGCTTTGGGTCCACTGTCTAAACTAGTTGCATGACAAATAACAAACTTAAAACTCAAGAAATATTAAAATTTAGAAAAAAATATGACTCGGGGGCAATAATAATCCCCTGTCAGCGGTACATTTTTGAGTGTTTGGCCTTATTAGCATTGCAAAGCATTGATGCTATCAATCAATTTGTTTGTATTTTTCATTTGCATTGGTTATGTGTTGTGACACTACAAACACCATGTTGGTTAAATGGCCCGCCCTGTTTTCCCTCCAAATGCAGATAGAGATTTGTACCGGAGGGGTGGGTGGGGGTTTGGGGCACTAGCAGCAGCAATGGGGTCAGGGGGGATTCTCACCATCGTGGCTAGGGCTGGGGTGGGGGTGGGGGGATGGGGAGGTGGATGATTTAGCATGGCACACTTCCTTTGTCCCTGGGATAAAGGGGGAGAATGGCTCAGGGGTGTGGGAAAGCTGTGGAGAGGCAGGCTCCACACAGAGGGAGGGTATCCCCCCACCCCTACCCCTCTTGCCCAAACAGCAGCTCAGCTTACCAGCTGTTTGATGAAACAGGAGCTGACAGAGCCCACAAACCTGCCAGCAGCCAGGGGCTTTAGTACAAAAGAGCTCAAGGCAGGCACGCTCGGACCGACTCCTACACACACACACACACACACCCACACACACACTTCGCAGGCACCCTCCCACACGTGTGTGAGCTTGCTTTCAGCAAATATGATCTGCAAAGATGCATGAGGTTGATTATTTAAAACATGTGCATGCACACGTGGTGTCTGCAGGCTGTGTGTACTGCATACATGCAAGTGCTCTCTCATATGGTTACACACACGCATAAGCAGGTGCCTTTGTGTTTCCTCTCACAGTGGTGCTGTGTTTACACTGAGTACACAAGATATTAAACACACAGGTCTTTTTTTGGAAACGATCCAACCAAATGTTTCCAGGTAAGACTTATAATATTTTGTCAATTTCCCCAACCATCTAATTTGATTTAAAAGGATATAAAGGGATGGAGAGATGAAGACAGGTTCAAGACATTTTTTAGGGCCCCGAGACAGGACTGTAAAATACAGATCAGGTCTGAACAATTTTTATTCAATATTCAGTATTCAATTCAGGATAGATAAAAAGGACATCCTGGGGTGAAAAGCCGGGATACAGGAGGGTCTGACTGGAATGTGTCTTTAAATTCTGAATAATTCTAACAAATAGGCATAAATATACAATGCAATTGAATCACATCTCGTCATTTTCTCTTCGATTATCATTTCTCTCAGGGGGCTCATTTGTAAATTATCCTAAGAGATGTTTTCATTAGTAAGTGGCCACGTCACTTCATGTAAGCTCAGTGGGGCATCTCATGGGTATTGCATTGCACTGGTATTGTTTAATTCTTTGGTCATTATGAACACTCCTAATATGACAGACCCTTATAAATAAATGAATGGAAAAGAGAGGACTCAAAAGTTTGGAATAAATGGATATGATTTTTATTTATTTTTTGGTTAATATAAAAGCATACAAGTTGTTTTAGGCTGAATGCATTATATCTTAAAAAAAGAGGACATTTCAACAGTACTCCTTTACAAAAGTTCCCCAACACATTCTCTTCACAGAGGAGATTTATGCATTAAGCTTAATATTCATTGTCACAGACAAAAACTCCATAGGAGTTCAAAGGTAGGTAGTTTTCATGATACAGAAAAGCAAATTTCCCTCAAGCTATGCATGAAATTGCCTTTACATTGTAGAGACACAACAGCCACTTTAAAGAGTAATCAAAACAACAAAACTTGCAACGTTGTGCCTGCCATCCTAGCATTACATCAAGGAGGTAAAGCACGAGTCACTGAGAAGTCACTATGTGTAGAAATATCCTATACAGCATCAAAGATGGCCAACACCCATCCAGATTGAGAGAGAGTTCATTCAGCATCTACCACGGCCTCCACACCAGTCTGCCGCCGCTGGGAGCGTGTTTCACCAGGCTGTGGCTGTGGAGCTGGGAGGGGGAGAGGGGAGAGGGGGAGCAGACATCCCGGCCAGCTCTCTGGGCAGCATGGAGGTACTGGAGTGGCTCGAAGGTCACATCCTTCAGCGGGTTGGCGGACAGGAAGTGCAGGGTCTCTGTCCAGCAGCGGGAGTATCCTTCACTGTGAGCCTTCTGAGCAGCCGGGCTCTGAGGCTGCAGCTGCTGCTTCAGAAACACCACCGTCATCTCCAGCACGTCAGCCTTCTCCAGCTTGGCGTTGGGGTCCTGCTTATGAAACTCTTTCTCCAGCAGGGTCTTCAGCTGCTCGATGCAGCTGTTGATGCGGTCCCTGCGCAACTTCTCGACCGCCGGTTTTCTCAACTGTAAGAACGGATCAGGAACTTGGTCAATTCTAGTTGGAAGCCATGAGGAAGATCAGTTGTGTAATTGTAAATGGTGTGGCTGGGTGGATGGATAATGGTACTTATACTTACTTTGTGTCTGTCTTTGGAGGAGAGCACTGAGCAGGTGGAGTCTCTAGTGTGAGTAGGAGCCATTGTGGTGTCGATAGTGTGCTGTGCCTCTCAGAGGAGCAGAGTGAGGAGTGATGGCACTGAGGATCGCTGTGTCCTATTTATAGCTGGACATTAGCATTACAAAGCCATGAGTCCCAGGCAGGATTAGCTTTCCCACACTCGGAGGCCAGTGGGCGAGGCCGACACAACAATGGGAGAGAGGCATCAATTATCTCATGGTTAACTGGCCTCCTGGCCTCAGTAAAGGGAAAGGGGCTGCAGGTAGAGACGCAACACAAGCAGGTCGTTACGCTTTTATTACCTGGGAACCTTCACTCTGTCTGATGGGCCCTGTCTGCTGCAGATGGGGGGTGTGTGTGACAGCAAGTCTGATAAGGGGCACTAAAGATATAAAGATTAGGCCCATGCTTCACCCACACAGAGACAAGTGCAGCCATTTGATTGCAAGTGGCTTGCAGAAGCCAATGTACTTGACAAATAAAAAGCGAAGGCCTTTTTTTTCCTCATTTACAACAAAAGTAAAAATGATTGTTTTTATTGCATTATGTTGCTCAGGAAGATCAAATCAATGCGATAAAGTGTTACGTTAGTTGAAGAAGAAAATAATAAAAAAAGAATATCTTTGATATTCAACTGACAGCTGTCTTTAATCCAAGTGAATTAATTCCTGATTAATGTTAGATGTTAAATACTTTTTTTTTGGTGGTGGTGGTGGTGGTGGTGGGGGGGGGGTCCCCATTTTCTCCCCAATTGTATCCGGCCAATTACCCCACTCTTCTGAGCCGTCCCGGTTGCTGCTCCATCCTCTCTGCCGATGCTGGGAGAGCTGCAGACTACGACATGTCTCCGCTGATACATGTGGAGTTGCCAGCCACTTCTTTTCACCTGACAGTGAGGAGTTTCACTAGGGGGACATAGTGCGTGGAAGGATCACGCTATTCCCCCCCAGTTCCCTCTACCCCCCCCAACCAGGCGCCCTGACCGACCAGAGGAGGCACTAGTGCAGCGACTAGGACACATACCCACATCCGGCTTCCCGCCCGCAGAATCGGACAATTGGGTTTGTAGGGACGCCCGACCAAGCTGGAGGTAACACAGGGATTCGAACCAGTGATCCCCGTGTTGGTAGACGATGGAACAGACTACCCATAACATAAATTGTGCTGGGAGGTTAAAATACGATTGTTGTAAATGAGTGTCTAATGGGGAATCAGAGACTCTTTAACTTTTTAATGCCTTCTTTTCAACATTGAAAACACACATACATACATATCCACCCAAACAATACAAAAGACAAAGCAAGCAGAGGACCAACAAGGGAAAATTGATGTTAGGAAGATTTTTCTTTACATATTCAGGGAAGAAACAGAGGTAGAAAGTTATAGTACACAGCTTGGTTGTTGTCACGTTACAAAAGGCTGCCGCTCTTCTTCATCACATTGCATCGTGGGAGCCAAATATTTTCCTATACAACTTGCCTATCTCTCAACCTACAGTCCAATTTTACATCAGAAGCAATGCTGGTCATTTCATCCACCCATTCAATCAAGACGTTCAAATAGATTTGTTTTGTGACCCTCAGAGGATCGTTTTATTGATATTCAGAAAGTAAAGGCACACTTTGGAAAGAGTTCATTTTTGTTGCCCTGCAATTTTCAGTTATAAGTGCTTTTGTCAGATGCCAAGGCACTCAACTGAAAGTAGTTTTGCTGATACAGGGTTTTCACCTAAGCCCGGTGGATTTAGTGGAATCAGTGGATTTCGGGCAAACTCGCTTACACTTCATACTTTTTTTCAAGCAATAATGATCATTTCTAACTTTGGAGATGTAGGAAGACATATGTATTTTGATGTCTATTCTGACCTTTCTGACCTCGTTATTGATATCATGCAGCCGCATGTCTGAATTATTCAGCCCGTCTCTGAAGGGAGAAGGCACACTTCAGCTTGACACCCCCACTCCCACAGAGCCCCACTGGGACTACCATGGGCCCGTGTCTCACTCTCTGACTCCACCTCTTCTCTGTCTGTCTGTCTGTCTGTCTGTCTGTCTGTCTGTCTGGTGACTCTCTCTCTCTGTCTGTCTGCCAACCTCTCTCTCTCTTTCTCTCTCTTTCTCTCTCTGTCTGTCTGTCTTTGTTTCTCTCTCCCTCTTTCTCCATTCATATCAAAGTTTCTTTATTGGCATGAAATATTTTTTTTCCTTTCTGTGAATACTGCCAGAATAAATATTCAACCATACAACATCGTCAGTAATCTGTTCCTCCTGTCGTCGTCTGGGTTATTTTGTTTCCATTATAGCCGCTGTAGCTCGCGTATTAAAGCAGGCGTATCAATGCATGTGGCGTAAGGAATACTTACATTTTTCAGCGGAAACGAAAGAAATGTAAAAGCATGGCCGGCAGGTGCATATGAATTGCTAAACACACCGAGCACACGGACATATCCTCCTGCGCCGTGACGCGTGGCGTGTGCCGGGGTCGCTGTGGTGCGCAATGCCCCTCTGATATCCACAGAAACGTGTACGTGGGCGTGCGCGTGTGTGTTCCACTCTTCTTACCTGGTATCGGGGATCAAAGGTTTTCCTTGTTTTGTTTTTGTTGTTGTTTCTTCTCTTCGTAAACTCCGGCGGGAGGCGTCTGTGCCGAGGTGGCCGCGGCACGCTCTCTGGCGGCTGCAGGTCGCACTTGGGCTTGAATAAAGGAAGTTGGTGGGACGTGGGGGTGGCGGAGGGGGTGGGTAGGGGGTGTTGAAGACAGGTGTCACAGGCAGGACATCGTTTGTACTCCTGACTTTATGACAGGATCGGTTTGCTGTTGACTGTGGGAAAGTCTCAGGTGTTAAAAGTCCACGCATGGAAAACCAGACGCAGGTCATCCCTGCCTATGTGTGTGTATGTGTACGTGTGTGTGTGTGTGTTTGTGTGTGTGTATATATGCACATCTGGAGACGCCTTAAGTCCCTCATCTCTCAGTGCGGAAATCTTCTGCACGCACATCGAGTGTTAGCTGTGAGAACAGACTGAGACTGCTTCTCTTTGACACGGAGCTGGCTGAGGCAACACCGCTGTTGTCCGTTTTCAGTATTATTATTATTATTATTATTATTATTATTATTAATATTATTATTATTTCTCAACATTCAATGGCTCCTGTAACCCAAAACGGGGCAAATGAAAGGCCTTCCTCGGCTGACAACCGCAGGTCTAACAAGGTACGACACGCTTCATTTGACTTGTAACTGTTTTTTTAATCACTGCATATATTCTGCAATGGTTCGACCTCCTTATTATCTAATACGTTTTTATTCTTAATGATCCGTCTCTACTTTGTATTTCTCCGTTTTATTTCCACCATTCACACAGGGGTGGAGATAGATAGATAGATAGATAGATAGATAGATAGATAGATAGATAGATAGATAGATAGATAGATAGATAGATAGATAGATAGATAGATAGATAGATAGATAGATAGATAGATAGATAGATAGATAGATAGATAGATAGATAGATAGATAGACGTCAGCAAGACTTGAATCGACACTGTCACACATTAAGACAGGGCAGACAAAAGCAATGCAAAACTAAACACATGAATGTTCATAATTGTAAGGGAAATTATACATTGGACAACTTCGGGGATCAAGGAGAAACTCACGAATAGGGGTATGCATGTGTGGGAGATGGGAATGAAGATAAATTGAAAACAGAATTTCACATCTCATTGTATGTACCAGAGGTATTACATGTACTCATGAAATAATTTTATCTAAATAAAGACAAGTTTAGATAGGCAGCAAATATTTTTTTTTAAATTTTCAATGATTTAATTTGCATCTCTCCACTTTGTTTTCCCAGTTACGCAAACTTATGGTAGAAAAAGTAAGGAGGGACCGCATCAATTACAGCATCGAGCAATTAAGAACTCTTCTGAGGCGAGTAGAGCAAAGTGACGTGCAGACCTCCTCCTCCTCCTCCTCCTGCTCCTCCACCAAGCTGGAGAAAGCCGACATTTTGGAGATGGCGGTGCGTTTCCTGAGGGAGAGGGCCTTGATGGCCTGTAGCGCTGCGCCCAACTACTCTCAAGGTTTCTCCCAGTGTCTCCAGGAGACCCTCCGGCATCTGTCCCTGCACGCCCCCCTGCGGCCGGCTGAGAGAGAGGAGATCAAACGTTTCTACGTGCTACAGAGAGCCGCGCTGCAACAGCAGCTGTCCGCCGAGAAAGGCCGCAGGACTGTGGCAACGAAGCCTCCTCCGTCCCGGACAACGTTCCGGTCCCACGGCTCGCTGTGGAGGCCGTGGCTCACGGACAAATAATGAGGCGAGGGCGCGTGCCCTCGTGCCCCCCCCCCCCCCCAAAAAGCGTTTCTAAAGTGTGTGCTGTCTTTGATGGGACACTTGTTGACTGGAACATAGATGATCGTCAGCTGTGCAACATTTGCACATTTTACTTCATTTACCCTGTAACATTTGTCTGCAGTATACGGCAGATACAAAGTTCGTGATTTTAACCTGGATTTATTTTCTTTTTTGCCTTTTGTAAGGCGTTTTACCCTTACCCACGATGCCTTGTCTCATTGCCCCAGTATAAACTGGAGCAAAGGATCGGTGATAGCTTTCAACTAGTTATACTTGCATATTAAACATAACATTTTTACGACCTTGATTTGTTCGCTTTCAATTATTATTATTTTTGTTTTTCTTATATTTCATACAGTGGTTAAACAGTGCGTCCTAGTCTCTCCAACATCGCTTAAACTCAAAATAACGTTTGATGAGTTTTATCTGCGTTTTTTTTTTGGCGCGAAATTTTTCAGCATCAAGGACAAACCCATTATAACACGTTTCTTTCTTTCTTTCTTTCTTTCTTCCTTTCTTTCTTTCTGCTCTAATCTTTGGTTATCTGCCAAGGGACATTGTCTTTATTGTCTGTATGAACTGGTATGCTACGATGCCCTGCATGTGTACAAATGCACCATAACACTTTTAAAAGATCAGTGGACATGTTCTTGTCTTCTAGATTTCAATAAAAAGTTGTTGAAGTGTTTTTTTTGTTTTTGTTTTTGCAAAACATATTATTAGTTTCAACCGTGTTTGGGACATTTTAATGCTGATTAGCCAACATAATATGATTTATGTTCATAAAGTGTTGATCTGCTCGATATGTATTTGCATTTTGTCACATAAGGCCTGTATGAAAAGATGATTTTCAGTGAGGAAAAAGCGGATAAAATATACATTGAGTCGTATTCAATCAGAGCTGCTTATTGAGGAGAGGTTATCTGATTTTCTGTCATCATCATTATTCAGTTTTGCATACGATGAAAAACGCTGAAAGCACGTTTTTATTCAGTAAAACAAGCTAAAAACTAATGTTTCAACTGAAATATGAATGGTGATGACACGTCACAACAGCAACTTGGACACACGTCCAAGACACAATGTACTCAAACTGAGTAGAGGACAAACAGTGATCTTTATAAAAGACAAGTCAGTAGTTTATAATAAACATAATTAAAGTGAGACTATCCAACATTTTGTTTGTAAATAAACATACATTAATTAGTGCTCTCTAAAACAAAAACAGATGTAGCACCACATAAAGAGTCATGATACTTAACAACGATCATGTCAATGTCACTACAATAATGTGATAACAACAAGAAAACATTTTCTATCCAAAGGATAAAAGCGTTGATTTCATAATAGATCAACCTCGAATAATCATAAAGATTAAAGGCAGTATACACTATAAAAATAAAGTGAAATAAAAAGTTCGCACGGAAAAAACTAACAACACATTGTGACCATAAACGATCAGTTAATCACATTACACACAATTCAAACTGAGGTACGTCAGTTTTCCCAGACAACGCACTCACAGGGAGACACGCACTTGTCAATCAAAAGTTGTGAAGTGCACATGTCTCTACTGGGGCCTTCAGAGGGCGCTGTTGAGTGCTCCCTTCTTTTTGTGAGGCTGTACCTGGCTGGGAAGACAAGTCTGTTAATCTCTCCTATCCCATCATAGAACGATAAGATAAGAGGATACGAATAAGTGGTTCAGCAGTCTCTGGTGAGACTTAGTCTTCTCTTCATGCTTGGACAGGAAGCATGCCATCTCTTGGACACACCTGAATGTAAGCCTCGATCAGCTGGTACGGCGTGAGAAGGCAATGTCAAACAACTGGATGCTGCTGATAATGATATCTCACGAAGCAAACTTTCATCTCCAGGATGTCGGCTTTCTCCAGTTTGGAGTCAGCCTTTGGTGGAGAATTGAGCTGCTCAGTGCTGCTGCTGATTCACTCTAGGTATAACTTCTCCATCAGTGGCTCTCTTAGCTGCAGAGAAAAGAGGAGTGTCAATGATAAGCTTATTCTCAAGCAAGAATCATTGATGAATGTCATAAAGGTGAATGATGACAAATGATCACAGATGGAATTCACATTCACATGAACATGAATCGTCACGTTACCTTGTGGGTCAGAGTCTGTGGCTCCTTAGAGTAGGTCATAGCTGTAGTGATTGTAGCTGTCATGACTGGATATCTGTGATGCAGAGGTCTCCATAGAGAGAGTCTGATCACCATTGGCTTCATCCCTCCAATTTATATGACCAAATCTCCATATGAATATGTGGGTCTTGGTTTGGTTGGACTTTCTCACAGTCTCAGCCAATGGGAGAGTCGGGGATCACAATAAGAAATTCAAAGCAGCCACATGCTCAATGCTCTTATTGCTGAGGGACAATGGCTGGATCTCAGGGGAACAGGTGAATGGCTGTGAGATGATAGAGAGAGACTTTGTGTGAATCTGGGAAAGTGGTGACCCTGTAAAGAGAGCAGATCTGCTGCCTGATGTTGGGATCAATGACTTTGACTGAGCACACGCTCCTCATCCCATCACACGTGTGAGACTCACATTGACTGTTTACATCAAAACATTTCATATTTACCCATCTTTCAAGATGTTTTGATCAGGACCAGTATTTTATGACAGTTGAATCACTTTTCATGCCCCTTAATCATGCCAATGATGAAATGCATTGACTTTGAACAATATCAGCCATTATGTATTTATGCAATATGCTTGATTAGCCTTATTATTTAGATAAACACCCAGCTTATTAATATGGTACGGTGTCCCAGTGGCTAGCACATTTGCTTCACAGCAAGAAGGTCCTGGGTTTGAACCTCAGGCTGTCCCAGGTCCTAACTGTGTGGAGTTTGCATGGGTTAACTCCCACCATCAAAAGACATGCATGTTAGGGTTAATACTCCTGATTGTGCTCCTGATGACGCATGGAAAGAAGAACTTGGTCCCCGGGCACTGCATGGAGGTTGTCCACACAGCTGCCCACTGCTACCAGTGTGTGTTGGTATGGTTTGAATGCAGAGGATGAATTTCCTCATGGGGACTGATAAAAGTACATCTTATCTTATCTTATCTTATCTTATCTTATCTTATCTTATCTTATCTTATCTTATCTTATCTTATCTTATCTTATCTTATCTGTTGTTATCATGAATAGTAAAATCCCAAAGATGAGTTTGTTCAAAATCACATCTGAACTCTTATCAGCTCATAACTGATGGCAGATGAGTAAGAATCAATGTTTTCAACAAGATGTGATCAGTATTAGTTTGCAAGCAATTGATTCCTCCAAGTCTCTTGGCAGAATTGCTCTGAGGAGATATTGAGCTAAGAAGTAACTCTGGGTTGATCCCAGATATGGTGTTGGAATGGAGCAGATGTGTCTCCAGCCCTGTGTTTGGCCGTCGATGTGAGTAGAGAGTCGGTCAGAGTTTCTCACGCTGATCTCTGTGTACTGTGGTCAATGCACCACAAAAGCACATTGAATAGACCTTTAGTCATGGTTTTTGCAGTTATGGGGCACAGGCCTGACGTCACACAAACCATCTGGCGGGAAAAAGGCAATATTGGCTGGCTCTGGTGGTTTATGATTAACATTCAAAGGAGCATCCAAAGGAACCTCACGAAGACAATCCATCGACACGTCACAGCAAGTTTTTCCAGTGGTTTCATGAGCAAATAAATAAATAAACCAGTGATAAAAAGTTTGAATTTGGACTCAGACATGAAGAATATATACCTACTTCAAACATCTCAGTGAAATAAAAATAATAGTATCAAACAGTATAATTGAGGTTTGAGACGGTTTGGTCATGAAGTGTGCCAAGTCCCCTCAGAGAATTGTCAGGTGCTGGTGGGGTGGAGGATGCTAATCCCACTGAACTGTGACTCTGCTCTCCACAGCTTTCCCACACTCCCACCATTGACAGAGACTCTGGCCAACAATAGGCGTGTGCCTTGTTAAATGCTAATTCATCCCCACACAAGCAGGCCCCATGATCCTGCCCACAGTAAACAACATTTAGAAAGTCTTTTAGTAACAAACAAATACTTAGTGTTGGTAGAGGCAAAGAATGCTGGGAAGAGCGGGATTTCACAAAGATTTTCAAAGAGACCAATTAGAAAAGAAACTTTAACGAGTCTTTCAGGTACCCCAGTGTTTACTGAACAATTAGTACACGACATTTCAATTCTCTTGTTTTTTTTTTGGTTTTTTTTTTTTATGTCAAAGATTGTAAGATGATGATTTGGACATTTGAAAATGATTTTAGTGGAATTTTTTTCAGGCAAAATAAGACTTTAAACTCGCAAAAGTGCATAGAAAACTACACTTTGAAGCTCGACATTAGTGGGTTAATATTAAATGGATGGATAGATACCCCCCTCTCTTCCTCCACAACCCCAGGGTAGGGGTCTGGGTCTATTGTCCCATAGGGGCTCTGTGAGTGAGTTTCCACTGGTTTCCCACACTCTGTCCTTTCACCGCATTCACCGGAGGAACAATGGACGTGTGTCTTATTACACATCACATTATCTATATAGTGTGACCCCATAGTTCAAGAGGGGACACAGTAAATCTTAACTGCGGACCACAAAAAAACTTTAACAGTTCATCACCTCAATATACGGAATTATTCAGACAAAAAAAAAAACAAAACTTCGGATACATTAAATGTATGTTGAATTTACAAAGAAAATGTCTGCCCTGGCATATATTTGGAGGTCTAACCCTTGCTGAAACTAGCTTTTTTCAGCATCACCCCAGCACACATTTATATACTTATACATAGTATTCATACTTGAGACCAACCAAGTCCAACCAAAGTCCACTGTTCACCACACGCACAGCAGCAGTAAAAGGTTCAAAAACTTACACTAGGCCTACCTTCATTTATCCTACCCCAAAGTTTTCCAGCTTGCCTTGGGATTTAAACTAACAACTCCTAGGTCTCACACCCTTTTCTCTAACCTCCAGCATAGGCGGATTATGAGAAAATTGACCCCTGGGCACAGGTGTGTAACCCCCCCCCCCCACTGACTTGCAGCCAACAGCACAATAACTAAATTCACCTTTACCTCAACATGATTTAGTGCACATACACACAATTAACACCTACAGCATATTAATTATTAACTAGGCTATTCCTTCACATTTTCAGTAGGACTTTCGGGACTCTGTTATTGACATGAATGCCCTTTCTAAGCCCTTTGACTATGCAACAAGAAATGCAAGGTTAATAACAGTGACTTCATGCAGAGCCTCTGGCTTAGGGGCCCCCTGAGCCTATGGGCCCCTGGGCTTGGACCCTACTAGGCCCGTTCGGTAATCCTCCCATGCCTCCAGGGTCCTTTATTAGTATGACAAATTCAGTCAGTCAACTCAACTTCACTCATTGCAGGACTTCAGACTGATATTGTCATCCTGAATGTGATTAGGAGGCAGACATTAAAGATGGAGAACCTTACTCCGTAAATCTATGATTTGCTACTGTACTATAACAACTAGAGGACCACACCCATCAAAAACAAAATATGCAAGAGAGGGATTTATAGAGGATTTTGTTTATTCAACTAAGCTCAGTGAGGCACAGCCCAGAAAGGCTGCAGCTTGAGGAAGTTTGCAGTGATGACACATCACAACTGAAACTTGGACACATCTCCAAGACACATTGTACTCTATACATAGCACATAGCAGAGAGTAGAGGATTGGTCACCTGTTTAAAACAGACAGATGGCATTTTTTAACATAAACATTTCTTTTACAAAAACTGTTAATCACAACAATGCTAATATGTTTAACATAAAAAAATTCTCATTGATTTCAATAAAAATTCAAATTCAGTGACGGAATAATCTGAACGCAGATAGATTCTTAGTCAGCACACAGTGAGAATATCCTTCTGCCTGGTGCAGGTAAATTAACTTTCCCAGAGGTACAGTCAATGACATACCCACATAGCAAAGCAAATAACATGTCCTCACAGAGGACAACGCATGTCATTTCAAAATAATACAGCATAGTTTATCATTTTGATCATGGTGCTTATCCAAAATGATCATCTTGACCAATCTGAAAACAGATCATCTCTGGACAATCACAAAGATTAAAAGTAAAAAGTTCCCATTATGGGCTGTATACCCCCATACTCTATCAGCTACTCTATTTGAAACAAGATATAAATCCCAGAAACATTCTTAAGCAGTGATCTTTAAACAGATCAATACTATATAATCATAGAGATTAGGCATTTTATGAGCCAAAGGCTGTCACAATACACAGCGAAGAAAAAAAAATTAATTCGCTAATAGAAGTAAGTACAAGTTATGAACCATAAAATCATTCAACAAGGTACAGCCCACAGCAGTGACACATGCTGTTGAATTTTGATTTTCATCGAAAATGCAATTTCTCTCATCCACTGGAGAGGCTTAAAAGTGAAATTATCACATTCTTATAAACAGAACATTATTTGCTTTTCTATAATTTTGTCCTTTAACAAAAAAGGGTTGACAAACTTTTGACCAATGTGGTCGACACTGTTTGAGCAAATAGTTTCACACGTCTGTTTGTCTCTACCAAGGCCTCCAGAGGAGGCTTTTAACTGGACTCTTCTCTTTGGCATCGAGTTGAACGGCAGATGTCAAAAGAGGCAGATCATTCTCGCTTATCTTCTTATCGGCAGAGGTCTGCAAGCTCTGGACGTGGTTCAGGAGTCTATGGTGGGACTGTGTCTTCGTCTCATCCTTGGACAGGATGTGCACCATCTCATGGAAACACCTGGAGTAACCCTGGCTGGCATATGCCGAGCAGGAGGAGGATTTATACTGCAGCTGTTGTCTCATGAAGCAAACCGTCATCTCCAGGATGTCTGCTTTCTCCAGCTTGGAGTCGGGCTGTTGTTTCAGGAACTCTGGACCTAGAAGAGACTTGAGCTGCTCAATGCAGCTGTTGATGCGCTCTCTGCGAAACTTCTCCACCAGCGGTTTTCTTAGCTGCAGAAGGAAGAATAGAGCCATTATTGAAATTACTCTCAAGCACCAACTCAATATGATTAAATAACAAAGAAAAATATCAATGTCTTCATGAGGTTGACTCTTCACATTACCTTGTGGGTCAGAGTATGGGGCTCCTTAGAGTAGGTCATAGCTGTAGTGATTGTAGGTGCCATGGCTGGATCTCTGTACTGCAGAGGTCTCTGCAGAGAGAGTCTGATCACCACTGGTTTCATCCCTACTATTTATAATCCCAAATCTCCATATGAATGTGTGGGTCTTGGTCTGGTTGGACTTTCTCACAGTCTCAGCCAATGGGAGAGTCGGGGATCACAATAAGGAATTCAGAGCAGCCACATGCTCAATGCTCTTATTGCTGAGGGACAATGGTTGGATCTCAGGGGAACAGGTGGAGGGCTGGGTTTGGATGGGACAGGGTGGGGGAGGGTTTGGGGCTGTTGATGGAGAGAGACATTGTGAGAAGCTGGGAAAGTGGTGACCCCATTAAATACAACAGATCTACTGCCCAACATTCGATCAATGACTTTGACAAAGCCTATCCTGTCAATTATCTGGAAGAACTTTTTATTTTCTTCAAAATTGTGTGGTAACTTTTGATCTTGTTCTAACAGCAAACATATAACAAAATAATGCTTCTTTATGAATT
Source organism: Lampris incognitus (assembly GCF_029633865.1). Lineage (NCBI taxonomy): Eukaryota > Metazoa > Chordata > Actinopteri > Lampriformes > Lampridae > Lampris > Lampris incognitus. The sequence goes on from NC_079212.1 coordinate 109,003,613, forward strand.
TAAGGAGTTCAGACTAGAATGTTTCATAGTATTATGTTGTATTCCTTGGCATCTGAATTATAGTTAAAATTTGTTTATCTATAACTATACATTTAATCATGTTGTTTACATACGCTTTAATTTTCTGTAGCACAAAAAAAGTCACCAAATAATATTTCTACTAAAAATGGCAAAGCTGATGTGGCTCAATATTTTGAGGATTCTGTTTCATTTTCTCGTAATGGTCAGAAAGTGACCAACATTCATTCATTTTGCAGTGATAGGGTCCCTTTCCAGATGTAGCAGATGTTTTCTGTGTCTTGCAGCGTATAGCCGGGGTGAGTAGAGACCTAAAACTGTTTTCCCAGAGTTCTGTGATCAATGAACCACAAAAGCTGATGAATAGACCATTTGTGATGGCGATTAGCCCTTCAGTGCTCCAGTGAAGACTGATTATGACATCATCCGCCATCTGGAGGGAAACAACAACGCTGCTTGGTTTTCCCTCCTTTTTTTGTGCTGCTGTATTGGAGGTTTGCCCTTGTTGAGACCTGCACAGCAGTTATCTATGGTTTGGTTTCCTGGTTTCGATTCATTTCAGTCTGATTCATATTTGGAGTATAGTGCCACCTGTGGAAACTTGGCTGTGCCACAGCTAAATTGCAATTATTAAAAGTGGGCTATATTGAAAACAAGTTGTGTTATTGCTCTTTATGTTTAGTTTTCTTTAGTATTCATAAAAAGACAAACTGCAATTTGCATACCATATCTGAGCTTTAACTAATTACAATGAACATTTTGCAGTGTATGTCATACTAAGGTGATGTTTTCAGAGAGTTGGTGTGATCTTCTGCTTGGATGAAGAAAAACAGACAAAACAGGATCCTATTATTGCTTATATTTCTATTATTAACTTGTTTTTTCTTGCTGTTGGTGTTGTTGTTGTTGGGTTCGAACCCTGGGGTAGTCCAACCTTGGGGGTCATCCCAGGTTGTCCCCTGTGGTGGAGTTTGCATGTTCTCCCCATGTCTGCGTCGGTTTCCTCCGGGTGCTCAGGTTTCCTCCCACAGTCCAAAGACATGCAGGTCAGGTGAATCGGCCGTACTAAATTGTCTCTAGATGTGACTGTGTGTGTGTGTGTGTGTGTGTGTGTGTGTGTGTGTGTGTGTGTGTGTGTGTGTGGGCCCTGTGATGGCCTGTCCAGGGTGTCTCCCTGCCTGCCACCCAGTGACTACTGGGATAGGCTCCAGCATCCCCGCGACCCTGAGCAAGGATAAGTGGTTTGGATAATGGAAGAAAGAATGAATGAATGAACTTTTTTTCTCTCTTTCCTGTAGTGTTTTATTATTGAGCATGGAGATTGTAGCCGGTGGAGCTGGGTTCATGCATTAGTTTGAAGCCAGGGAGAAGGAGGAATGGTTCATCTAGGCACCCAGGGACACCGATGCATAAATGATGTCACCTTTTTGTGGGTGTTTCAGCAGTCAGGAGAGACGTGTAGGGACTCTATGACAGTCTGAACTGTGTGTATTTTTGACAGTAAAACAAATATTTGACATGTTCATGCCCTTGCAAAACCATTATTAGACATTGTCACATGCACTTAACTGGGGTGTATTGACTTAGTGCCATGGTTTTGATAAATCTGTCAATGTTATCGTGCTCCATGTGCAAAATATGATTTTCCATTTTATCTCTCCTGTAAAGGGCTTTACACTGCAGTCGCTTGAGCCAAAGCACTTTGCCTCGATGCAGTACCCTGCACCTCTCGGCGATAAACTCATAAGAAAAGAAATGGGGAAATAACATTGATAGAAACTGTTTATTTAGTCATGAACATAAACTTTGTCATAATATAGCATTTATCCATAGAAAAATTGAGCAATAATGCTCAGATTCTGTGATTTCCCTTTAACTAAGGGCCGGTGCCCAGCTTCCCGAGTGTCCAGCACTCCATTGTTTCAGTCATTTCAGTCAGGGCACCTCTCACCTGAAGCAGGTTCAATCTTTTTGAAAGGAAATTTCAGATCTGGGTCAGCAAGTAATGTTCTTAGTGTTGCACGATGCGGGGAGGTTTTCCATACAGGGACAGTTCAGACAGCATCAGAAACGTTGTTAATCAAAGGTAGCTCTATGTAATTAACTTCCCTTCCATCCTTACATTGACCCAAACAAGCCTGTCCACATTAGCTATATTACATTAAAAAAAAAACAATTCACTTGAAGCGTTTCAAGTATAATTTTGCTTAGATCTGGTACGTTTATGTCAACATAGTTCACATGAGACTAGATATGTACAATAGACTTTCCTGAAGAAAGGCTAAAGCAGTACAACTGCTTGGCGCAACGCATATAATGCATTTCAAGAATAAACTCAGATTTCAAACAAATAGAAAAAGGGGGCAGCAATTAATCTCCATATAATGTTATACAGAGATTAGCAATCATGAAGAAAAAAAGCAGCGACAGCAAAAAACAACACCTGAACATCTCTCAAATCAAATCCGGTCCATATTCAGACAACTAAAGAAAATGCAAGCATCTATAGGCAGCTTGTGAGACTTCTCAGTTCCTTTATCGAGTCCTGGTTCACATTAAAGGCACAGTGGTGCCACATCCTCCTCCGAGTTGGGAAACAGACGTAGTATCTCCCGTGAACATTTGGAGTAGCCGTTGTGTGACAGCAAGGCCTTTCTCAGTGTGAAGAAGGAGGCGGTCTTCTCCAGGACGTCTGAAGCAGGGATGCCATTCTGCAGATGTTCCCCAATCAGCGCCTTCAGTTTCTCCATGCCGCTGCAGCATTTCCTCTCCAGCATGTGGAGTTTACACCTGAGACAAACGAAACCAACATCAATACATCCGCTCAAAAATGCTCATCATTCCCCAACTCTCAGATGCTGTGATATTAGATATTACACAATGGTGTTTGATGCTTTTAGTGTTTTTTGTTTTAATTTTGAAAATACTGTTTACATCCTTGTCTCTGTGTTAACATTCTTTGCATATGCAAATCAATTTGTCATGAAATAGATATTATCTTATTGCATCACCATTTCATCTAATTGTATGGATGACAATCTTCAACCAGGTCATAAATATTCAATTATATTGCAACTTTACTTACCTAAAATACTGTTCATTCATGCTAACATGAAGACCAAGATCCATGTAGGTAGCCATTTTCAAATTTAGGACTTGAGTTTAGCTTTTTTTTAGAAATTAAAAATGATTGAAATTGTGCCGTTGGTCTGGATGCAGGATGCCTCAGGATTGTGTATCTCTTGCTGCAGTCGTTTGTTAGCTGGTGGTTCACGAAATCTTCTCTGTTAATCTCTGCGTCGGCACGCTGAATTTATGCTCCACTTCCTGAGCGGTCTCTGCTGTCTAGCCAATCCAGAGGCTGAGCGCTTCGGATAATGGTCTGAATTTAATGGCTGTCACATGGAACAGGTGGGATGTTGTTCTCCAAGCCATATGTCAATGAGATGAGCCAAACTATTCCCTGGGAAAGTGCCTGTGCCCATGTGGGCTTATCCAAATCAGGTTTCTAATTAAAACTTAATTCATTCCCTAGCAAGTGTTACATGAGTGATATATAACACTGACAGCTATCAGGAAATAGAAAATGTTTCAAAATTCCCAGTGATCTTTTTTTTTTTTAAGAATCCAGTTCATGTTTCAATCAGGGATATTAAAATAATGTACAGATAGAAACTCTGCAGAACAGCAGAAACATACATATGTATTAAAAGTGATCAGTTATTATTTATAAAATCCAATAATCTGATAATATAAGTTAAGATAAAAATACAAGGGATACAATTTTATTTATTTATTTATTTTTAGTTCTGCAAGCCAGATGGGACAAGCACAGTAAACTATCAACTATCAATAAGTTTTTTTTTGTTTTTTTGGCTGAGGCATGGGAACAGGCCCGAGGCTTTTGTGAGAGCAGGCACACTTGTATTGTGTGGGCAGCCGGGCGGGCTGCATACAGAAGTGTGGGAGGCCATGCGTGGCGGTGGCTCCCAGCTCAGGAGGGAGGAGGGCGTGTGACCGGGGCACGCTCAGCCTTGTGCAGGGAGCCAGCTGTGGAGGCTCAGAGGAGGCAAGGGTGCTGTCTATAGGACCACTGGGAAACCTGAGACTCTGCACAGACAGACTGACTGACAGGCAGACAGACAGATAGGGAGACAGACAGACAGACAGACAGATAGATAGGGAGACAGATGAACACTAGATAAGTAGAGATGGGCTGATGGTAAATCTATCCAAATTCACTTCTGATGCATTTTTCATCGTGAAATAATAGTAAACCCACCTTTCTGTAGACACCTATCTCACTTATCAAGTATTTCGCTTTTGAGACAATTATCTCAAAATTAAGATTTCAAGAAAATAAAACAGAATAACGTTGTATATCCATGGCTTTTTACTTTGTAGCTTACCACTAGAAAACAAGAGGCAACCAGCCCCCACCAACAATGTTTATTCAGTCTAAAGTAGTGATGTGATCTTTTTCAATTCCTTGAAAAATCTTGTCTTTTAAAGTACAGGAAAAACTGTTGAAAGTTGACAATATATAATTTAGTTTACATTTGTTGATTTTTCCTGTTGTGGTGTAGTGTTGTTATTCTATGTGAAGTACACTGAGAGAGCCACGAATCCAGAGTCAAGTTCCATGTATGTGCAAACCTACATGGCCAACACACACGATTCTGATTCGGATTTTCTGTGCAACACAAGCTTGTGTAGCATTATATTTCAAAGAACAGTAATAATTGACTCTACTTGTTTACGTAAAAAGCTGACAGCTGAGTCCCCACACAGACAGACAGACAGACAGACAGACAGACAGATAGATAGATAGATAGATAGATAGATAGATAGATAGATAGATAGATAGATAGATAGATAGATAGATAGATAGATAGATAGATAGATAGATAGATAGATAGATAAATCCTAGAAAAGTAAAATGAAATAATGTTAAAAGGTAATGTAATGTAATGTAAAAGGTAAAAAGCCAGTCATGAAGGCAACTAGTAGCCACTATATGAGGTGTAGTATATGCCATAGAAAGTTCCACTCAGGATTTGCAAAGTTCATATCCTATGCCATGTGATGAAAAGTGTGTTGTCGGTAAAAGTCATTGATCCCAACATCAGGCAGCAGATCTGCTCCCTTTACAGGGTCACCACTTTCCCAGATTCACACAAAGTCTCTCTCCATCATCCCTCAGCCCTCCACCTGTTCCCCTGAGATCCAACCATTGTCCTTCAGCAATAAGAGCATTGAGCATGTGGCTGCTCTCAATTCCTTATTGTGATCCTCAACTCTCCCATTGGCTGAGACTGTGAGAAAGTCCAACCAGACCAAGACCCACACATTCATATGGAGATTTGGGAATATAAATAGGAGGAATGAAGCCAGTGGAGATCAGACTCTCTCTACAGAGACCTCTGCATCACAGATATCCAGCCATGACACCTACAATCACTACAGCTATGACCTACTCTAAGGAGCCACAGACTCTGACCCACAAGGTAATGTGAAGACTCAAGTCAATGGAGACATTAACAATATTCTCGATTATTTGATATTATCCATTTATTATTTATCTATATTATTCATACTCATTCTGTGCTTTCAGAATACATACTTATTCATGACTTTCTTCTTTCTCTCCTCCGCAGCAATGAAATCCCCTGTCAGAAAAGCAAGTCAACAGCTACATTGAGAAGCATGAGCAGTATTTCCTGGCTCCTCGGTTCCTCAGATAACTGCCAGAGATGATATGTTGCTTTACAGGGCAAAAGCAACACTATCGAAGTGAAAATTCCTCCTCCTGCTGAACATCTGCCTATCGGGGCTATGTCCAGATGTGTCTGAGAGATGATGAACCATCCTGTTCAAGAGGACAGTCCCAGAGAAGGACTGCAGGACAACTTTCAGTTTTTCTTTTTAGTACCTGTGGTTGTCCTCTGTTATAATGGTGCAAAGTGATGAGCCTCCTCTGAGCTCCCATGTTCAACCCGGTGAAGAGAAGAGTCGGCTCAGCAGCCGCCCCTGGCGGCTCTGATAGAGCACTGCCACTGGGGCTTTGCTAGTGGAAAACTGTGACTACACTGGTAAAACTTTGTTGTAGAAAGACATTATGATTGGAAGTTGAAGACAGATTTCTGTATGAACAGAAGGTCTTGGTTTGACAACAGAGCTTCATTGACAGAAGTTTTAAATTTCATTTTCTATCAAAATAATGAAATGTTATGAGATTTTTAACTGCAACAACCTTTGGTGTTTTGAATGACTCTAGGATTGATTATTCGCTAGATTATATTGATCAATGTGATCAGATACGTCTTTCTGATTTGACAGCATTTTGCCATAGACTCATCCCACCTTGGATTCTATGATTATGAAAATTTTCCCAAATGGATATTTTTTAATCTTTGTGATTGCCTACAAGATTATCTGTTTTAGGATCAATTAATTGTCTCTGCAGACTTATTTGAAAAGTGTAAATGATTTGATTGATGATTAACACCATGTGTACTGATATTGATAGCCTAATTGACTTAATAATGTCCTTCTTGTTAAGTTGTAACATTTTCTTTACTATGTAGACTGGTTTGTATACTCAATTACCCTTCCACTGTTTGGGGTATTTACTCATATTGTGTAGAATTATATAACATCCATGTGATTATCAACACCTTATCATTTTTTTGTGATGTATATAGCTTGCCATGCATCATGGTGCACAGAAGTTATAATTGCATTGTAAATAATTGTTTATGTTAAACATTGTTATCTGTCTTTTTCCATCAGATGTTTAAATTTCTACTCAGTTTGAGTACAATGTGTCTTGGCAGTGTGTCCAAGTCCCTGTTGTGATGTGTCATCACGTCTGTCCACTGTTAACAGAGTCATTTGTCCTTTACATGACACACTGAGATTTATCTAATAAACAAATGTTAACAGCAACAGCCTCTGGTACTGTGGGTTATTATAGATAAGGTTTACTATATTGATTTAAGAACTTTATTATAACAACCCTGTCTGACCATACTGTTAGCGTCTTAGATGTGGCCTTGCACTACAAGATGATGGTGCTTGACTTGAATACTTTAAGTCCAAAGCTCTCAGGTGTGAAGATATTTCACTTTACTGCATAATGTCAAGTTTTATTTGTCATATATAAAAGCAAGTTGACATTTATTTTCACAATGAAGTACTTGGGTACAGTTACAGGGCACAGCATATAGTGCAGTTATAAATGATGCACTTGAAGCAGCACTGTACAGATGTGCACATGCGCCACAAAATTCACTTTACATTAAAAAAAACATATAAAAAAGTGTGTTCAGGGTAAATACTTCTTCTTTCTCCAACCTAAGTAACTTCAGATGGTGATTTCAGAAATTACAGAGAGAAAAAAAGGTAAATATTAATGCGGTAAATTGGAGAGTTACTGCTTCCCTGCCTGACAAATGAGTTCACCATCTGAAAATGAACGTGCTGTGTAAGAAGACACACACCTATTGTCCTTCCCATGACAGTAAATGGAAAACATGTGGGAAACCAGTGCCAAGTCTCTCAGGGCCACTGTGGGACCACAGATCCACTCTTCTACCCCTGGGGCAGGGAGAAGACAGGGAGGAATAATCACATAGAGATAAACTAAAATTCAAAGAGTCTGATTTATTGTTCCTCATTCTATGTTTTCACAAATCTACAAACACAGCTCTAGCCTGTTGCTTTTCCAATGCCTTTGGTGGACTGAACGATTGAATTGGTTTATAAACCACCTCAGCAAAATATGATTTAAAGCACTGTTAAGTGGGAGACATCCATTAATTTTCTCTCTGAATGGTGTCTTCGCCTTTCTCTTCTTCTGTGTGTGTGAATGTTGTGAGCGATGTGAGTCCCCCCTGTGTGCATGTGTACTCTGTCCTCCTCTCAGGTCTCCATGGCAACCATGGTCACCACTTGGACGCTGCTTGGCATCCTCCTCATCACATTCTTTATATGTCTTATAAAACCCTAAGTTATCCTGTTTCAATGTTATATCCTTCTCTCTCGACAATGTGTGACTAATGTTTTTTTTTATTGTCTTTTCTTCCGTGTATGTGAATGGTGTGATGTGAGTCTCCCCTGTGTACATGTGTAGTCCGTCCTCCTGTCAGGTCTACATGGTGATGGTGGTCGTGTGGTTCAGGTTTTGGCTGTTCCGGTGGCATCTGCCTGTTACAGTTCAGTGAGATTAGCCTCCTCCATCCCACCAGCACCTGGCTATTCTCTGATGGGAACGGGCACACTTCATGACCAAACCATCATAAAACCCTATTATACCAAAAACTACTACCACTACAACTTTCGGCTGCTCCCGTTAGGGGTCGCCACAGTGGATCATCCATTTCCATTTCTTCCTGTCATCTGCATCTTCCTCTATCACACCAGCCACCTGCATGTCCTCCCTCACCACATCCATAAACCTCCTCTTTGGCCTTCCTCTCTTCCTCATCCCTGGCAGCTCCATATTCAGCATCCTTCTCCCAATATACCCAGCATCTCTCCTCCACGCATGTCCAAGCCATCTCAATCCAGCCTCTCTTGCTTTGTCTCCAAACCGTCCAACTTGAGCAGTCCCTCTAATATAATCATTCCTAATCCTGTCCTTCTTCATCACTCCCAATGCAAATCTTAGCATCTTCAACTCTGCCACCTCCAGACTTAATGACCAAACCATCATAAAACCCCTGTTTCTGCTCTATTACACCAAAAACAAACCACATTATTCCATTTCACCATCAATTTTATTGACCGGTCTCCATTCAAACTGATTTAATGAAGTCAATCAAAGACACATATTATACTGGAGTGGCCATATCAATTCAATGAAAGAAAGACAATTGTGAGCACTTGAAACTGAGAAAAAAAGGGAAATACCAGTGGCCCTTCTCTTCTTGCAGATGGCCGGTGACCCAGGCCCCGTCGGCATTATAACGTAACCAGGAGCAACTCCTCATAGGCCATTCAAAGTCCTTTTGTGGCTGTGAAAGAAACTCTGACACATGACACATCTGGACACATATAAACGCATCTGGACATATCTGGACACGTATGAACAAGTCTGGACACATCTGGACACATGTATGCAAATCATCTCAAGCCTTTGCCGAAACCAAAACTATATCTGTTACTACAGCTATGGGGACACGTGTATAAATTTGAGCTACTCTCGTATTTATTTTGTTCTAAACTTCATAACTAAATCAATCAGTGACAGCCTACAGTAGATATATATCCCTTGTTGATATCAGTGAATCCCTGTGAGTCTCACGAGAACATGTGATCGATTGTTTTCAAAACTTACAAAGGTTTTGTTTACAGAAAAGGTGTGGTGACAAGTGGACTAGGGTGATGTGTGATCAGATCATCCAGCATGTGTAAAATGTGTCATTAGGCAGGACTTTATATATCATTGCATCTACATCCATACATGTGTCTATATGTGTACATCATGTATTTATCATAGTTCAACACTCAAGCTTTATTTGTGAATGAGCTAACTGTGTTTTCAAAGAAAATAAAGAATTCAACATTTTTCTTTACCAGTACTGATTGTGTGGTCTTAGTTATGTATTTTATCTTTTCTCACCTTGTAAATATCATAGGCTGTGACCTGCGTGTCTCCGATTTCGTTGTTTATTGAAACAATTACCTGTTTAATGATCAATATTTCTTGAGAATATTACTGTGTTGGATAGAGTCGTGTTATGGCTAACTTGAATTCTGCTTCAACTTTGGGCCGCTTGTTAGTTTTTATTTATGGGATTTTTCATTGCTGATCTGTTTTAAGATCTATTTCTCATAGCAATATTTGTTTTGATTAATTGAATAAGTGATGATGGGGAATCAAATTGTCAAACATCACCAATTGTCATGCTTTTATTTTCCTTAAGAACGTATTGCCACTGCTGATACTTTACTCACTTGGCTGGGTACAATTAGGGGGGAAAAGGGGGGAAAATCCAAAAAAGAAAAAAAAAGACAGACATCTTCCTTGGATATACACAAAAAAGTGATGACATACAATGACCTAATATTTTTTTTTGTTTTTTGTTCATTGGTCTGACAACGACTTCTTCAATTTGTCACTCACCTTGTCAATGTCTTTGGCTCATTCATCAGATCCTATTTTGATGTGACTATATTGTAATCAATTACACATTGATCAATTATTTTTGTATCTTCCACCCCTCATAGTTTTCACCATAAAAACAGACACCAGACAACAGAATATAAGTTGTTTTTGTTTTTTGTTTTTTTGGTGCCTTTCAGCAGTGCTGCAGCAACCCCCTCCACCCCCCACCCCTCCACTTCTCCTCTCCCTAACTCACCACCAAGTGTTGGGGTCACACTCTGTAGCAAATGTGATGGGCCATAAGACACACGCCTATTGTTACTCTAGTGAATGGAGAGAGTGTGGGAAACCAGAGGAAACTCACTCACAGAGCCCCTATGGGACAATAGACCCAGACCCTTACCCTGGGCTGGACAGGGTGGGGTGGGGGTCTGGGCTGGCAGGACAGGTCAAAATAGGGGAGTCCATATGAGGAACAACTGATCTGTTTCAAATCACCCCTTTCAGTTTTAATAAATATAGTTTTCATACAGGAAAAAAAAAGACTATTGTGTATGGTCATGGCAGGGATATACTCCTGTTTCCTGTCATTGCCTTTGACCAAGGCACTGTCTTCAAATCTGGAGCTGGTCCGCAGGCTACCCACTGCTCCTTATGTTTGGGATTGGTTAAATGCAGAGGACAAATTCGCATTTATAAAAATACGTATACTTGGCAAATCAGAATCAGAATCAGAATACTTTATTCATCACCCCAGAAATAAAATGATTTCTTCCTCTTCTATATGTACTTTTTGAATGTCGTATTACTGATATTTAAGGAGGGCAAGATTAACTTAAATCACTACAGGGTCTCTACTGTAGTCTAGTTCCATGTTTTTTCCCATTCATATATTCTTTTTTACTTTTCTGAAAAGTTACAGTATGCTGGAATGTATTAAAACAATACCTTATTAGTTTTGCAAACAACTTGATGTTTTACTCAATGGATGCTTTGAGCACAGATACCATGTGTTTGTTTCTGAAAAGTTTCAAATGTTCTCTGCTTTGGAAAATGAGGGGGAGCTGCTTGCGTGGGGATGAATTAGCATTTAACAAGGCACACGCCTATTGTTGGCCAGAGTCTCTGTCAACGGTGGGAGTGTGGGAAAGCTGTGGAGAGCAGAGTCACAGTTCAGTGGGATTAGCATCCTCCACCCCACCAGCACCTGACTATTCTCTGAGGGGACCTGGCACACTTTGGGGCTTTCACACTCCCAGACCCTCTTTTTCTTCAATAGCTGTGAACTTGCCCAGTCTGACATCATTTTGCAGTAATTTGCTGTAGTCACGAGATTGTGGATGGTACGTTGTCCCAAAACCCTTGTTCTATATTTCCATTTGAGAAAACGAATGGAAATATTGTCTGTGACTGACACAAAAAAAAAAGATTTTTTGAGCTAAATGCTATCTTTTGATAGCAACCATATGAATTTTGAAGCAGTAATATACTGACAAAGAATCTATTGCTAACAAGATGCTAAATGCTGACAGTCTGACTGTAATTTTCCAAAAGAGTGGCCCAGCTAATTAGTTTTATTCACAACATTGCCCTTGTGAGTAAATTATGGCATCAAAAATTCACAAGAGTGCCACTTTAAGACAGCATCTGCCTCATGGATCAATATCAGAAGGTGAATTTACCTTGTGCAAAACAGATCTCATTCCGGGATTTAGTTTTTTCAAATGAAAAACTATCGTGAGGATTTTGGTGTATTCATCTGCCATGTTGCGGAGAATTTTGTCCTGCAAAGTGACAGCATGGCTAGGCCACTCTATTCATCTATCTAAATATTTATCAATATTTTGTTGTTGAATTATACATCTTGCTAGTTAATTATAAACTCTCAAAACCAGCCAGTCTTCTTCATTTTCCACCAGATGGTTTGTTAATTCATGATCTGCCCACAGAATTACTCCTAGCCACCATCCATCACTGAAGCTCCATCCAAAGTCTCTTGAATTGCATTTGACTGCAGGACTTAAGTGCACTCAGCATGGGAAACTCTGTCCAGACAGAGGTCACATCTGCTACATCTGTACGATACAATGTGTATCATCTTAGGATCTTTTTTTTTGGACAAAACATTTTCTTCACATTTTCTCATGCAGAACCATTTATCTTTAACCGTTAAAACAAAAATTGCTTTTTATCATGAGCTTGCAAATAATGAAAATTGTCCCAAGTATTGGATTCTCCAAATTCACCATATGATATGTCTGAAATGTATAGTTATGCAAGAGGGATACTTCAGATGCCTCGTTTGTCAGAACATCAATGATGCTGTCAACTCTCAATTTCTCTTAAATGCCCTTGATTAAAATTTGCCATGTTTTTAGCTCTTCATAATTGTACTGAAAGTGAACAAGAGAACAAGCTTTCCTTTCAAAGAAGTATCCCTGAATCTCTACCTAAATTGTGAAAACATCCCTTTGGCTGACTTGTATCTCAATGGAACTTGAAGTATGTTTGTTTGTGAAGATTTACAGAATTAATTTTAGGCTCCTCCATATGTGATGGGATGAGGTGATATATCTGTATCATTCATTCTAATATCAGGCATTGGATCTGCTCTCTTTTCAGGTTCACAACTCTGCTCATTTGTGCCATCAGTCAGAGGACCAAAGACACATTCAGTCAGTTTACAGTTACATTCACTACTGACTATCTTTTAGAGACAATTCCTACAGTAAGAGTCTCTCACGTGTGTGATGGGAAGAGGAGCGTGTGCTCAGTAAACATCATTGATCCCAACATCAGGCAGCAGATCTGCTCTCTTTATAGGGTCACCACTTTCCCAGATTCCTACAAAGTCTCTCTCCATCACCCCTCAGCCCTCCACCTGTTCCCCTGAGGTCCAACCATTGTCCCTCAGCAATAAAAGCATCGAGCATGTGGCTGCTCTGAACTCCTTATTGTGAGCCCCGACTCTCCCATTGGCTGAGGCTGTGAGAAAATCCAACCAGACCAAGACCCACACATTCATATGGAGATTTGGGAATATAAATAGGAGGGATGAAGCCAGTGGCGATCAAACTCTCTCTACAGAGACCTCTGCAGTACAGAGATCCAACTATGGCACCTACAATTGCTACAGCTATGACCTACTCTAAGGAGCCCCATACTCTGATCCACAAGGTAATGTGAAGACTAAAGTTTATGCAGTCATAAACATAATCATGATAGTTTTATCTGATTCATTTTATGCTGAACTCAAAGTTGTTTTTTATTAGTTTATTAAAGTTTATTTATTATAACTTCTCTCTGCAGCCAAGAAAACCACTGGTGGAGATGTTTCCCAGAGAAGCACATCACCAACAGCACTGAGCAGCTCAAGTCTCTTCTGGTTCCAGAATTTCTAAAACATGACTCCAAGCTGGAGAAAGCAGACATCCTGGAAATGGCAGTTTGTCTTCTGAGCAAGTGTAAATCTGCCAGCCAGGGTTACTTCAAGTGCATCCAAGACATGGTGCATTTCCTGTCCAAGGATGAGGTGAAGACACACTCCCACAAAAGACTGCTGGGCCTTTCCAGAACCTACAGTTATGCTCTTATAAGAATCTGAATGAGGCTGATTCACCTTGGCCTGATGTCCCAAGTCAAACTTCACATCACTGAAGAGAAGGGTCCAGTCACCAATGTCCTTTGGAGGCCCCGGTAGAGATATACAGAGATGAACTCAATGTTTGAGCAATGTTGACCACGTTGGTCCAAGCAGGTATTGTCAATGACAGCACAATCTAAATATGAATGGGCCTTTGTCTATGTGTATAGAGGTTGGCATGGGCAAACATGGTTTGACAGTCAGTGTTCCTGACTGAATGAGTGAAAATGTATTTTCTATGATTGTGGTACAAATTCACCCTTTTTACTGCTACTGTGTGGCATGTGTCTTGGAGGGCAAGTCTTGCATATGTTAAGCATGTACAAGGAACTTGTAACTTCTATTACTGTTTGATTTTCAAACTCTTGATTAGAAAAGTGTGGTTTGATAAGAAAATTTAAAAAAAAACAAGAAAAGGTGAAAGTTGTCTTTCATGATGAGAAAGATAGCATCTAACTAAAGATAGATAGCATCAATTGAAGGTGAATGCACCTGCTATGTAACGTGGTGGAGTGATCTTCCATCATGACTTTTATTCTCTTCTAACAACCTGCTGACTGTTGATCAGTATGATCATATGCATTCACCGTCCTTTTTTGGGACTTTTTGTCAGAATTGGCATAATCTTGTGATTTTTAATCTCTGTGAGGTTCCAAGATTGATCTGTTTTAAGGTCGAAATTTCTCTAACATCTTTTCATTGAAATTGATAAGTTGATGTAGAGTTGTCATACTTTTGTTGTGACACTGTCATACCTGACTAGAGACTAAGCTGCTGTCATCACTGTTTAGTTAGCAATATTTGTTCTGTTTTAAGTTACATGATTTAATTCCTCTCATACTGAGAGAAAATAAAACATTGCATCATAATGATGCATTATAAAACATAGAAATTCTCTGAATCTTGTTTATTTTAAACAATTTCATGCGTCTTTTATAAAGACAATGAATCAGTGTATGTCCTCTGCTCTTTTTGAGTGCAAGGTTTCTTGGAAATGTGTCCAAATTCCTGTTGTGATGTGTCATCACCTGTATTTTGCCATTTGAGGTATTTATACTTAATGTGACTCATTGAGTCTCCTTGAATAAACCCAACATCAAATGCAATCCTGGTGTCTTGGAATTTTCCCTCCACTACTGACCACAGTCACCATCCAAGTTTCACAAGTTAATGGCAAACAACAAAACAATTCTCTATCCACACCTTTAAATCTTTTTATAGGTCTATGACGGTGTCTTTCTAAAGGTAACTGTTGATGAATATGACGTTCTACAGCGACTTACAATGAACTGGCAGGTGTTGGGGCTATAAAGTTTAATCTTTAGATGATGTTTCCCTGAACAATGATTGCATGCTCCACAGCTAACCTGATGGGTAATAAGACACGCGTCTATTGTTCCTCCAGTGAAAGGACAGAGTGTGGGAAACCGGTGGAAACTCTCTCACAGAGCCCCCATGGGGCAACAGACCCAGGCCCCTACCCTAGGCTTTTGAAAACAGTGTGGGTCACCACATAGAAACTTGTTCAAGATCACTCTGTCTTTCTTTCTTTCTTTCTTTCTTTCTTTCTTTCTTTCTTTCTTTCTTTCTTTCTTTCTTTCTTTCTTTCTTTCTTTCTTTCTTTCTTTCTTTCTTTCTTTCTTTCTTTCTTTCTTTCTTTCTTGCTTTCTTGCTTTCTTTCTTGCTTTCTTTTTTGTTTGAAAACTGTATTTTCTGATTTTGAAGTTATCGGAACAGGTATACAAGATACACGAACAACCAAATAAAAAAAAATGTATGTATAACCCCCCCCCCCCAAGGCTCAAGAAGAAGAAGAAACAAGAGACTATGGAGGGAGTTCTTATTCCAATTCCACATAATTATGTTTTTGAAGACAATATTACAGTATACAAATACATCTGTGTAAATATTGTAGCTACAACCAGGTAAAAAGTACATGGGGTGTCGGGGTGGCATGGCGTTCTATTCCGTTGCCTACCAACACGGGGATCACCGGTTCGAATCCCCGCGTTACCTCCAGCTTCATCGGGTGTCGCTACAGACACAATTGGCTGTGTGCGGGTGGGAAGCCGGATGTGGGTATGTGTCCTTGTCGCTGCACTAGTACCTCCTCTGGTCGGTTGGGGTACCTGTTCGTTGGGGGAACTCGGGGGAATGATCGGGGGCATGATCCTCCCACGTGCTATGCCCCCCTGGTGAAACTACTCACTGTCAGGTAACAAGAAGTGGCTGGTGACTCCACATGTATCGGAGGAAGCATGTGGTAGTCTGCAGCCATCCTCAGATCAGCAGAGAAGGCGGAGCAGTGACCGGGACGGCTTGGAAGAGTGGGGTAATTGGATGGATACAATTGGGGGATGATGGGGCTTTATTTGACTTTCAGTTAAAAAGAATAAGTCTGCAAGCTAGCAATGAAGCAAATGCTAGATCATTTGACTGCAAAGTTGTGACCTTACAGTTAAGGAGTGGTGATCATTGTCTTTCTACTAGGTTGCAGACTACGACTTAGCAATGCCAGTTTTGAAGATAATACTATTTGATCATTTCTTTGGTAATTGTCTGAGAATTTATATAACCTATATCTTGAACACTCGTGTGCTTTCTCACAATTACAGCTCGATAATATTTGGCATTTAAATATCAGTCAGTTGAAAGTGAGCATTGTGTAGTAGATAGAACAAATATCAGGCAGGTTAATGTGTGTCAAACGCACTTCAGGATGGAGCATGCCCAAACCCCGCTCTCAAATTTAAGGATGTGCATTTGGGTGACACACAAGACAATATCAACAGTATGTACACTTTCTCTAAAAACGATCAAATCACATCCATAAAGAAGACATTGGTTTGTTAGTACTGACATTTATCTGATGGGTTGCTCTAATCCCAATTCTTGAATTATTAAACGCTCAGAGACAGCCAATGGTACTCTTTCCCTCCAGATGGTTTGTGACGTAAAGGCTCTTTCTGTAGTCCAGCACAAAGCCAGGGGCCAAAACCCAAGATCCATTCAAAGACCCTTTGTATAACACTTAACCCAGCACACAGGACTTGGTGTGGGAAACTTTAACCAACACCCTACCCACACCCGCTACCGGTCACAAGGCAGAAGAAACATCTGCTACATCTGGACACCAAGACGTGTGTCGTCTCAACTTAGTCGGGGGGGAAATATCTTCGAAAATACTTCACCGACACAGCATTACTTATGGTACTGGTATGGTATAGTACATATGGTTTGACTAGTGATACATTTACATTAGCATTTACTCATTAAGCAGACGATCTCATCCAAAGCGACCAACAAGATAGTGATGAATTCAAATGATACCGACTTGCATCATACAACACTACATAGTAATCATATGATCCTAGCCAAGACTGCATGGCATGTCAAGTGCATTTAGTGTAGGCGTGCCTTAGACCATCAACAGGTAGAGAATAGGAGAATCAAAATTATAAGGCCAATGTACATTACCACAAGTCCGTAAAGAGCAAAATTATGTTGTCAAGGGCAAGTAGAAAAGTGCTCAACAGTAGACACCAATAGTAATGGGTACTGGTGCAATAGTAGCAGCTGGCACCAATTCCTATTCATATCAAGGTGCCACCAGAGATGATTTATAGATTAAAGTAGGCCTTGAAGAGGAACGTTTTTAAGTCTTTATTGAAGGAAGGAGACCTAAGCAAGTCATTAATTTTGATGGAAACCACAAGTTTCTTTCACCATTTTGGGGGATAATTGAGAGAAAAGTCTGGACTTGGAGCTTCTCCCTTTGGTTTGGATGGACAGATGGTAACCTACTATAGATAGAATAAAAATATTCAGAAGGTGTGCACATGTTAATATGGGTATGATTATTTGATATTCTGACTAAAAATGGTGTGTTTAATTTACTTGACAGCACATTTCGAATAAAAGATGTTATGTTGGTGGTTCACATGTGATAAAAATGAACCCTCATGCCTTTGATTTTAATTATATTAGTAAGAAATGAAAATCGTCCAGTATACAACCAAGCACGTAACTCATTGCTGAATAATGGGGAAATGATTATTCTCCTAATCAACAAGGTTTTGAATCAGTGCAATTAACATCCATTTATTTGGGGGCATTTTACATTACTATTGATTGATTATAAGTAACACAAATCCTACAGTATATCATATTATAAGGGTCTCCCATGTGTGTGATGGCTGAGGAGCGTGTGCTCAGTCAAAGTCATTGATCCCAACATCAGGCAGCAGATCTTCTCTCTTTACAGGGTCAGCCCTTTCCCAGATTTGCACAAAGTCTCTCTCCATCACCCCTCAGCCCTCCACCTGTTCCCCTGAGATCCAACCATTGTCCCTCGGCAATAACAGCATTGTGCATGTGGCTGCTCTGAACTACTTATTGTGATCCCCGACTCTCCCATTGGCTGAGGCTGTGAGAAAGTCCAACCAGACCAAGACCCACACATTCACATGGAGATTTTGGGAATATAAATAGGAGGAACGAAGCCAGTGGCAATCAGACTCTCTCTACAGAGACCTCTGCAGCACAGAGATCCAGCCATGACACCTACAATCACTACAGCTATGACCTACTCTAAGGAGCCACAGACTCTGACTCACAAGGTAATGTGAAGAGTCGACCTCATGAAGACTTTGATATTTTTCTTGGTTATTTATGCACATTAAGTTGGGGCTTGAGAGTAATTTCAATAATGGCTCTATTCTTCCTTCTGCAGCTAAGAAAACCACTGGTGGAGAAGTTTCGCAGAGAGCGCATCAACAGCTGCATTGAGCAGCTCAAATCACTCCTGGGTCCAGAGTTTCTGAAACAACAGCCTGACTCCAAGCTGGAGAAAGCAGACATCTTGGAGATGACGGTTTGCTTCATGAGACAACAGCTGCAATATAAATCCTCTTCCTGCTCAGCATATGCCAGCCAGGGTTACTCCAGGTGTTTCCATGAGATGGTGCACTTCCTGTCCAAGGATGAGACGAAGACACAGTCCCACCATAGACTGCTGAACCACTTCCAGAACTCGAGGTCATCATCAGATGATATGAAAGAGAACAGTTTATCTCAGTGTAACTCTCCTGTCCAGCATGGCCTCAGCGAGGTGAAGAGTTCAGTCAACAGCGCCCTCTGGAGACCCTGGTAGAGCCCTGCAGACTGGAGAACCAGAGACAGACTCATTGGCCGCATTGGTCAAAGCTTACATTCAAAGACACTTTCATTTACATGTGAAAGATTAGTTGGTTTTTTGGGGGGGTACTAAATGTTTTCAATGAAAATTATTTGACAATTCTGGGATGAATGAAATTTTCTGAGAAAGTACAGGGAGAGTTCAAACTTTGTTGCTAAGTAACTTCACTCTACACTATGCATGGGTTTTTCAACGAGAGGTTTCTCCTCTTGAATAATAATCATCTCAGATATGATGAATATGATTAGAATGAATTTTAAAAACCTACATTTTATGGTTTGAAATGTTTGATCTTGACTATAAGTGAAAAATGGATCTGTTGTAAGAGCCACCTTTCCAAATGTCCAGATTTTATTCTCTGGAGTGATGCGATTAATTTACAGTCTTACACTGAATAGCATTTTGTATCATGTTTTCTATGATGTGATATTCATGTCAAACCTTATTTTGATACCAGCTATCATCATGCATTGACCTGTGCGTTGACTATACCTGATCTGTTTTCAGATTAACTGTTCTCTCTGTAATAGTTTACAGAATTTATCTCAGATAAATATGTTCTGACATTTGTCTTTTATAAAGAAAATTATTGTTTACATGTTTATTCATAGTTTGGATACAATATGTCTTGGAATTGTCTTCAAGTGTCCTTTATTTTGCATCATCAGGTCATTCTCAGGTCAGATGATGCAGTCATACCCAATGTGATGCAATGAGTCCATTTTAATAAATGATAATTACCAGGAACAATCATCTTGTCCTCATGTTTTATTTAGTCCATAAAGTTATCACAAGTATAGAAAATGTTGATCCTGTTTTTTCGGCGGCAATATTATATGCACAATGGTCCGTGTTCCCAAATTAAATGTGAACTCCAGTCCAATACAAAGTTAATATTTACAGTTACCAGTTACGTACTGACACAGACAGAGAAGGGAGGATGTTATCCATTCACATTCTCTGGTCAGAGTTTTCTAGATTTCAATAAAGGGTGCCAGCCCAGTAACCCCCTAATCTTGATTTTATGATCTGTAACTTTCACACTTAAGTAAACAGACAGTCCAGCCATTTACTGTGTTTTACCTTATCTTGTTTTATTTTAAAACTAGCGAGTGTGATTTTTTCCACAATTTTATCTTACATTTTTTAAACTACATATTCAGTGTGTGTGTGTTTTTCAATATCATGGAATCTACCCTGACTCACAATATTGAAGCACAAAGAATGGATGCTGGGAAGAAGTTTGATGCACTGATTCGTACATCTCTGAATGTCTGGATTTAGATTATTTGAATGTTTGCTTTGGGACTCGTGTTTTTAAGCTTTTGTAACATGGGCTGGAAATAATTGCATTTGATTGTACATTTTCTTTAGATAAGTGCAATTTTACTGTAGATAAGAGGGGATGGAGCCTATAGCTCATTGCCATGTTTATAACATTTGATCAATCTCGATATGTATCGGATTGGAACTAAAATATCGTTGTTTAAACCTAAAGGAGCTTCACACCTCTGAGTTTATAATGAACCATGCGGCATATTATCATAACATCAAACCATAAAGATACGTTTTTGCTTAAAAAGATGGGTTAGCTGAGTTGAGGGTGGGTCTACCTTCAGTAACAGTTTAAGTCATCTCATGTCTGCCTATCTGTCTGTCTGTCTGCCTGTCTGTCTGTCTGTTGTGTCAGGTTTCCCAGTCGCCCTATAGGTACCGTTTACTGTCCTGATCTCAAAGTACCAGAGATTCCCGGGAAATTATTTTTGTTCATAGTGGAGAAGCGATATGGAGCTTTATATCATTATGTACAACAATAGGATGAGCAGACATAGACATACGTAGACAGTGTGATGAAAAGTGATGAAAGTAACAGACTGATGTAGGTGGCTCAAGGAGAGAGGAACTTGATTAGGAGGTAGGGCGTCAAGAGTAAACAGCAGGGGGAAGACAAGGGAATAGATACCAGCTGTATATATCTATATAATGTGTGTGTGTGTGTGTGTGTGTGTGTGTGTGTGTGTGTGTGTGTGTGTGTGTGTGTGTGTGTGTGTGTGTGTGTGTGTGTGTGTGTGTGTCAGTGTCAGTCTGTCTGTCTGTCTGTCTGTCTGTCTGTCTGTCTGTCTGTCTGTCTGTCTGTGCGGAGTCTCAGGTTTCCCAGTGGTCCTATAGACAGCACCCTTGCCTCCTCTGAGCCTCCACAGCTGGCTCCCTGCACAAGGCTGAGCGTGCCCCGGTCACACGCCCTCCTCCCTCCTGAGCTGGGAGCCACCGCCACGCACGGCCTCCCACACTTCTGTATGCAGCCCGCCCGGCTGCCCACACAATACAAGTGTGCCTGCTCTCACAAAAGCCTCGGGCCTGTTCCCATGCAAAGGCCCAGAGAAACCTACAGACTTCTGACAACTAAACCATCTGCTTCAATTATAAATCGCTGCTATGATGCAAGGAGTGAGGAAAAACAACTTTTAAAACATGATCCTATAGTGAATATGAAATATATATGAATGTCTATCTATCTATCTATCTATCTATCTATCTATCTATCTATCTATCTATCTATCTATCTATCTATCTATCTATCTATCTATCTATCTATCTATCTATCTATCTATCTATCTATCTATCTATCTATCTATCTATCTATCTATCTATCTATCTATCTATCTATCTATCTATCTATCTATCTATATACATACACAGACACACACACACACACACACACATATACATATATAGATATAGATATATAGATATACGTAGATGTAGGGAAAACACTTTTAATATATAGCAGTACAAGCTTGTTTCGTGCGTCGCGAATTAGCATTTGTAGCTGATGAATGCGCGACGCACGAAACAAGCTTGTATTGCTATGTATTAAAAGTTTTTTCCTACCTCTATACATATATAACTTTGTTAAAATAAACACTCAACGGTAGGGAAAGTGCTCAACAAATAAGGAGCAAAATAATCCAGTGAGTCAAGTAAATTCTTTATTAGGCTTCTACTGTCTCATAAACAATTTACTTGACTCACTGGATTTTATTTGTATGCATGTATGTAGTATGTATGTATGTGTTTTACTCTATGGCAACTGTCTGTGATGAAATATAATATCTGCTGATGCATGATTTTCTGTGGTTTCCTATGAGTGTTAGACTAACTTTCACCTCCATTTGTTTGGACTATTTATTTAATTCAATTTTTGGATCATTTTTGGAAATTACCATAATGTGTTTATCTGGAGTGGTACATTTACCAAATGAGTTTGTGATGTGCTATTTATGCATGTTTCAAAGCCAGTATGTCTTTGGTTTCTGTCATGTTTCTTTCTCAATGAACTGAAAAGATACTGAAATAGGTGCCATGTTGTGTTAAAAAACAAAACAACAACAAAAAACAAAACAAACAAAAAAAAAACAATAAATAAACAAATAAATAAATGATAAACCCAGCTCACAGCACAGTCTTTTAACAGCACAGTCTTTGACATTTTAACTGTCTTAGTGCATGCATTTGAACTCCTAGCCAGGACTAAAACTGACAGTGGCACGCATGCGTACATTATTAGCTTGAATATCGTCAACCTTATTTATGGCCAAATGTGCTCAGTTTAATAGAATTGTAAACAGATCAGTATCAGCCAAATGTGCCCATATCCTCTGAAAGGACGCGGGTGACATTGTCCTAAGAAACAGTCTGGTGCTCATCGCCTTTGGATTAGCTCCAAAACATGCTGTTTGATTACATTATCATACATTAATGTTGGGGAGTCTATCGCCAAATATTGGGAGATATTTGTTCATAGTACCAATTCTTCACCTGGCTCTCTAAGAGTGGGTGTGAATTTCATGTTCAGTCAATTTTTAGCTTTAAAACTAGAAGAAAAAGGAAAAAGTAGGAAGCAAAGGCTTATTATCTTTTCTTTTCTTATTCTCTTATTCTCTTTCCTTTTATTTTGAATTCCAAACATCACGTTAGGAAATAAGATTCTCCTTTGTGTGTGTGGAAAACCCTCCAAAACATTTTTCACATGGTCTAATTTACATGACCTTATTGATATGTGACTCGCAGATCAACATCCAACCTGTTCGGAGTGGCGGTCATTAAATTTGAGCTATTGTCCAAGCCTTCCAGCCTGCTGATTGGCTAAACAGCAGAGAGACGGTGCAGGATGAAGACTATAAATGCATAGATGTGAATCAGACATCAGCAGACGAAATCCCCCCAACAGACAAGAACAGCTGCTTCAAGAGACGAACAAAAAAGATCTTAACAAGACCTCGTGTGTCAAAACCGGGCGCGAAACATTATTTCTGGGTCATTATTTCAGGAAATGCCTCTCTACTCGGACCTAGCTCTGCAGGACACAATGAAGGAGCAGCTCTTAAGGTAAGCTGAGCATCATCGAATACTTGTAGCTTGCACAGTGCCAAACTGTCATCATTGTACACAGAGATTATTTTCGAAAATGAGAAATGCTCCTGGTGCATCAGCGATACCATGTATTGATGTTGGTTTCGTTTGTCTCAGGTGTAAACTCCACATGCTGGAGAGGAAATGCTGCAGCGGCATGGAGAAACTGAAGATGCTGATTGGGGAACATCTGCAGAATGGCATCCCTGCTTCAGACGTCCTGGTGAAGACCGCCTCCTTCTTCACACTGAGAAAGGCCTTGCTGTCACACAACGGTTACTCCAAATGTTCACGGGAGATACTACGTCTGTTTCAAAACTCGGAGGAAGATGTGGCACCACTGTGCCTTTAATGTGAACCAGGACTCGATGAAGGAACTGAGGGGTTGAGAAAATCTTTCTCAAACTGTCCATATATGCACTGGGTTAGGTTGCTGCCTGCATCTCTGTGCATGCTTACGAGCTGTGTGTGTGTGTGTGTGTGTGTGTGTGTGTGTGTGTGTGTGTGTGTGTGTGTGTGTGTGTGCTAGAGATTATGATAGGGAAATAATTTGCTGCTCAAATGTATTTGTTTATTATTGCAACTGTGCCGATTCTTAAGAAATGCATGTTATGCATTACACCATGCAGTTATACTGCTATATAGTCTCTCTAAGAGACAGGATATGTAGCCTTGCTCTTATATTTTAAAGAGCAATATATCTTTTCTCTCTCTAAAAAAGTATCCCTTTGTCACACAATGGATATCCCAAATGTTTAAGGGAGACTTTTTTGTATTGCTCTCCCGCCTCTTTTCTTTCAAGATGCCCATAGAAAGATCAATAGATGTGGAGTTAAAAGTGAGCGGGTCGCTAACTGAGCCGAAATCCGCAGATACCATAAAATGTGAGGCTGTTTATTGTTTCGCTCGATGTTGATTTACACACAGTTTGAAGACACACTTTGAAATCTGATTAACCAATTAACCACCAAAGTTGCTGTTTCATTACAAGTGTTCATATTTAATTGCTGTAAAATGTTAATAAGAAACATAATGACATTTGATTTATTTTTTCCCTTTTTCTAAGCTTTTTGTTAGAAGACTAGACTAATACTTTATGTCTATCTCTGCGCAGATGAAGTGGATTATTAAACCGTTATAAAGAATCGTACTGACTACCGAACTTCTGCTAGAGAGAAAAAATGCAGCCTCCGTTTATTCGGTAGTTTTGGGAGAAGAAGAAAAATGAACGGCGTCTCAGTGACGTAATCAATCCGCGCATGCAAGCGCAACACCGCCCACTTGTGGACAAAGTCGTAAACAAAATAATAGTACACAGTAACACATAGTCATACAAATACACTAGTGTCATATCTCAACACTTTTGCAGAAAAACTGGAGAGAAACTATATTGAAACTGTGCAATAGCAAGCTCAAGCAGGATAGGACTTCTCTATTCTATTAGATGCATTTCCTGTGATTTTCAGCTTACATGGCTCGCTGCCTTGTTTCAAGGTGCCTCATGCTGCATTTCCACACACCGCCTATTCTTTATGGGAAAGCATTGACGAATATCATGATATCTCACAGACAGAGAAGTTGCTCGGCATTGTCACCAAAGTTTCCTTAATTTTGTGTTTGTGTTGTAACAAATTTGAAGTAAATAAATACAGATTCAAATTTCATTGCTTTTCGCTTTCAAGTCCACTCATTTCCGCTAGTTTATGACCATGCCACCATTAAGTCCATTCACAATACATGTTAAAAACAAATGAATTCTTTTTTTTATACCTGTTTTTAGATTAAAGTTTATTGTGGTCCAAATGTTATTATTCCCAATGTAAATAATTCCTAGATCTAAATCTGAATGAGAGCAATCATCATCAGCCCCTGATTTATTGGTGGTCAGCTAACCACCAGTTCTATTATCGCTACTTCGTAGTGCTATATTTACATATTGCCCTCTGACCTCGCCTCTGGCGACGCTAGGCTCTGAAATTCACCGCTCATGCGACAGCATCCCCTAAGCCCCGCCCACAACTGCACTTGACATGCGTCACCACATCACTCGTCAGTTCGACTAGAGCCTCCTTCAAGGGAAGACGTGTGGCGATGAGCTCTGTTGCGGGTTTTTTCTTCATTGCTAGCTAGCTTAGCTATTTTCTCTATTTTGACAATAGTGCGGTTTTCTCCGTCACTATGGCTGGTGTTAACGTCGACGTCGATGTTCTTTTCGCCGAGTTTTACAGTTGTTGCCACAGGAAGAAGGACGCGGGCGATTTCCATCCTTTTTGCAGCGACCATCCTAGCATGGCTCATGTTCGGGAGACTGCAGCTAGCCTAGAGGCGCCACCATGCATGGTGTGCGCTTCATGGCCGCTCAGTCGACGGACGAGCTGGGTTTCACACGCCTTTTCACTCAGGTTGGTGCCGGTGTGATCGAGATCCCTCCCCGGCCGGGCTCGTTGGTTTCTGCTGTGCTCCCTGGGAGCCAGGACCACATGTGCCCGCCGGCGTTTCCGCAGGCTGCTACTCAAGATGGCGGATCTTGCTCCTACCAAGTCCCTGAGGAAGGGTCCGAGGAGGAGGCAAAGTTCGACGACTTTTTCCCTTTTTTCCTCGAGAGGGCCTTGGCTTCGACGGGGACCACAAGGGTTGCCCCAGTCCATGCCTCGGTGACGCCCGGAATGGATCAGGCGTTCTCTGCCTCGGTGGACGTGCGCAAGACCATAAGCACATTCCGCCCCCCCCCCCATCACGGAGTCCATCAAAGCCACATGGCCGGAACCAGAGAAGGTGCGCTCCACTGTTAACGTGAACACCAAGAGCCACCTGACGGTTGTCGGCTGGTCTCCTGCTTCTATGCCGCCCCCCACTGTGGAGAAATTTCTTTTTCCCCGGCTTTACCCTGGTAAGCTACGCGGGCGGTGGACAGTGAGAGCCAGGGGGATGGCGACACCGATGCCTCACGCCTGGACGAGGCTTGGAGGGCTTCTCAGATCATCGGCACGTTGCTCCGTGATGCCGCGGTGACCCTGGGTGCGGCTCTGTCCTCCTCAGTCCTGCTGAGGCGCGAGTTCTGGACGAAGGACTGTCGCTTGGAGGACGGGGTCGTTAAGATGATCCGCAAGCTCCCCATCAACACGGACGGCCTTTTCGGTGTGGATGAGCCAGCACTGGAAAAGATCCGTCACGACCTGGCTAACGCGGAGCTGCTGGCTAAGACCTTCAAGGAGAAGGGTCCCGCGCAGCCTCCGGCACGCGCTCAAGGCTCTCTGAAGCCCCAGCCGCAGGGGGGGGGGCGAGGTCGAGCCTCGAAGCGCCGCAAGAACTACGACAAGAGCCAGTCGGCTGGCCCCGCGCCAGCCCCTGGGGCTCACAGTCATTCCCACCACGCTGGCGGAGGCGGCGCGGGTGGTCCTCAGCCTGACGTGAAGCGGAAGTACGAGCACCAGGCCAGGGGTGCCAACTCGGGAGATCCGCGCCGCCGCTGACGGTGCGCGACAGACCCCCACACCCCCTGTTCGAACATTGCAGGTATTGATGTTATGGCCAATGGTGGCAAGGTTTTACCATGCAATGAGGGGAACATGTTGATGAATAAAGATTTCAGTTCTGCATTTTATCCTTCGTGTTCCTAGTCTGTAGATTATTCTACGGTGGGTGGTCTGTCATATAATGTTGGTGATGTCGATGCTACTTATATTCCACACGCACATGGTGTAGTGAGTAATGTTGTGTCACATGCCACCGGACTCTGCAAGCAAGTCAGAAGAAACGAAGATGTTCCAGATATGGCAACGGGTTCACTAGCTTCACAGGGTGTAGGCTATGTGAATTATACCGCTGAGATCAGTTCTGTTTCAAACCGTACACAAGGTTATGGATTGTTGAACTCTTATCTATGCCTGTCTCGGATAATCATGAGCTGTCAGATGGGAATGAAATTAGTCTATCCCATCAGACAGGCGTCCAGAGTTACGCGCTGGGTTTTCCCGTGCGTAAAGCAGGGTTACCGGCGCGCATGACTCGCTGTCAGTGGCCAGTCGGAGAGGGTGCTGGGCGCGCGCATGCTGATGCTGATTTTTCCGCGCTCCCACCTTCTGTTGGGCAAAATCCTGCACATATTCGCTCCCCATATGGGACGCGGTCCGCCGTGGGAGCCTCTCAACACTTCCGTGGAGAGCTCGGAGGTTGGACCGGAATGGCAGCGATACGGCCTATTTCTCGACACCTAGACACAACGCGTCACGCGCCCTCTGTCTCCCCATTACGCACGCTGGCAGGCGCTGCCGGGTGTACCAGAGTGGATCCTCCGGACGGTCAGGCATGGGCACGAGATTCGGTTCGAGCAGGGTCCTCCCCCTTACACGGGCATACGTCAGACGCTGATCCATTCACCTGCCGAAGCAGAGGTGTTGCGGCAGGAAATATTGGAGATACTGTCCAAAGACGCGATACAGGTGGTGGAGAGAGGCACAGAGGAAATAGGGGTTTATTCGAGATATTTCCTCGTGCCCAAGAAATCGGGGGGCATGCGGCCGATTCTAGATCTGAAATGGTTCAATACTTGGGTGCGCAAAGAATCATTCCACATGCTGACGGTCCCCCAGCTCCTAGCCATGATATCGAGCGGAGCCTGGTTCACATCTGTGGACCTCAAGGACGCATATTTCCATGTCCCGATAGTGGGTCACCACTGGAAATATCTCAGGTTCGCGTTTCAGGGAACGTGTTACGAGTACAAAGTCCTCCCGTTCGGCTACAGTTTGGCCCCACGGGTCTTTTCGATGTGCGTCAAGGCGGCTCTCACTCCGCTATTCGCCCAGGGTTACGTTATAGCCTACTACTTGGACGATCTGCTTCTGATGGCCCCAGATCACCGGCTGGCTATGGAACGCACGAGTCGCCTGGTCTCGCACCTGTCAGACCTGGGTCTCACGGTAAACTGGAAGAAGAGCGCTCCCTGGCCGTCATGCGAAACCACCTATCTGGGATTAGCGTTGGACTCAGGGGGGATGCTGGCTTCCGTCTCGGAGGAGCGGTGGCAGGGGTTAGAGGACCTTCTTGCCACTTTTGCCCCGGGCCGGTCGGTGACAGTAGGTCAACTGCGTCGGCTCCTGGGCATCATGTCCTCTGCTCACCAGGTGGTGCCTCTGGGTCTGCTTTTTATGAGGAGACTCCAGTGTTGCCTTATTCGAGAGGGCCGGTTCCGCCGGCTGCGCCAACGGCACAGGTTAGTGGTCCCGGAGGGGGTGAGCTTGGACCTGGATCACTGGGCAGAGGCCTGCAGATCCAGGGTTGGGGTTCCCCTCGGACCCAGATCGGAGGAGGTGATTCTATTCACGGACGCATCCCTGGGAGGTTGGGGTGCGATCTGTGGCCACGCCACAATCAGAGGAGTATGGCCCGTGAGTCACAATGCGCACATCAATGCCCTGGAGCTGGAGGCAGTGTTGTTGGCGGTGCGTCATTTCGGTCCTCTCCTACGACATCGACACATTCTGGTCAGGTCGGACAGTACCACTACGGTGGCGTATATCAACAGGCAGGGCGAGACGCGGTCGGCTGCGTGCCGTGCGTTAGCCTATGACCTGTGGAGTTGGGTGCCTCAGAACGCGCAGTCCATTCGGGCAGTTCATGTGCCTGGCAGCCAGAACGAGGCAGCGGACATCATGTCGCGCGGCGGGCCCAGCTGGGACAACTGGTCCCTCAATCCTCTTATCGTGGAGATGATCTTGGCGAGGTTCGGAGTGGCGCAGGTGGACTTGTTTGCGTCCAAGAGGAACGCCAAATGCGCACGATGGTATTCGCTCTGCCCGAGCGACAACTCGCCTATGGGGGTGAATGCGCTGGGCATCGAGCCGTGGCCACGCGAGCTGCTCTATGCTTTTCCCCCTCTGGGTCTGATACCGGCGGTGGTGGAATGGATCAGATGCACGGGCGCGTCGGTGATCCTGGTGGCTCCCAACAACCCAGGCGCGCCGTGGTTTCCGAACATGGTTTCCATGGTGCGCGCGCCACAGTTCCTCCTCCCGATGTGGCTGGACGCTCTGACGCAGGCAGACGGGATTATCCAACAGGAGCCCCCTCTAGCGGGGTTCCAACTGGCGGCCTGGCTTCTGAGAGGGCCAGGCTGAGAGAGTAGGGCTTTGATGAGGCCACGGTGGCCACTATACAAGCCGCGCGCGCTCCGAGCACATCGGCGCAATACGACTCCAAGTGGAGAGTTTTTGCTAGGTGGTGCGTGGGAGAGGGCGTGGAACCTCTGTCTGCATCCTCGGCCCACGTTGCGGGGTTCTTGGAATACAAGAGATTAACTGACAATTTAGCCTACGAAACGATCAAGGGGTACTTGGCAGCGATCTCAGCCTTTATGCCTAGACTGGGTGGCGACACTGTCTTCTCTCACCCCCGTATGGTGGCGTTCCTCAAGGGGGTGAGGAACAGGCAGGGTGTTCGGAACGACCGCACGGCCACTTGGGATTTATCCCTGGTTCTGTCGGCGTTGTGTTCTGCGCCATTCGAGCCTTTGGAATCGGCTGACGTTAAGTGGCTGTCGGCCAAGGTGGCGCTCCTGCTGGCCCTGGTGTCTTTGGGTAGGGTCAGCGAACTGTGCGCGCTCTCCACGGAGGGCATCGAATTTGCCGCGGACAGTTCAAAGGTGAGTAGTCTACCCGAATCCGTCGTTTCGTCCGAAACATGTCACCGCGCGTTACCAGCGGGTGCCATTGGTGTTGTCGGCCTTTTATCCCTCTCCCTCTTCGGAGGAGGAGAGGAGGCTCCATCTCCTCTGCCCGGTTCGTGCGCTACGGGTTTACCTGGAGCGCACTGGTCCTTTCAGAAAGACTAAACAGGTCCTTGTCTGCTACGGGGCGACGGGCAGGAAAGGAGAGGCGCTGTCTAGCCAGAGGCTTTCTCATTGGATTTGCTCCGGGATCTCCCAAGCCTATGTGGGGGCTGGTAGAGGAGTACCCAGGTTTAAAGCGCACTCCACGAGGGGCACAGCCGCTTCGGTGGCTCTCTATGCTGGTGTGGCGATGGAGTCTATTATGTCAACGGCAATGTGGTCTTCGCCACATTCGTTCATTAATCATTACTTAACTGACCAGTCTGCTATGACAGTGACCGGTGCTGTGCTTGGCACAGCGAGGCGCACTGATGCGTGATGCGCTCCGGACATACGCAAGTGTCTCCCGTCGGGAGCGCGGACGTTTGTACATAGTTCATTAAAAAAAAAAAGAATATTATATATAGGCTATAGCCTATGTGTATATGTATATGGAAAGTTGGAACGGTTACGTTCCCTTTTCTCTTTTTTCCCGCCCCCTTATGCCAGCCTCCCCTCTACGATATACTAGCCGGCCAAAGGGAGGATTTGAGTACTGGGTGTGAGGCGTTGTTCCCCTTATTGTCCTCAGCGCGGGTGGCAGGCGAGGGGCTTTAGTCCGCCGCTACTCCGTAGTTGGGGCAATATGTAAATATAGCACTACGGAGTAGCGATAATAGAACTCCTGGTTCTGTAGAGAACCTAGGTTCTATGAGCTACGGAGTAGTGCTATATTTTCCTGCTCGCCTGCTGAGGTCCCTTGAAGGAGGCTTTGGTGGGTCGAACTTGTAATGATCTGTGCCCTCTGGCTATGTTAACTTATAACATTAATAAAGCAAGGACGACTTCTCTCGTGCTGGGCGTTTATTCACCGACCGGATTCCGACTGACGTTGTTACGTACATCGCGTGACTTTGTTGTGGCGCTACGGAAAGCCGTAAGGGACATTAGCAAATCAAATATTACTAGCAAATATTACATCTCCCTTTTTCTGAAAAGTGCTGCTTTCTCTGCACAGATACAGACCACGTTGAGCACGTTTATAAGCGAATACAATCTTAATAAGAAAGAATATGAAAGTGGAACTCTTATATAACTGGACTGCAACAAAGTAGTGTAAAACATTTCCTTCACTGTCTAAATGTGACACCGTAATAACATTTCATCTTTTGTTTTTCTTTTTCATTTCATTACTGGTAACTGCAAACAGCAGGTAGGTACACAAGGTAAGTGAACGCTGTAAATATTTCTTTTCAAAACATAGCAGGTATAGTACAGGTTGGTGTAAAATTCTCTCTTTTTTTAACATTCATAAGTCAAGGATTTGTCTTGGTTTGATCGTGCGACCTGACCTCGTGGTGTAACCAGGCTGTGTGTCGGGTTGTCGCTGATTGTTCGTGTCTGGAGGTTCAGCATGCTCTTGCTGATGGGCTTGTGTGTTGTTGTTAGCGCTGGTAACAGTCTGCTGTGAAGTGTGAGTGTTCACTCTGCTTTGTCGCAGGTGTTGACGGTTGCGTTGGTAGATCTGACCTTCTTTGGTTTGGATGTGGTAGCTCCTGTCTGTGTTCGCTGGTCTTTCCACAGTTGCAGGTCTCCAGGATCCATCCTCCTGCCGGAAGCGGATTGGTGTGCCTGCGGGAAGGTGGGGCAGAGGTTTGGCTGTTCGGTTGTAGTATGCCTGCTGGCGCTGTTGACATACCTCTCTCCTTTTGTGAACATCCTCCTGACTGGCGATCTGTGGCTGCAGGTGTTTTGCTGTTGATGGGAGAATGGACCGCAGCCTCCGACTCATCAGTAGCTGTGCCGGTGATTTCAGGTTGTCCACCGGTGTGTTGCGATACTCCAGTAAGCTCATGTAGGGGTCTTTGTTCTCAGCTTTGGCTTTGTCCAGGATGCGTTTGGCCGTCTGGACAGTCTTCTCGGAGAGGCCGTTGCTCTGTGGGTAGTGGGGGCTTGTGGTGGTGTGTGAGAAACCCCATGTCTGTGAGAAGTTGCGGAACTCACCAGAGCTGTAGCACGGACCGTTGTCGCTGATGATAGTCTCGGGGATTCCGTGTCGAGCCATTGCTGCTTTCAGCTTCATGATGACGGCAGATGAGGTGCAGCTGTAAAGTCTCTCTAGCTCGAAGAATCTGGAGTAGTAGTCCACAGTGACTATGAAGTCCTGTGAGTTCCATGTGAATAGGTCTGTGCCTATCACTTGCCACGGCCGCTCGGGTATGGCGTGTGACATCATTGGTTCCTTTGCATTTGCGCTGCGCCGTTCTTGGCATATGCTGCAGTCTGCTACCGCATCCTCGATCTGTTTCCCCATGCCAGGCCAGAACAGTAAGTCTCTTGCTCGGCATTTGCTTTTTTCCACGCCAAGGTGGCTGGCATGGATGCGCTGTATCATGTCCTTGCGAAGCTTTTGGGGGACAATGATTCTCTCACCTTTGAACAGGATACCGTCCATTTCTGAGATTTCTGCTCTGTGGTTCCAGTATTCCTGGATGCTGGGCGGGCACTTTTTCTTTGTGTCTGGCCAGCCAGTGAGTGTGGCTCGTCTGAGTGCGGTGAGCTGTGGATCTTGCGCTGTTTCCTGCTTGATTTCTGTGAGTCTTGTGTCGCTCACAGGGATGTTGCTGAGGACTGTGTGCACTTGGGCCTCCATCCCTTCCTGTAGGTCACTGTCGTG
Organism: Lampris incognitus; assembly: GCF_029633865.1. NCBI lineage: Eukaryota > Metazoa > Chordata > Actinopteri > Lampriformes > Lampridae > Lampris > Lampris incognitus. Next base: position 109,036,480 of record NC_079212.1, read on the forward strand.
GTGTTCTATTGACTTGCGTGACAGTGTGTCGGCCACCGGTATGTCCTTACCGGGGCGGTGGATGATTTGGATGTCGTATTTTTGGAGCGCCAGGATCATCCGTTGCAGCCGGGGTGGTGCTGCTGCCAGTGGCTTTTTTAGTATTGCCTCCAGAGGCTTGTGGTCTGACTCCACAATCACTTTTCGTCCGTACATGTACTCGTGGAACCTCTTGCAGCCGAAGACCACAGCGTAGAGCTCCTTCTCTATCTGTGCGTAGTTTTCTTCAGTGCTGTTGAGTGACTTGGACGCATAGGCAATTGGTTTGCCATCTTGGAGCATGACAGCCCCAAGGCCACTTTTGGATGCATCCACTTGGAGTCGCAGCTCTTTCTGCGGGTCGAAATATGAGAGTACTGGACCTGGGTGCTGTGTAATGAGATTCTTCATCTCTTGGAACGCCTTGTCGTGGACTGCATCCCACACAAACTCACTGTCCTGTTTCAGAAGCTGTCTGAGGGGTGAGTTTATCTGTGAGAGGTGTGGAGCGAATCTGGCGAGGTAGTTGATCATGCCGAGGACTGTCTCAGCTCTGCTTTGTTCTGTGGGGGTTGCATGTCCTTGACCGCCTTCACCTTGTGTGGGTCTGGTTTGATGCCTTCGTGTGAGAGCGTGTGGCCGAAGTAGCTTACCTCGGACACGCATATGTGACACTTGTCGGGGTTGAGCCTCACGCCTCGCTCCCTTGTGCGCTTCAGCATCGCTCTGAGACGCTGGTCATGTTCCTCTTTAGTCTTGCCGAACACTAGTATGTCGTCCACTATGGCCGTCACACTGTCCAATCCTTCATATGTTTCATCCACGCGTCTCTGGAACTCGTCTTGAGCGGACACGATTCCGAATGGCAGTCTGAGGAAACGATACCTGCCAAACACTGTGTTAAATGTCGTCAACATTGAGGATTCAGTGCTCAGTTTGATGGCCCAATAGCCTGACCACGCGTCTAACATGCTAAAGTACTCAGCTCCAGCGAGCTTTGTGGTGGCGTCCTCCAGCGTGGGGAGGGGGTAGTGAGGTCGTTGTATCACTTTGTTAAGAGCTCTGAGGTCTAAACACACTCTAAGTTTGCCTGTCTTTGGCTTCTCAACAATGACGAGTGCGTTCACCCATTCTGTGGGTTCTGTTACCTTACAGATTATGCCGCCTTTCTCCATGCTGTCAAGCTCGTCCCTCAGTTTGCTGCGTAGGGCGATGGGGATTCTGCGTGGCGGGCAGACGACCGGCGTTGCATCTGGTGTGACGCAGAAGGTGCACTCGCCTGGGAACTCTTCTATTCCCTGGAAAACATCTGCATACTCATCCATTATGCTCTGTGATGTGACATTGTTTTCCTCGCTCACAGCCATCACTATTTGTACCAAGTTTAGGTCACGGCATGTTTTCATTGCCATGACTGGTGGGCGTTTGTGTCAATGACGTAAAAGTCCAGCATCATTGCATTGTCTCTGTACTTACATTTGAGTTTGCATGTGCCTTTCACGCTCAGCACGCCTCCTCCATATTCAGTGAGTCTGTGTATTGCTGGTTTCAGTGTCACATTTTTGAACAGCGCCTGGAACAGGTTGGTGGGAATAGTATTGGCCTGTGCCCCAGTGTCTAGTTTAAACTTTACCTTCTGTGGAGGTGTGCCAATTCCAACCTCTACGTAAGCCTGCTCGTTGCTTTTTCCGTTGTTCTCTATTGAGATGCAGTCTATGTACAGCTCTGTCTGTTCTCCCACAGCGGTGCTCTCCACTGTAATGTTGTCAAAGTACAGTTCTTCCTGCTCTCTGTCAGTGGTGTACTCTTCTGGGTTCTCTCCGACGGCATGTACTGTGCCGCGGTAGTACTTTGTCTGTCCCTGGGAGCTAGACTTGCATACTTTAGCAAAATGATTGAGCTTCTTGCATTTAATGCATTGTTTACCCTTAGCTGGGCAAGTGGCTTTAGCGCCGTGTAGCCCTCCACAATAGCTAAACGCCCTGGCGGCGGTGCTAACGTTACCCTCCCTTTGTCTGAAGTTAGCGTTAGCTGCTTTGGGTGCGTTCGGTTTGTAAGTCTTTCTGCCTATTGCGTGCACCGTTTCATGTGTGCTGCCCTGGCCCATAAACTTTAGCTGTTGCTTTGCTAGCTCGTGTGAGCGGGCTACATCTATGGCTTTTTCTAGCGTTAGCTCAGCTCCCTGGCTAAGTAGCTTTTCTCTCACTCTGGGTGAGTTGGTGGCAAACACGATGCGGTCCCTGACCATCTCGTCGGCATTTGGGTAGCCACAGTCTTTGACTAGGAGCTTTAGCTCAGTTACAAATTGTTCGAAGGATTCACTCTCTCCCTGCATCTTTTCATGAAATTTATATCTGGCATAAATCGGGTTTGCTTTGGGGGTGATGTACTCAGTGTACTTATCGTAGTACGTTTCTAGCTTCTTGGCCTGTTCTCCGCTGAGTGTCCAAGTGTTGTGCACATCGCGCCCTTTTTCCCCTATCCAGAGCAGGAGGTAGCTGCATTTCTCCTCTTCGTTCTTCCCGCGCAGGGGGCCCTTGAACATTAGCTCCGTTGTTTGTCGAAATCGTCTCCATGCTTCAGGTAAGTTCGCCGATTCCCAGTCCATCCGTGGAGCTGGAACGCCGTACGAATCCATATTGGGTATTTAAGCTCCGCTACTCTGACACCATGTAATGATCTGTGCCCTCTGGCTATGTTAACTTATAACATTAATAAAGCAAGGACGACTTCTCTCGTGCAGGGCGTTTATTCACCGACCGGATTCCGACTGACGTTGTTACGTACATCACGTGACTTTGTTGTGGCGCTGCGGAAAGCCGTAAGGGACATTAGCAAATCAAATATTACTAGCAAATATTACAGAACTGACGAGCGATGTGGTGACGCATGTCAAGTGCAGTTGTGGGCGGGGCTTAGGGGATGCTGTCGCATGAGCGGTGAATTTCAGAGCCTAGCGTCGCCAGAGGCGAGGTCAGAGGGCAATATGTAAATATAGCACTACTCCGTAGTTCATACAACCTAGGTTCTCTACAGAACCAGGAGTGTTTCATCCATGCTTATTTCCATATAGTCTGCTTGGATGGGCACCATGAGAACTCTTAAGTTCTGCAGTGAGGTTGAAGAGCTTTGTAAAATGCAGAAGTGCTTTAGTTTTGAAGATTTAGCTTGTTATTTTCCCATGGAGCTGAGACAACCGCTGGCCCTTTAATCTAAGCATATGAATGTAAGCATAATAGTATATGAATGCATGCTGGGTAATATAGATGCTGCTTAAGTGTGCTAGTTTCCTCTTAAGCAAACACTGATTGTTGATTTCTGGAGGCTGCAGCACTGCATGATATATATATATATATATATATATAGATAGATAGATAGATATATAGATATATAAATATAGATATATAGATAGATATATAGATAGAAAGAGATATAGATATATAGAGATATATATATAGCATGCAGTGCTGCAACCTCCTGGAGGCTATACATACACACACACACACACACACACACACACACACACACACACACACACACACACACACACACACACACACACACACACACACACACACACACACATATATATAAAGAATTAGTTCCTCAACTGAACATATGCCATGACTCATATATTGAATTTGAAAAGTAAAACCAAATAATTATATTGACACTTGGCACTATGTTAAAAGTTAAATTCTGTGTCAATCAAGTACTTCACAAACTAGTAAGTAAGTACTTTCTTGCCCTGATGTTTTTTTTTATCAATAGTGATTAAAACAGTGAAATGACTGGGGGAAAATGACGCAAGTGACCTCAGAAATTTTTGTGATTGTTTTAATTCGCATCAACTTGGTGTCAAAAGAATACATTCAATTAAAAACAGTTTTTAAAACAATGACAATGCCTTCATGGAAGGGAGGTGCTGTTGCTCACAGAGAGAGGGATGAAGCAGCACATTCACTTTCATAAGATTCCTTTTCTCAAAAGAGAACAGTCAAACACTCATCTGTCAATAATGCAGACAACAGGTCAACAGACAAAACACCACAGCAAACGGTTGTTATCAATGCATACTGAAAATCAATATTTAAACTCATGATAAACTCATAACGTGAAACAATTCACAAATATTACCTCGCACATAGAGAAAATATATCCTGTGGTGTGAAAATATTCCCATGGGGAACAATGAGAAACTTAACAAAGAAGCAAATGTACCAAACTCATCAAAGTCTTTAAAACAGGCTATGCAAAGAATAGCTGCGGTTTTTACTGTAAATGTCACCGTACCAAATAATTTGACCTTATCAGAAGACAATACAATAAGGGGAGAAAATACATTCATGTACTGAATATAATAACTTTTCATTTTGAATGCAAAATAAGAGGACAGAGTTAAGTATCATATAGGTGGACGCACAACTTTTGTCCATTGGTTTATGTCTGTAGGTCTCTACCAGGGCCGCCACAGGGCACTGCCCTCCACACCCTTCTCTGTTGTGGTGCTGGGATGGACCGTGGTGCCCAGAAGAAGATGGTCCTTCTCACTTATTTTCTCTTCAGAGGACACCTGCGGGCTCTGGAAGTGGTTCAGCAGTCTATGGTGGGACTGTGTCTTCGTCTCATCCTTGGACAGGAAGTGCACCATCTCATGGAAACACCTGGAGTAACCCTGGCTGGCAGATGCTGAGCAGGAGGAGGATTTATACTGCAGCTGTTGTCTCATGAAGCAAACCGTCATCTCCAGGATGTCTGCTTTCTCCAGCTTGGAGTCGGGCTGTTGTTTCAGAAACTCTGAACCCAGAAGAGACTTGAGCTGCTCAATGCAGCTGTTGATGCGCTCTCTGCGAAACTTCTCCACCAGTGGTTTTCTTAGCTGCAGAAGGAAGAAGAGAGCCATTATTGAAAATACTCTCAAGCACCAACTTAATGTGCATAAATAACAAAGAAAAATATCAAAGTCTTCATGAGGTTGACTCTACATGTTACCTTGTGGGTCAGAGTATGTGGCTCCTTAGAGTAGGTTATAGCTGTAGTGATTGTAGGTGCCATGGCTGGATCTCTGTGCTGTAGAGGTCTCTGTAGGGAGAGTCTGATCACCACTGGCTTCATCCCTCCTATTTATATTCCCAAATCTCCATATGAATGTGTGGGTCTTGGTCTGGTTGGGCTTTCTCACAGTCTCAGCCAATCAGAACCCTTGGTAAAACAATGAGAGATGCAATTTAGTCAATGCTTTTAATAGGGGGGGACAATGGTTATGTCTCAAGGGAACAGGTGGAGGGCTGAGGGGTGGGGGTGTACAGAGAGAGGCTCACTGAGCCCTGTGTGAATCTGGGAAAGTGGTGACCCTGGAGAGAGAGCAGATCTGCCTCTTAATGACAGGATCCTTGTCTTTGACTGAGCACACGCTCATCGTCAAATCACACGCGTGGGGGACTGACAGATAATAGATGTTAATAGATATTTTTGTTGATGCCCTTTCATTTTTGTATACCACAGAGACTTGTTTTTTGAAGTCTTGGTGCTGTTTTGACTGTTGGATGTTTCAAAATGCTCACAGTGATGACTTCTATTTGAATGTCCTTCCTCAGTGATTCTCCCTAAGTTACTTTTGATTTTGTCAATGCTGATGTTCTAGTTATGGAACCGGGTAGATGACTGAAGTTACACTCAAAATGTAAAAAAAAAAAAAAAAAAGATGGAATTTTGCCTCTTTAAAACCCGTATAAGGTCAAGTATTTCAGCAACTGATCCCTACAACCATCACCCAGAAGAAAATGGCTTCACCATTCAACATTCAACCACAAACTCTAAGAAAAACAATTTGCCCTCAACTCCTTCTTATTTGAAGTTGGAAGGAATGAGGAATGACTTCTCTCTCTTATCTTCTTAGTCCAAATATACAGTCTAGAATGCAGAGGAATAACTCAAACCTGAAAAAAAGATAAACTTTTGAACTTTTTTAATAAATTATTTGCATGTCTGCATTCCTTATATCCCTGCACTATACCACTGCACAAAAGCCTGGTATGATCACATTTTGATGTGTGGAATTTTCATTCACAGACAGCGAGACGGCTCCTAGACTGACTCCATAGTTAATGTGATGTGCAGCCAGACACACTTCTTTTGTTCTTATTGAAGGCAGTGAATGGACAGAGTGTGGGAAACCAAGGAAAACTCACTCACAAGGCCCCTGTGGGACAATAGACCCGGACCCTGAGACAGAGAGGTCAGCGACAGAGAGGGGCATTCTCTTCCATTGCACCCCCACCCCATTAACAAATTTTGAATTAAAATACATATATAAAAAAAAATTACAAAATATCTATACACTATCAAGAGAAATGGATACATCCCACTTTCTAGCCACATACTTTTACTTATTTTACAATATTGGTTTTATTTTCGTATTTACTGTCGATTAGACATGCATACTTTCTTTGCAACAAAGTTGTTATCATGGTGGAAAAAACTATTTGAACTTGTAAAGCCTGCAATTTGGTGGAAAATGTACTTTGAAAGACATGGAATGTTTACATCTCATGTCAAAATACGCCCGTTCACTGCTCTCTTAATTGAAGACTGTCTAAACAACAAACTTCCCCCTGAGGGGATGGTTGGGGGCTGCTTGTGTGGGGATGAATTAGCATTTAACAAGGCACACGCCTATTGTTGGGCAGAGTCTCTGTCAATGGTGGGAGTGTGGGAAAGCTGTGGAGAGCAGAGTCACAGTTCAGTGGGATTAGCATCCTCCACCCCAACGGTACCTGACTATTCTCTGGGGGGACCTGGCACACTTTGGGGGAGAAACTCTCCTCCCAAGGTGCTAGTTAGCCCCTTTGCTTGTGCCAACTCTGTTTCTCTCAACCAACTTCCTCAATCTACACTCTCTTTTTTGAATTCAGTTTATATGGCAAACTGTCAAGGGCAATACTGCCAGTTACAAACACCACAATGAAAAACAAGCTGACAACTTCCTTGCAGAAAGTTTGATGTTCTTGATTTGGGCTGGGCAAATAAATCAATATAATAGTTTATCATCTCTCAATGGTTTTGTATTGGGATGACATTCGGGTATTATCACAGTGTGAAACATAATTGTGTTGTTTAAATGAATGATAACACAAATCTATTACCTAAACTTTTACAAAATAATGTGTTGTGAAATGTCTGATGAAGAGTTATTTGAAAACTACTCTTGATTTGGCAGTATACTTTACGTTGCAAAAAGATGAATGTGATAAACCTAGTTGGATATTCAAATATGGTAATTTTTTGCGTATAAACAGATATTGTGTAAGCATATATATATATATATATATATTGCTCAAAAAAATAAAGGGAACACCTAAAAACACAATATAGACCTCGATGAATGAAATATTTCAGCTGAAAGTCTTTATTTATTAGACAGAGGAATGTGTTTAGAGCAAAATAACCTAAGAATGATCAATGGAAATCAAAATCATTAGCCCATTAAGGTCTGGATAGGCTGAACATAGGCTGATCCAACTTCTGTGGAAATTCTTCAAGACGATTCAAAATTAGGCTCAGTAGTGTGTGTGGCCTCCACGTGCCTGTATGCATTCCCTACAACGTCTGGGCATGCTCCTGATGAGACGACGGATGGTCTCCTGAGGGATCTCCTCCCAGACCTGGATCAGGGCATCGGTCAACTCCTGGACAGTCTGTGGTGCGACATCGCGTTGGCGGATGCTACGAGACATGATGTCCCAGAGGTGCTCGATTGGATTCAGGTCTGGGGAACGTGCAGGCCAGTCCATAGCATCAATGCCCTCGACATACAGGAACTGCTGACACACTCTGGCCACATGAGGACGAGCATTGTCATGCATGAGCAGGAACCCAGGGCCCACTGCACCAGCATATGGTCTGACAAGGGGTCTGAGGATCTCATCCCGGTACCTAATGGCAGTCATGGTACCTCTGGCTAGCACGTAGAGGTCTGTGCGGCCCTCCAAGGATATGTCTCCCCAGACCATCACTGACCCACCGCCAAACCGGTCATGCTGGAGGATGTTGCAGGCAGCAGAACGTTCTCCACAGCGTCTCCAGACTCTCTCGCGTCTGTCACATGTGTTCAGTGTGAACCTGCTCTCATCTGTGAAGAGCACAGGGCGCCAATGGCGAATCTGCCAACCAAGATGTTCTCTGGCAAAGGTCAATCGGGCTGCATGGTGTTGGGCTGTGAGCACAGGCCCCAATTGTGGACGTCGGGCCCTCATACCATCCTCATGCATTCTGTTTCTCACTGTTTGAGCAGAAACCTGCACATTAGTGGCCTGTTGAAGGTCGTTTTGTAGGGCTCCGGCAGTGCTCCTCCTGTTCCTCCTTGCACAAAGGACCAGATAGCAGTCCTGCTGTGGGGTTGTTGTCCTCCTGCGGCCCCCTGCACATCTCCTGGTGTACTGGCCTGTCTCCTGGTACCTCCTCCATGCTCTGGACACTGTGCTGGGAGACACATCAAATCTTCTTGCCACAGCACGCATTGATGTGCCATCCTGGATGAGCTGCACTACCTGAGCAACTTCTGTAGGTTGCAGATACCGCCTCATGCCACCTCTAGTGGTGAGGGCACTAGCAAAATGAAAAACTAACAAAAGATCGGCCAGAAAAGATGAGGACAGGCAAATGGTCTGTGGCCACCACCTGCAAATCCATTCCTTTTATAGGGGTTGTCTTGCAAATTGTCTAATTTCCACCTGGTGGAAATTAGACAATTTACCAACAGGTGAAATTGATTCACAAATCAGTGTTGCTTCCTAACTGGACAGGTTGATATCTCAAAAGTGTGACTGACTTGGAGCTACATTGCATTGCTTATGTGTTCCCTTTATTTTTTTGAGCAGTGTATATATATCCATCCATTATCTGAACCGCTTATCCTGCTCTCATGGGGTCATGGGGATATGCTGGAACCTAATCCAGCAGTCATTGGGCGGAGACACCCTGGACAGACTGCCAGGCCATCACAGTATATATATATATATATATATGTGTGTGTGTGTGTGTGTGTGTGTGTATGTATGTATGTATATAAAAACGCTATATATATATATATATGTGTGTGTGTGTGTGTGTGTGCGTGTGTGTATACATTCTCTCTCTCTCTCTCTCTCTCTCTCTATCTATCTATTTATCTATCTATATATATATATATTTAGCACAAAAAGTAAGGAAATTTGTGTTTGGTAGATTATTTCTTCATTGTAACAAAGCTTCTTGGCAATAAATCTTATACCGTTGGAAAGCCTGTTCATTTCCCTTTTAAATGGTGCCACATTTGTAAGGAACATGCATTTGTGGGATGAGCAGCAGAGCGGAGTATGTGGGTTGTGCCCATGAAAAATTTGTCAAATCTTCTCTGCCAATGCCAAACAGCTTATTTTGCTGTTGCTATTGACTCTTGTTTTGAGCTTCTGGTACCCCAGGTGCTGTCAATCAGGTGTCTGATATAAGATTTATTGCCAGGAAAACATTGTTACAACAAAGAAATAATCTACCAAACACGCATTTCCTTACTTTCTGTGCTAAGTTTATATATATATATATATATATATATATATAGAGAGAGAGAGAGAGAGAGAGAGAGAGAGAGAGAGAGAGAGAGAGAGAGAGAGAGAGAGAGAGTGCGATGCATGAAACAGGCCTGTACTGCTATGTATTAAAACTTTTTTTCCTGCATCTGTATTGATATTCCGCTCCTCATTAGTTGAGCACTTATAACAACACCATTGACAGTTTCGAGGGAAAAAAATGCTATATATTACATTACATTACATTACAGTACATTACAGTCATTTAGCCGACGCTATCCAAAGCGACTTACAATAAGTGCATTTCACATAGGAAATCAGGAGAACTACTAGTCATCAGAGGTCATAAGTGCAGATTCCCTTTAAACAAGCATCTAAGAGCAAAACCAGTGCTAAGTAAAAGTGCAAGAAAGAGATTTTTTTTTAAAATGAGTGAATACAATAAGTGCTAAGCAAGTAACAGGGTAGTAGTCCTTGAAGAACTATATATACTTAATATTCCATTCCTCATTTGTTGAGCACTTTTATCAACACTGTTGATGGTTTCTGAAAAAACCCACTATTCCCACAGGCAGCAAAAATGTGTTGTTGTGAGGAAAAAACACATAAGTCGCTGCAGTGTGTAAGTCGTATTTATATGGTGCTACATGTAATGACCTACTTCTCACTCTCAAAGATTATAACACCGTTTCTGAATTAGCTGTGGAACTTCGGCATGTTTATTTCGCTCCATGCATAACGTGCACATAATCCGACTGACTCTCGTCTACCTTCCCGCTCCCGTGGCTGCTCTGTTTACTATCCCATAACTCCCTGTGTCCTTAAAGGTGTATTCCCCTAATACTGAACATCACACTACAGTATTTCTAACTGAGTCACCAAATTAATCAGTGCCTTCTAGTGGCCTTAGTTGAAATGTGGTGTATTCGTCCAGCAAAATTACGTTGTATAAGTGGCTTTGGACTATAAGTCGCAGGACCAGCCAGACGACTAAAAAAAAAAAAAAAAAAAAAAGTGATGCATACTCTAGGACATACGGTAACATTGTCTTATTTTACCCAGAACTATGTAGTTTTCTGTAAATGGCACAAGTTTAACAACCATCAAGATAAATTAACTCAAACTGTCAAAATAAACTGACTAACCCTAAGCCCATAGGGAGCTCTTAGTAAGTTCTTTGCAATTTGGGATGGGGTGATGGAAATCAAGTGCCAGGGGAAAGTAAGAACGCACATCAGACCCAGCAGGACTACGGACAAAACCTCAATCAGAACAGAGAACTGAGGAAAGAGTAAATCGTCCCAGCATTGCACTGGGCAGTATCAGTTGAGAGTAAGCATTTACACGAGTAAAAGGAGAGCCATTTTTACTTACAAAAACGTAAGTACTTTACACTGGAATCAACTCTGGAAAAACAGATTGTGAAATCTATAATATTTTACACAGATTTTACCATTCATTCCTACAAAAATGTTTTCCTGACTGGATAAATGTCCAACTACTTAAGCCTACAACCTTAGCTAGTGGTGAACCTTCCTTCCATGATGTAAGTGAAGTCCACAAAAGTGTACAACACAGGCCCAACAGCCTTCAGTTAAACCCCATTCAGTCCTTTTAGTATGCACATAGAAATTCGTGTAGATAACTCTTCTGAACTCTCTGCTCATTTGTGCCATCGACCAGAAGATCAGGGACACATTCAGACATTTTACACAGCTATAATGACTGTTTTTTAGTGACAAAAATCCGACAACATGTCATATCATACATATCATACATCTCATACATCACGTGTGTGATGGGATGGGGAGCGTGTGCTCAGTCAAAGTCATTGATCCCAACATCAGGCAACAGATCTGCTCTCTTTACAGGGTCACCACTTTCCCAGATTTGCACAAAGTCTCTCTCCATCACCCCTCAGCCCCCCACCTGTTCCCCTGAGATCCAACCATTGTCCCTCAGCAATAAGAGCATTGAGCATGTGGCTTCTCTGAACTCCTTATTGTGAGCCCCGATTCTCCCATTGGCTGAGACTGTGAGAAAGTCCAACCAGACCAAGACCCACACATTCATATGGAGATTTGGGAATATAAATAGGAGGGATGAAGCCAGTGGTGATCAGACTGTCTCTACAGAGACCTCTGCAGCACAGAGATTCAGCCATGACACCTACAATCACTACAGCTATGACCTACTCTAAGGAGCCACAGACTCTGACCCACAAGGTACATTTAAGTTCATGGATATTTAAGTGGTCAATAATCAATTATCAATGTCTGTTCCTATGGTTTGTTCCAAAATAAGTTTACTAATTATCCAATTCCTCTTTCTGCAGCTAAGAAAACCACTGGTGGAGAGGTTTCGCAGAGAGCGCATCAACAGCAGTATTGAACAGCTCAAGTCACTCCTGGGTCCAGAGTTTCTAAAGCAACAGCCCGATTCCAAGCTGGAGAAAGCAGACATCCTGGAGATGACGGTCTGCTTGCTGAAACAGCTGCAGCAGCACCAGCCAACACGCCTTTCCTCCAAATCAGTATCTCTCAATCAAGGTTTCTCAAAATGTGTCAAAGAGATGGTGTGCTTTCTGTCTAAAGATGAGGTGAAGACACAGTCCCACAAAAGACAGCAGAATCCTCTCCAGAACCTGCAAACATCTGACACCTACAGGTCAGAAGCCAACCTAGCTCCTCTGAGCTCTCAAGTCCAGCCCAGCTTGACCAAAGATAAGAATCAAATCAACAGCTTTCTCTGGAGACCTTGGTAGAGACCTATGGATTGGAGCTCTTCAAAGACACTGAAATGACCGCATCAGTTTTAAAGAAATAACAAGGACCTCACTCCAAGCTGAGCCAGGGTGTTCCTCTGTTTGTCTTTTTTTTAATGACTGAGTCTAAATGGTCTGACATTCAGACGTCTTTGCAAAAATGTGTTTTCAAAGAAAACAAAATATTCCTCTTTCTTTCACAGTTAAATATTTAAAACATGAAAATGCATTCTTTCAATACAATATTTTTGACCTTTGTAATGAATATATCAATATAAGTGGCCACTAAGGGCCAGCGTAATCACAACTCGCTGCTTTCACTGTTGTGATTATTTATATTGAGTATATTTTTCTATTCTGTGAGAAATAGGCAAATCTCATTTTCAATGTTTATTTTTCCCGTGACAAGTGTGCATATTTTTGCATTTATATTAACGATTCTTCCTCTATGAGGATTATAAACTCAAAATGGGTCTTGCAACTATCACGTAGTGATTACCAATCTGATCAATATGCTTTGATTCTTGTACTCATGTATTCATCGTATATTTGTATTCATGTATACTCATGCATATTGAAACAAAAAGTGGAAAGTTATTTTCTCTCAATGCAAGACAATAGTTGCTTTTAGCTCATACTAAGATTATTTGTTGTCTTTTGTGAAGACACTTACCCATTCATTTCCTCCACTCTGTTTGAGTGCTATATCTTGGAATCCAATGTGAGGATTATTGTTGTGATGCATCATCACTGTTATGGAAGCATTTACATCTAATGGTAAACATTTGTTTTATGTGAATAAATGAGTCGTTACTGAAAATTGTGCTATTAATTGTGTTATGTTATTCCTTACTCAGATAATAGTCCATCACATGTTCCTCATTGCAAGTATGGCATGCTGAATGGTTGAACGGTAATTTTCTTCTCCGTTTAAATGACAACCCCCCCCCCCCCCATGTTGCCTGGACTAAAACTATGACAAATTCCCAGGAAATCCACAAACTGAACATAACCTACTAGAACCCCTCCCCCTCCGCGCGCGCGCGCGCGCACACACACACACACACACACACAAACACACACACACACACACACAGAGGACTCATAACGCCTCTGCACTTTGTCCTGTTTTTCTAACTGTTTGCATCTGATATTTGCACTGTAAGTACTGTATGTTCCGGTTTCATCTTCTTTATGTTTATGAAATCTTCTCCGGCCCAACCGTGTGTGTGGCCAACAAACTAAACCTTAACTCGGCACATGAACGATTGGCAGCAGAAAACAGGTGGATTGTGCCTTAACATAAGACAACTGCGCCTTAACGTAAGACATTAGACAGACGGAGGAGGTCGATAACCTGGAAGCTCTTCTCATCGGAAAGATTGTAAATCATCAGTGTGCAACCCACAGTACAGCCTGTTTGGCACAGCGTACACAGGTTTACCGTTCTACTATTTTGGGCAGCCCGTGGGCACGTCGTGATTGGACGGCTCCGTACGTAAAGTGGTCCCGCGTGCGTCACGTCGTCAGTCTGGACTATGGCGGAATGCGGTCGAGTTGACAGGAGTCATCACAGTATGGATAAAAGCATAACTCTCCCTCCCGATGAAATATTCCGCAATTTGGAGAACGCAAAGCGGTTCGCTATAGACATAGGTACCGTATATCCAGTTTGTCATTATTTGATCCTTCGTTGTTAATCCTAATTCTCAATTGTGTCTCGCAGGTCCTGCAGTAGCGTTGATGGTACTGTATAAACACACATTCCTCTAGGGGAAATAAACAAGGCAGAGCCTGAAATGTGAAACGTATGACTAGTTAGTCAAGCTGAATGAATCTGACCAGCTAACGCGGGGTTATCACCTCGGAAAGTGGGTGTATGCTGAGCTGGAAATGAAAGGACCAAATTAAATAACCCCAGTAGTCTGAGCTAGCCCTCAACAAGTCTGTATAGTAACCGCAAGACAGCTACTGTTTTGCTAGCTTTGCTAGCTCTCAGTTAACATTACTTTAGCGTCTGCTAAAGCCTAGCTCACAGGTTTCTCTGGTGTCAATCAATTTGGTTATGTTTTGACAGGTGGATCTCTTACAAAGCTTGCGTATTACTCTACTGTTCAACACAAAGTGGCTAAAGTACGATCTTTCGACCACACTACAAAGGCAAGTGAGATGGTTTTCAAAAGCTTTGATTTCTCTAACAGTTCTTCGGCCTGGCTACGTTATGTCTTAGCAGAAGCTCTAACCAAAGTTAGCTAACCACTAACCCTACTCAGTGAAGCATACAAATATAGGCCCGTGCGGGGTTCACCCTTTTCTCAGATCTTGCTGCTCTGTGATTGTTCTTTCTTGCATCTCTTTGTCAAGGAGGCTGCCAGCGATAAGCTCTATGAGATATCTGTGCAGGAGGAGATAACAGCTCGCCTGCACTTCATCAAGTTTGAAAATGCTTACATTGAAACATGCTTGGACTTCATCAAAGACCATCTGGTCAACACGGACACAAAAGTCATCAAAGCCACAGGTGGAGGGGCACACAAGTTCAAAGATCTCATTGAGAAGAAACTCGGGCTCAAGTTAGTGCCTTAACCAGAATTAACTTGGAGATAAAAGAAAAATATCTGCTACTTCGTTACATCATATAGTTCTGGGTTTAATGATGTCATATTGCATGAAAAAAAAACAGTTTTGGTAACAAGTATCAACCATATGACAAAATATGTTTTGATGTTTTTGGTTGGTTGGTTGGTTGCTTGCTTTTGGCCATTTTGGTTTTTAATGCAGATAGGTTTTTGTACTGTGCCAGTCACAGTGGCAGGCAGCATCTACAATTTTGATGTCATTAGCTATTCTAGTAATCTACATGGCTGGTAAAATAGTGAGATGTTGGGAAAACGGGTTGCTTCCTTTGCCATGATGGACATTTGGCTGAGAATGGCTTTAGCTAATGAATATTCTTTGTTGCATTGTGCCAGAGTGGACAAGGAGGACGAGATGACCTGCCTTATCAAGGGCTGTAACTTTGTGCTGAGGAACATCCCCCATGAGATCTTTGTCTATGCCAGGCACGCCGACTCAGAGTTCCGCTTCCAGAACACTCACCCTGACATCTTCCCTTACCTGCTTGTAAACATTGGTTCAGGGGTTTCAATAGTCAAGGTAACACGTGCTGAGCCACGGTCTTGCTTTCAGTTAGACTGTGGTTTTAAAGATGACTGTGGTTTTAAATTCTATCAGCTAAGTAGGTTTCCACATACAAGGAATTTGAAATGGGGGCATATTGGCATGAAAATATGCAGGACATAACACGGTGTTATAAAGTTTACGAATATCAAAGTAACTAAGAATATCAATATTGGCAAGGGAGGAAAAGGTTGGAGAGCAGTAGGTTTCCTCTCTGTGCTGTGTGGAAAACAATATCATGGGATAAATCTGCGTGGTGGGTCTCTGCTATATAATCAGTGTGATTATCCACTGATTGAAGCACATTGACACAAATGTATGCATATATTTGGAAATCATTTGCAAGGGCAAGGAAATGCAGGCTATCGAACCATGTCATCAAAGGAAATAAGCAAAGGGCATATTAGCCTATATTCAGTTTTTGGGACATTAAATATCTGCTGTCCTTATTTAGGAGGTGATGAAAAGTACACAGAGGTTAAGAAAACTGACTTGACTCTGCTTCACCTGTGAGGTTTTAACTGTAAAATGTTATACAAATAAGAGTTGTGCTTACACCCAGATTCCTACCTGAGTAAGTGATTTATATTTCATGTTTCATCTAGATTCCAAACTCAGCAGGCCACAATTACTGTTTCTGGTCTTACCGGTTTAAATCATGCATGCATTAGATAGTATGCTCTTGTGTTTTACTTTTCTTTTTTTTTTACAATATCCCATTCTCTCTCCGTTTCAATAGGTTGAATCAGAAGACAAATTTGAGCGTATTGGAGGAAGTTCAATAGGTGGGGGGACATTCTGGGGTCTTGGAGCCTTGCTCACTAAAACAAAGGTATGCAACTCAAGTACCAAATACATTTCCTGCCAGTTAAAAATTGTTGTTGCATTGTCTTCAGAGTCAAGCATGAAAGATTATTCTATGAGCGTGTTTTATGTGGGCTATCATGTAAAGATTCAAAGATTTTAAACGTTTATTTGTCACATACTTCATGTACATTTACAAGTACATTAAGCAGTGAAATGCTTTTTTAGTATCGTAAGAAAAAAGAAACATCAGGACAAAGTGCAATAATGTCTTCCGACTTGAACTTTGCCATTTTGTCCTTCTTTAGAGATTTGACGAGTTACTACAGCTGGCCTCAAAAGGGCAGCACACAAGTGTCGATATGCTTGTCAAAGATATCTACGGAGGCTCTTACGGATCCTTGGGCTTGACTGGAGATCTTATTGCAAGCAGTTTTGGGAAATCTGCTACAGCTGACCAAGGTGATGCAAGGGCTATTGTGTTGTATATGGTTGCCTGGTAGCCTCCATACCCTAGATACTGTTGTAAGGGAGCTGAAGGATCCATTATGTCTGTTGTTATCTGCATTGACTTAATGTTAGAATTTTTAAAAAAAAAACCCTTGTATGTCGATAAAATAATCAAGGATGGCAGTTAAGTAAAGGGCTTGTTTCCATTTTGTTAAGGATATCTCGACAGCATGGATATTTTTCATTATACATAGATTAAATTTTGCAAATGCTGTTCACCTGTACAATACTGCTTGTGAGAATGACCTCTCACCAAGTCGAAGCGCAGCTTTGTTCCTTATGGATACTTCTTTCTGTTGGGAAGTGTAAAGGTGGCAGTCTACCATGGAAATTCATGTCCATTTTTGCCAAATTAAGCAGAGCCAGCCACTGTGCTTCCGCAACTGTTGGTACCGTTTTTGGGATTTTTATTAATTAATTCATCCAGCACCACTCGCAAAAAATATGGAGGAGGATTTTGACAGCCCATGTCTTTTTTAGAACTTTCAAAAAAAGTTATAACATTTGGAAATACTTCTCAAATAACAGCCACTGTGAACCTCTTATGGTTTGGTGTGATGCTAGTAGTTATAATACTTGTATTTAAATCAGTCAAAGGTTGAAAGAGTAAGCAAGAAATCTGCAATTTCAGTGCTTTAGAAAACAATGGACTTTCTAAAGGGAGACTGTATGAGGACCAAATCTGTGTGATATGTTATTAAATAGTCAAACACACAAAACAGTTTAGATATAGTTTTCTAGTTTTAGGGAATCATTTTGAAATTGATTTTCACTGTGTACAAAAAGTTTAGTTTTCTTGATTTATCTTAATACTGTCTTCAAAGAGAGTGTTCAGGATATGTAGATTTCTTTTCCTGTCCTGTTTCTTTCATATCACACTTCTTCATCAGACACTTAAAAAGATTATCCACCACTGTTTGTATTAATGAAACTTTGATATTGGCCTCTTGGTAGTCATTTTTATCAATAGTGAAATAATTACTGTAATCCAAAGGTGAAAGATCCTGAAATCCTTGTACCTGCTTTTCAAAGCCACAGTGTGGCTTTTTTTTTTTCATATTTTAATATTGGCTTGTTCTGCATTGTAGATTTCTCTAAAGAAGACATGGCCAAGAGTTTACTCCATATGATCAGTAATGATATTGGGCAGCTGGCTTGCCTATATGCCAAGCTTCATAACCTCTCCAGAGTGTACTTCGGGGGCTTTTTCATTAGAGGACATCCAGTCACCATGCACACAATCACCTACAGCATAAACTACTTTACCAAGGTAAGCCTTTCTTCTCTCTCTCTGTAGACACTGTCCCCAAATGACTTTCCAGCAACATATTCTATGGCTTCATTCAGGAGTGGTACACTGCCAAAGCATAAAATAGAACCACTACTTACTCTACTGCTACTACTTTTGGCTGCTCCCGTTAGCAGTCGCCACAGTGGCTCATCCGTTTCCATCGCTTCCTGACCTTTCCATCTTCCTCTGTCATACATAATATAAGAAAGTGTCCCAGAAAGAGTTTCCTTTTTAATAAATTCAGCTTGCACATGACTGGGACTATAGCAAGGAAAGCTCTGACACCAAACAACCTTAACCAGCAGGTTGGGCTAGTTAGTGAAGTCATTCTACCAAACCAGTAAGCCCAGGTTGGATTTTCCTCCTTGTGACTCTAACTGTTGACATGTTTTTGTGAGCTAGACAGTTTAGCTCTAAAGTACCTTATTTAGCTGGCTGATGCTACGCCCTCAATTCAGGGCTTACATTTCCGTGTCCTTTGGAGGGTCTCTCACTATCAGTTATTTGTTTTATTGTTCTCACCGCTAGGGATATTTGTTTTTGGCTGATAGCTGTGTACGTGCTTCCAACATTTACTTTTACCTTACTTTTCTTGTAATTTTTATAGGGTGAAGTTCAAGCTTTGTTCCTAAGACATGAAGGCTACCTTGGGGCCATTGGAGCATTTCTTAAAGGAGCAGAGGAAGACAGTAAGGAGAAACACAAAACTGAAAACATAGCAGGGCTCGACATTAACAATTTTTCTGCTAGCCCATCTGGCCCAACTACATATAAACTGCTTTTTTTTCCTTCTTTTTTTTTTTAAGAGATTCTGCATATTAAAATATACCCCCCCCACCATCATTGAATCCATAGTAACTCAATGTGAGCCTTGAATTAGTTAAAAACCAGAGTAAAGAACTAGAGTTTATTTTTATACAATAAACTTGATATCATGGCATTGGCTTGAGTTTGAATGGCATATTGCCAAGTGACACAATTTGTAATGTTAAAGAAGCAGATTTTGAGCACTCAGTCAAGGATGACCGTGCTCCAGATCGGCTTGGAAGTGCCAATTTTGTCTCGATCAGAGAATAAATTGCTCCAACGTGAATTTACATGATTATAGTATCAAATAGCAGTGGATAGAGCAAAGTGATTTGGCTTTTGGCAGTTAAAAAAAAGGTTTCATAAATGACAGCAATTTATCAATAGACGGAGTCAACAACTCCCTTGCATTTCTCTGTCCTCCACCCCTTTCATGTGAGTTGTCTCAAACTGGCACCATACACAGCCCGCACTCTCAGAGAAATGACAGCTCAGATGCCTGTATTATTACAAATCTTTGAGACCAGTCTCAAGTTTCATCCACAATTATTTGGAAGAATCAAATATGCACAATGTTTAGTCAAAAACTATTCCCATGCAAGGGCTGAACAAGATGGGAGTGTCGGTTAATATGAAACCCTTTTTGTCCATGACACCAAATAATGCCTGGATTTGTTGCTTTGGCAACGAGGATCAGGATAAAAGATGTGACTGTTGTACTACTTACAAATAGTCAACCAAGCTCCTAGTAATAGTTACATTCAGCGTTCATTCAGTCATAACTAGATTAATCAGAGCTGCTACCAAACTCTGCACTGAGTGGCATACATCAACCCTTTATTAGTGTAAACTGTTCCATGTCTCAGTTTAGATTTAAGTTACACAGTTGTCATAAAAACACAGAATTACTTTGCTGTTACAATAAAATCAGCTTCAGAAAAGATAAGTTTCAGTAACATTAATAATAATTACATAGACTTGTGAGGTGCAAACATCCCACATCTGAAATCCATTATCATTTAGTAACTTGCTCAGATAAAGGATTGGTGATCTATCATGATTATTGTGTCTTCCTCTCATCTAGATCCAAATCAGTACAGCTGGGGGGAGAATTATGCTGGAAGCTCAGGCCTAATGAGTGTTTCTCCTGACATAAACCCAATGCAGCGTGCACGCAGTGGAACGGTAGGTCCTCCAGAAAAAGGAAAGAAAAAAGCTATTGAAATGTAAGGGTGTTTTCTGTACCACCAGAGGTCACTCCAGACCCATCTTCATGAGGGGGAAATTTCAACGTTATAGCTATTTCTTAGATATTGCTATTTTTGTGACACCATTACATTTCTGATATGCTCTATGAAAAGGTGCAATACCATCATCATGTCTGAGTTCTCAAGCCTCATACTCTCATCAACTCTTGTGGTCTCATGATCTTCCTTTTCATTTCCTCCCCACACATATCTCTGTTTACCTAAACTTTTCCTTCAGTTTCCCGTAAGTACACTTTACTGGTATGCTTTATTTTGTTCTGAGGTGTTCCTGAAATGTTGCTTCCGCTTACGGTGCCTTGCTTTTGTAGCTGTACACACTCGACCCAACAACTCAGTCATGTTGGGCAATCACCTCTTTGCACACTTTTTGTGAGAAAAAAAATTAGGTCTTAGACTTTCTTTGCTTTGGCATTTCTTCAGCCACCATTCCAGACTTTCTAGTCATTGCTTTATTTTATTTTTTTGCTAGTAAAGCCTGGTGTTTGTTTTTATTAAATTCAGCGCAACTCTTGCAACACAGAGATTTGCTTCTTTGAATTTAATGGTATTGACATATGAAAAAATGTAGATGCTTGTGTGTAAACGTCTGATAACTGTGTGCACCTTGCTCTGTGACCCCTAAAAGTGATATTTTAACTTTGGTTGTATGCACTTTTTACAATACATACTTCCGTAGAAGTTCAGATGCAATCACCCAGCCTTGGAGATCCATAGCCACCACATGCATAGTGATGCATTGCGATGGCAGTAAAAAAAAAAAGTAAGAAAGGGAGTTGCTCCATACAGGTTCTTAAAGTGGCTAGTTTTGGTGCCCCTACCATTCATGTCTTTCTCATGAAAAGTATATTTTTTAAAAATACTTCAAAAGCCAATGGCCAATGATAAAGTAGTGGTTGTTACCCTGGTTTCCAAATGCTATATGTGCCACCCACCGACTCAGGATCAAATCCTGTCAAATCTTTGTCACTTGACTCTGTGTGCATCTCAGATCTCTGCTGTTACAAAGCAAACAAACCAAAAAGATGCAGCAGTGGACTGCCCAGTACTTAAAGAAAATAGGTATACAACCATAGTGAAATATCCCAGTGATACACACACTAACCCTGAACATAGATTGATAGAATAGGCTAATCGATGCCCTTGTATGATTAGTCTAAGAATGTTACCCCTGACTGTACAAACGACACTGAACATTTGTCCTTGTCTCTATTTTTTTATGTATTTATTTTTTCCTCCAGTTTGACATGTTGGAGATGGACCGTTTAGAAAGAAAGCTGGTAAACCTTCCACTGCTGCAGGACCCCTCCTCATACATCCCTGACACAGTGGACCTCACAGAGGATGCCCTGGCCCGCGAGTACTGGCTCTATTGCTTCGAGGAAGCGCTTGATGGGGTAAGCTGGCTTTTTTTTTTCCTTCCCCTTTTTCTCCCCAATTGTATCCGGCCAATTACCCTACTCTTCCGAGCCATCCCAGTCACTGCTCCACCCGCTCTGCTGATCCGAGGAGGGCTGCAAACTACCACTTCTCCTCCGATACATGTGGAGCCGCTTCTTTTCACCTGACAGTGAGGAGTTCCCCCTCGCCCCCAAACAGGCGCCCCGACCAACTAGAGGAGGCGCCAGTGCAGCGACCAGGACACATACCCACATCCAGCTTCCCACCCGCAGACGACACGGCCAATTTTGTCTGTAGGGATGCCTGACCAAGGCCAAGACGGAGGTAACACGGGGATTCGAACCGGCGATCCCTGTGTTGGTATGCAATGGAATAGACTGCTACGGTACCCAGACGCCTAAGCTGGCTTTTCACTGTGTTGTTAAACTGCCTCGTTCTGCTGAAATGCATCTAACCTATGTTTCTGGGTTTCATAGCAGTAGGCAGCATTATGGATGACGTGGTGTATTTATTATACCACATTTTGGAGACGCTTTTTCATCATTTGGACAATACATTCCAGGCAATGAGCCATACAAGCCATTTCAAAATCCAGCAAGTTGTCACATCACATTGGGAGGCGACTGATCAAATTCATTCAATCAGTTCACACAGGCACTGCCTTCAAACTGTGTGAACTGATTGGCTGGATTTGATTGGAATGAGTGGCGCACTGGAGATTGATATTGTTGTGAAAATTCAGAATCAATACCTATCGGATATTTGTGACAACCCTTTAACCCAGCTCAACACGGGTATGGGTGCACCTGCACACATACACTTTTTCCCTACCCTGACAAAGATTATTTTTCCGTCCCTCGATCTTTAGGTTATGTCATTTTTCTTTTAAACCACAGTCCTTGCAAAACGTCACCTATGTATTTGCAAAGTTTTGGTTCAGAGGTATGCAATACAAATGAATTTGTGTCATGTTATTACTTAACAGGTGGTGAAGAGGGCTGTAGCAAGCCAACCTGATATCCCAGAGGCTGCTGAGCGAGCAGAGAAGTTCAGACAGAAATACAGGCACAAGCTTCAGACCCTCCGCCACCAGCCTTTGTAAGGACTGCCTTCAGGTTCTGCATGCACTCCTCATCTATTGACCTAGAGACTGCTTTTAAAGGACTAGAGCTCATTTCCTCTCTCAGTCATCTGCAATAGTGTCTCCTTTAACGCACTTCTGTTACCACTTACAACCTTGTTGATGTCAAGACGGTTTCAGTTTAGGGGAATAGATTGCATAGCATTATAACTTATCCTTCTCGAACTGAACTCTGAGCTGTGGCCGCTCTGAAATAGTCTAAGCATTGTGCCTATTATTTATTTTTAAAACGTAAAAGGTGTCAAATTATGTTCATGATTAGGCAAAATGTCTTGAAAACCTTTATAGGACTATCTTAATTTTACATTTACATTTACTCATTCAGCAGACACTTTTATCCAAAGCAACTTACAAGAGAGTCGTTCATTCTGGTGATGTAGCTTACAACTACTGTACTGGAAATTTTTATTCATTAAGTTATTTATTTATTTGATAAATTTGCATCTCTTTTAGGAAACTTGGCCAATGCATAACAGTATAATGTAGGTCCACCTTACCTGTAGTTAATATTTACGCAGCACTGTCTTTCTGTTGTCCTAGCCCCATTCTGAGTGTGTGTTTCTCTTAAACTAATGTAGAGTGCTTCTCTTCTCACCTAGTGCTTATGGATCCCTCACTGTCAGAAGTCTGTTAGACACAAGGGAACACTGTTTAAACGAGTTCAACTTTCCTGATCCCTACTCTAAGGTCTGGGTGAACTCTATCAACCTTTCTGTTTCTTAGTGTTTTTTTCTGGTCTACGTAAGTGTCCAGCAACTGCTCTTAAGCAGGGATTGGGGCAGACAGATGTGAATATTGGAAATATGTATGAAATAATGCCTTTGTGTGGTGTGGTGGTCTTGTTAAATTACTTTGCTCATCTTTTCAATTTAAACTTGGCCCAGGAGCTCAACTGGTCTTTCAAATCCTGAAACATAATAGAAGTGGGCAGATCACATTTTGTTGTATCTTCAGCATGCTTAATCAGTGTTTCCCACACATAGGCGGGTTGCCCAGGGGAATTAGCAGCTGCCCGTGTATATTTCGATTCTCATTTTAACAATTTCCTCTTTTCTTTTTTTTTCTTTCTACCTGTCTGAGAAAATGGTGCCATCTGTGACAATCTGCCCTCATTTTTAACCCTCACATCCCGGTTCACTCTGCTTCCACATACTTGACATGTAAGAGAAGGGGATGGACACAATTGCACGGGCTGTGCAGAGAAAGAAAGAAGGAGCGAGACACCACCACAAATTACTCTCTGATTTTGCTAAATGCTGAAGCGCCATATAGTTGCTGTCGCCAGCCTTTGTAAAGACTACCTGTCAGATGGCAAAAAGATGATCTAACTAAGTTAGCAAAGGTTAAGCTGCTATTCTCTTAGTGCAGTAAAGCACTGTTTAATATCGCTAATGGGCCATCATAATTATATTTCAGACCTTTGGGAAACACTGCTTAAAATAATTGTTTTGTCTTGGTTTTTTTTTTTTTTTTTTTTTTGCTTGTCAAATGAAACCCTGCCAACAACTGCTTTGTCCTGTGCATTGGAAGTGGCATCTCATCACTGTATCTCTGGTCCACCGCAGATCAAGCAGAGGGAGAATGACATAGCCCTCAGATATTATCAGAAGGCAGTCAAATCCCTGGAGGAGCTGAGCTGGGAGGAGAGGCAGTTTGCCCTGGTCCGGGGCGTCTTGGCCGGGAATGTATTTGACTGGGGAGCCAAGGCCGTGTCCGAGTGAGTGGGATTCAGGGTTACTTGCAGAGTAGTAAACATTTTATTTCAAACCAGAGTTTGGCAAACCTGGCTGTTTCTGTCTGATCAACCTTTACTTGGGTCGCTGTGTGCACTTCCCTTTAAATGTATGGTTTATTTTGAATCCGTTTTTAGTTCCCTGTTATTTGTGTCAACTCATGGGGGCAGTTAAAGACTTTTGAGTTGCTTAACCCTAACCTCTTTTTTGTTTTAGCTGCCAGAACATAATCAGTAAACCTACTTAATGTGTCAACCAAACTGCATTATGGAAGCCGTCTAGTCACTCCCCATTGGAAGGTAGTTGTGTTTTCTTGACCAGAATGCACTACAGCAGCATTTCCCAACCCAGTCCTCAAGGAACCCCTATCCTGCAGATTTTCATTGTAACCCTGCATAGGTAGCCCTGCTTGTACTTACTCAACCAATCATCTCATAGCACTTAGTTATGCAAGGTGTGCAACATCTGACATAATTTATTGCTGATTGGTTGAATAACTACAAACAGGTACCTATTCAGGGTTGCAAAGAAAATCTGCAGGATAGGGGTTCCTTTAGGATTGGGTTGGGAAACACTGCACTACAGAAACCTTTGATTATTATTTTTTTCAGCAAGGAAGCTTGGTATTGAACACTTTTTGATTGTTGCATGAAAACCTCCTTCAGCAGTGCATTGGGCAGCACGGTGGCCCAGTAGTTAGCGCTGTCGCCTCACAGCAAGAAGGTCCTGGGTTCGAACCCCAGGGTTGTCCAACTCTGTGTGGAGTTTGCATGTTCTCCCCGTGTCTACGGTGGGTTTTCTCCAGGTGCTCCGGTTTCCCCCACCATCAAAAAAGACATGCATGTTAGGGTTAATACTCCTGTCTGTGCCCCTGACCAAGGCATTGCAAGACGAACTGGAGTTGGTCTGCGGGTGCTGCATGGTGGCTGCCCACTGCTCCTAGCTACATAGCTAGGATGGTTTAAATGCAGAGAGGAATTTCCCCATGGGGATTAATATAGTATACCAAAATCAAAAAAATAGATAAATAAATACATAAAAATTCAGTGGCTTTTTACAGTTGCAACCTTTTTGTTTAGGACAACCAAAGGCCTGCAACACACGTGTGCTACTCAACTCTAAAGGTTTTTTTTTTAATGTCCTGTAGTGTTCTTGAGTCTGATCCTGAGTTTGGGTTTGAGGAGGCTAAACGTCAACTGGAAGGTATGCTTTTCTCCTTTCTGTACCCGTTTCATCTCCAGTATGTATTGTGAGTTCTGTTGAAGCTATTCCCAATAGAAGAATCCTTACCCCCCTTAATATTACTGTCCTTTATTTCTGTTTTTAAAAGCAAAGTTAAATGGACATGTTTCTGGTCTTGTGTAATTTTTTTCTTTCATATCGGCTATATTTTTCTTTATAGTTCATTTCCTTTTCTTGACTCGTAGTAATTGAAGCAGCATATTAAGACAGTTTTTTTCTGTAAGGATCATTAACGGTTTGAATAAAGTTTCTTTCAAAGTTAAACATTGATTATGCAATGCTAATTCTTGTTGTTGTCAATATTTGGAGCAATCTTTGACATCCAAATGGTTACATGACCACTTTGAATGTCCCTAAATGACTGTTTCTTTGTTTTGTCTCTCCTAGAGAGGCCATGGCTTGTTGATGCTTATAACCAATGGATCGAGAGACTGAAGGTATGAATCTCGCTCAACAACCTTGTTTCACTGCACCTGAAACACAGATTATATAATCTCATATGCTTCTGTTCACTGTAACTCAATTGTCTAAATATGTGGTGGACAATTTTTCAGAACAACGCACCCAACACTACAGGTGCTGATTTCATTAACTAGTCCCCCACCCCATCCCCCCCATCTGTTTGCAAGTGTGCTAATTAGTGAACTCACATGGTGTGGTTTTGGATTAGAATGAAAATCTGCATAATCATGACTCTCCATAGCACATGGCTGAATACCACTGGATTATATACACTCTGCTGTATGCCTTTCAGTTGATGTTTTTTTTCCAAAGTGCTTCATTGTGCCATACCTATGTGGGAAACAGAATCCTAAACCTAGAAGTGCTAAAGTCGAACCCTGCCTGTTGAGTTATACAGCACCGTGTTTGTATATTCCATGCATAAAATGCAGTAAAAAGTTTTGAGTTCTCCCTGTCCGGGTTTTTTTTTTTTTATGTTTCTGCTTTGTAATAATGTATTTCCTGTGTTGCATTTTGGTCAGTGCTTGAATTCAGTCCATCCTACCTCTCTCTTGCAGGGTCCTCCTCACAAGTGTGCCTTGTTTTTCGTAGATAATAGTGGAATGGACATCATTCTTGGAGTGATGCCCTTTGTCAGAGAGCTTCTCAGTAGGGGAACAGAGGTACTGGAACATAAACATCAACAAATTATTTTCAATAATGCTGGTACTCCTTACTCTCAGCTTGATCCTTGAATGTTTCATTTCCCTGTAGGTCGTACTGGCCAGCAACTCTGGTCCAGCTTTGAATGATGTGACAAATGGTGAACTACAGATTTTGACTTCAAAAATAGCTGCTATGGATCCAGTGATTAAGTGAGTAACAGAGATCATTTTGAAAATCCAAATTAATCAATGTAATTACTCTTTTTTATTTTTTTTTCTAACTCCTGGATGGGACAAGCCGATGGTGAGAAACATAAGTTGGGAAAAAACTTTTTTTGATTTTTTTGCGACAGTGGCTTGTAAATCTCCATATTCACTGGCCAACTTCACTATTTCACCAGCTTACTGGATTTTTCTTTATTTAATCTTCTCCAAATTGTGATTCGGATGGTAAGAAGTGTCAACTTCCAGGGGCGTCTGGGTGGCGTGGCGGTCTATTCCATTGCCTACCAACCCAGGGATTGCTGGTTTGAATCCCCGTGTTACCTCCGGCTTGGTCGGGCGTCCCTACAGACACTGTTGGCCGTATCTGCGTGTGGGAAGCCGGATGTGGGTATGTGTCCTGGTCGCAGCACTAGCACCTCCTCTGGGCGGTTGAGGTGCCTGTTCGGGGGGAAGGGAGAACTGGGGAGAATAGCGTGATCCTCCCACGCGCTACATCCCTCTAGTGAAACTCCTTACTGTCAGGTGAAAAGAAGCGGCTGGTGACTCCACATGTATCGGAGGAGGCATGTGGTAGTCTGCAGCCCTCCCCGGATCGGCAGAGGGGGTGGAGCAGCGACTGGGCAGCTCGGAAAATAGGGTAATTGGCCAAATACAATTGGGGAGGAAAAAGTGCTAACTTCCAATCATGTAATTTGGTAGTATGAATTGTTTAAACTATTTGTTCAATGCTTCTGAAAGTCCCCGTGTGTTAACTCAAATGCTTCTATCATGCCTAAACCTTTGAGTGTGCAATGTGCGCCCATTTGACAATTGTCTTGTGTTCACTGGTCATCTTTTTTTCTCCTAAGTAAGTTCTGCAAAAACATAGTTTAGAGTATCAGGTGTTATATTTTCACACCTAAAGCTTTGCATCTCCCAGCCGTTGTTATGCATTTATAGTTAAACTGTTTGATTTGTTGTACAGTGCCGGGCTGAAGGAGGAAAGGCTAAAGTTGGTCCAGAGTGGTTCTAGTTCTCCTTGCCTGGATCTCAGGTTGGTCACATGTCAGACACGTTAGATTTAAATTCTCTTCATTGCGATGTGTCATAATGTATACATTTTTTTTGTATCGAGGCAAGATTGCCGAGCAGTTCTGAAAAGTTCATTTGCATTTCCGAAAAGTTGAATACATTTTTGGACATCCTCAGGAACTGTATGAAAAAAAAAATTGGCAAAGCTGGTAGAAGGCTTCATGCACTTATGACTGCACATTTCACATAGTTGTGAAGCTACTTTCACTGTAATTTTATATATCATTCATCATGCTAGTTGTAAAGAATTATCTGAAGTACAATAGTAACTCTGTCAAACTCATAGTTCGATAGACTGTCAAACTTGACTTTCTCATGGGGAACCTCAACACACCAATTTAGTTACTATTTTCATTTGTGTCACTTTTATGTCATTCCGTTGTATTCCCTAATCTCCGCTTCTGCCCATTCTCCAGTCGTCTGGACAAAGCGCTGGCAATACTGGTGCGGGATCGCCAAATCGATCTGGTGATTATTGAGGGCATGGGCCGGGCCATCCATACCAACTACTATGCCATGCTCAGCTGTGAGAGCCTCAAAATGGCTGTTATCAAGAACTCCTGGCTGGCCGACCGGCTGGGGGGCAAGTTGTTCAGTGTGGTTTTCAAGTACGAGGTGCCTCCAGAAAAACGCAGTCAAGACCCTGGAACACTGACACCCTCATGAGCCCATCCCAGGTTGTGTTTAACAGTATAGGGGGAAACTGGAGGAACTGGCTGGATTTGATAGACCGAAACTCAGAATGTGATGATGATGATGGTGATGATGTTGATGTTTGCCCTGCCACTTGGTGAATGACTGATTGTAATGCTGATTGTAAAATTCAGACAGGTTTTAGAGGAGATGGGTATCAGGGAACCATTGGGTTGGTTTTTAATTTATGTTTTGGGTGATTTTTAGCACACGTTTTCAAGGATTTGCATTGATTTCTTTCAGGTATTTGCTGTACAATCAGTTTGCTTCCATCTTTGACAATTACTGACCTCAGTCAGTACATGAAGCACGTTTATAGTGAAAGGGGAAATCATCAGTGGTTGTTGTCGATACACTTTTTCTCCAGCAGCTTGTGCTCGCAGAGAAGATGTGTAGCTTGTAGACATTGGCATAATCATACGCAAGAGTTTATAGAAAATTTCATCAGATGTTGCTATCCTCCCAGGGCACAGCATCTAGTTTTTTTTAACAATGCTGTGCATCCACAATGGCTTGTGGTGAAAGATGATTTGCTGAGCGTATGTGTACACACACGTGGGCGTTCGAGCAATTACAGCTTTCAGAGGTAAAGCTTTTCAAGAGAAACTGTGGTTTATGTGCCTTGAGACTGGTGTGATCAAAGCATCATTCATTCAGTATTCGACCAGCTCACTTTTAGTATTTGCTGGGACCCTCCACAAATGTCTGCTTTTGGTTTCTGGTGTTTGCACGCCGTTTTCTCAGTGAATCCACGGTTTTCCTGTTTTCCGGTACCATCAGAGGTCGAAATGAGACGGTTGAATAATTCTTCATTATTATCACCTTAGTATAGTTGTTCTTAATTTTTCAGGGAAATTGTTTTAACGGTTGAAGCAGCATTTTATCACAGGAGGTTGACGTGATGGGACTGTTATTCCACAAGATGGCAGTATTCTACTGTGAAGTAAGGTTTTAGGCCCCTAAAGGTGCTGGGCATCAAAATTATCACTACTTAAATCAGGTTAAAGTGATTCCATTTTTGATTCCGAGGCATTTTTTTTTTATCGGTTCATCACATGAAAGGTGTTTTGTTTTTTTTAATTACTTTTTTAATTAGACTGTGGGGGCTACAGTTGCAGTCATGACACATAATTTAATTGTGCAAATAAATTGCTGTGTAAAATAGTTATTTATCCCCAAGTCAGAGATACATTTTCATGAAGGTAATACCACCATGCAACACTTCGCAAAGTGATTGGTCCGAAATGGGGATTTCAATACACTAGATAAAGATCTGAATTACAGGTGATTGGTCAGATTAATAAGGCCTTGCCAAAATGTTTCCCAAGGCTATAACTGTTTAACATTTGTCAATTTGTGATAGTGTAATGTTATGTGTACATTGTCAGCTACACACTTGTACATTGTATTTGTACATTGTCAGATACACGGTAAAAATTTATATAATTCATTTGCTTCACTTCATTTCAACTCACGAGCACAATTTTATGTAATATATTCCTCTCTCGACAATCAGTTTTAATTAAATCGTGAAAACCTATATTTTATTCAAGTGTGTGTGTCTTTTCTTTTTGTTCTGTAGTAGCAGCAGTGGAGTTTTGCTGCGTGCTGCTAACTAGGAGAAAAGGGAGAGTTTTCTACGGGTACATTCACACATATTTAAGCTCTTTACTTCCCCCCGGCAGTTGCAAACCTAGATGCCCCAGTACGTGGCAGTGGCTGCCCGCTGTGCACTTGCAGAGGAGCTGTGTGCTGATAATGTATGAAGGCACCAGGCAGGGGGTCCCTCCACAAGCCAACTCTTTCCTCATCACCCAAACTGCCAAATGCATATGTGCCAAATCCTGCAAGGCAGAGCATGCATCAGGGGCCATCTAACGTTGTTTTATTGTTTAAAAAGTCCTCATCAATGCTGATGAGCTTTCGTTTTTGGTATCCTAAGGTGGATGAAGGTCTTAAGCGCGACAGGCTTTCCTCAATTACAATGTACACTGCACATGTGCGAGCCAAAGAGTATTTTCAAAGGCTTCCACGTGTTTGGTGTATCCTGCTTAAGAGTAGTGAAAAGGGACTGTCATTTTGTGTGGTGCCATATGGTTGGGTTTCTTTAAAATGTAATCACAAATTAGTACAGTAAAAAAAAAAAACATTGCTCAGACTTCAGCACAGTGTTATGCATGCTGACATTCAGTTAAGACACCTTATTGATCCCCATGTGGAAATTAGTCCTCAGCGTTGGACTCATCCTGACTACTTGGCAGCAGCGGGCAGCCACAGTGCAGCATGTGGAGACCGAGCCCAGTTCTGAGGCCATGCATTGGTTAAGGAGTATTAAGCTAGCATAGTGACAGCTTTCATAAACTTCATGGCTAATACGGGTGGCATTTACAGCTAGGATTGTGCACTAAATATACCAACAGACATTAAGTATGGTATCGGTAGCCTTGCTGTGTTTCCACTACCGCAAAATGGGTTCATCTTCCGACAAAGACACATTTATTTACTGGCTGTCATATTTCTGGTGTAAAGGTTTTGCTGAAGGGCCTGGGAAAATCTACTCAGGTATTGACTATAAACATTGACATAATACTCATTATCATAGTGAGCTAAACATTAAAACTTAAAATCACCTGCGTTTTGTTGATTTGGGTGTAACAATAACATGAATTTGATGATGCTGAGAGAACCTAACGAGAGAAAATAAAACGACTCCAAGGTTTTCAGGAAAACGAGAATTACTTGGGGCCGTTGTTCATCCAGTGTCTGACAGCACATTGGATGAACAACGGCCCATTGACATTGTAATGGTTGGCTTTGGTTTTCAGTGGGGAAATGCTAAAGATGTTCTCAAGCTCTTTTTACCAGAAGGACAAAAAAAACAAACCAAAACTGTAAATGTCAAACTATTTCCCTAAGCAGCCCCTGAACAGTCAGCCTAACAATGCGTCTTTCTGGCTGTACAAGAGGCTTAGTGGTATGCCATAGATGCAGACTGCATTCACTCCCATGTCTGCTCTTTGCAAATCCATCAATAAAATCCACATATGAAGCAATAGCCTTTGTAACGTTGCAGTATTCACTTTACGTATTTCCACGTTCCGTAGTCACATTAAGGATTCACAATATTGAAGTGTTTGCCGATAAACGAATGAAATGTCTGGCGGCATGGTGGCCCAGTGGTTAGCGCTGCTGCCTCACAGCAAGAAGGTCCTGGGTTCGAACCCGACGCCATCCCAGGTCCTTTCTGTGTGGCGTTTGCATGTACTCCACATGTCTGTGTGGCTTTCCTCCTGGTGCTCCAGTTTCCTCACTATCAAAAAGACATGCATGTTGGGGTTACTACTCCTGTCTGTGTCCCTGACCGAGGCAATGGGGAGAAGAAGTGGAGTTGGTCCCTGGCTGCTGCAGCTGCCCGCTGCTGCTATACAATAGCATGGTTACATGCAGAGAGCACATTTCATTTGTATGTATGTACAACATGACTAACACAGAGTATTCTGTTCCATTCTATCTATAACTGATCATTTTCCACGGTTATTTTGGCCGATACCAACACCGATATTTTTGTTCCATTGTTTTTTGGGGGGGGGGTTTAACCAGTGGAGTTTACCTGTAATGCTCGGTACAGATGCAGGTGTCTTACAAACATCAGTTTATTGGTACCTGTCCTGTTTCATTTTTTTTTAAAAAGGAAAAAAATAAAATTTGCATTGCATCGTTTGCGAGTTTCTGCGTTCACTGAAGGAAATGAGTACAAAATAGTTCAACTTGAATGGAGGACACATGCAACATTTCTTTTCATCTTTGCTCTTGCATCTGTTTAACTACAGGTTGCTCATTAACGATTCCCTGTAAAACGCTGCCTCACCGGTGCTTCAAGTGTAAAGCAACTTATGGAAATGTCAGAAGGGCCCTACATTTCTTTGTAGCCCTGCCTCTCCATCCACGCCTGTCATCACCATCGACAGAGAACTAATCCATCCACATACTGGGCAGCGTTTTGATATCCATCCTGATGTGTATGTAGCCTGTCCCACTCTGAGGCGAACAACGTGTAATTTCTCATCTACGATGAATTATGAATCACTCCTGAATGCTCACATGAATTTTAGTTTTGTTTGTAATGCCCGCCCCATTAATGCCCCCCCCCCATCCGCTCTTCCATCTTTTAAACTCTTTTTTCTTTGTGCGCGCGCGCGCGTGTCCTCGTCGGACCTTGGACAGTTTCCTGGGACATGATTAGAAAGTGAGACATGTATGCCATGCAATGTCCCACACCTATTGTCTCGCTCCGTTCACACTCTCTCTCTCTCTCTCTCTCTCTCTCTCTCTCTCTCTCTCTCTCTCTCTCTCTCTCTCTCTCTCTCTCTCTCTCTCCGTGTCCCGGATGGCACCGTTTAACGGGACGGACGCTGACATCAGTCCCGAGTCGCGACGTGAACGCGCGGCACGGTTGCGCGCCCGGAGCCAGTGACTCCGCTCATAAAGGCACACGGAGTCCGGCGGCGCGCTTCATCCGACGGGGAGCGGAGGACGGACGGCTCTCAGCGCTGCTCCTGGCCAACCTGCCGCCGTGGGACCGACTTCTTCCTGCATCTCTAACTGATCCACCGCCGACGCAGAGGTAAGGACGTTTGCCTTCCCGTGTAGGCTAGCCGCCACATTTTGGTCGTTGTTGGTGTTTTTGTTGGAAATCACTCTTTTGTAGATATAATAAGGCTGACCTGTGTGTGTGTGTGGGGGGGGGGGGTCCATCTGTGGTGCCAACACTAAATGTGTCACTGTCTGCTCCAAACCAACCTTGGTCAATTCTCAAAAGTTAGTGCCGTGTTTCACAGATTAAAACTGCCTTTAAATCCAGTGTGATGTGAGAATTGACTCGTGTCATGTGTGGGGGAAAAAACGTGTTACCGAATTGCCGTTCACCTACACAAACGAACGGATAGACAGACTGCTAAGTGCTGTAAGAAAATAAAAACCTGACCTCTGCATGACAATCAGCTTCATTTATCTCATCTGTTTAAGTGTTGAAGTCAGATCAGTGACGTCCTCCTCCAATTAGTTTACTATGATGAGGGAGGAGAGCCAGCAACTCACAGCAGCTCCCAACTTAAAGCTGCTCCTCATGGTTGCTTATAAACAACACGGACTGCAATGTGGAGAAAGAGAGAAATCGAGCGTGTATGTGTTAGAGAGAGAGAGAGAGAGAGAGAGAGAGAGAGAGAGAGAGAGAGAGAGAGAGAGAGAGAGAGAGAGAGCGCGAGAGCGGGGCGGTAGATCAAAGTGGGTAGGCTCACCATGTGACGATGTAATTATAAATGAAAAACACTGTAAAGCAGATATTTATGGACTCCTCGTTAACGAGCACGGTAATCAGGAGTAAGTTAATCAGTGGGAAAGCAGCAGCGATGATCACAAGTCTTCTGGAGGGCCCCCTCTGTGAGGCCCTTGGAAAGACGACCCGGGGAGCCCAAACAAAGCCCAGATTCACTAATGAGTGATGACTTATTTGAAAACGATGAAATAATTAAGGGACCGTTTTTATGAAATCGTTTTTGTTTTTTTTCTCTCCCCTGATAGCCAGATTTTTTATTTCTAGCTAAAAGCTGCATCTGAAGAATCCTGTTCCACAACTCAATACTTCAGCTTCAGAAATAAGCCCTCGACCTGAATTTCACCATTCAATATTCCCAAAACGTGCGACGTTTCCTTTATGGAGGTGTACCTGTTTGGGTCAGGATCTAAATGATCCATCATCATCATCATCATCATCATCATCATCATCACTCTGCTCACTTCATTTCAGCCTCGTGCCAATCTGAGCGTGCCATCGTTCCGTCATGTCATAGGGCAGACGTCACTTTTCTCTTCCCTGGCAGTTGGACGTCTCATTTTGAACCAAAGCTCGTGTGTCTCCCTGCACTCACGTCCCAACCCAGCATAGAAAAGCAGGAGTGTTGGCCCTTAGTAACCATCACCGCCAGCTTAACACGCCGTGTACATGTGTGCTCCACTGCCGAGAGCGGGTCTCTCTGTCTGATCGAGATTCATTCGGCTCTGGCAGGCAGGCGCTCAGGATCACAGTGTGTGCAGCAAGGAGAGAAACTCGGGGCTGGTATAAGTGTGTTGACATGCTCCATTTGACCGTTCATAGACAGCACTGTTTCCCCCTGACCTGCCAATGTGTCCCCCTGGATGAGTCCCGTGTGCGTGCTGCACCCAGGTGTCCGCGTCCCATGCCGTGTTTGATACAAGTTGCTGTGGTCGTGCCTCAGCGGCCAAATCCTACTGTTGTGCCAGAGTGGAGTTCAGCCGGTCCCCTTATCTGCCCAAAGATGTCGCCAACACTTTGTCCTAACAAACGCAGGACAAATTTTCTCTATTTTTTTCCTCTCCTCTCTATATTTTAAGCACGGGCACACATCTCTTTCTTTCATTCTGTCTCTGTCGATCTGTCACAGCCGCGGTTTTTTTCTTTCTCCTGTGGTTCTCTCATCCTCTAACCCTCCTTATATATCTGTCTGCTTTCTCTCTGTCTGCCATCCTCCCCTTTCATCTCTGTCTCTCCCCCTGGTTCTCTCATTCCTGTCCCCTCTCACCCCTTGCTCCTCTTTCTCTTCTCACAGTATTATGTCTTATTTTCTCAGTTACCCTTTCTCCTCTCTTTTGTCTCCCTCATTCTCTCCCCTCTCCGTGGGATGTCTGTTGCTGCGCTTCTGGTGCTGTTTGCGTCTCCGAGTATTTTTTGGAACATGCCTCTATGTGGGTGTCTGGGGGAGGTTGCCCCGCTGCGCGAGAGAGAGAGAGAGAGCGAGAGAGAAAGCGAGAAAAAAGAGGTTTTCAAGTGTATGCACCACGTGTGTGTGTGTGTGTGTGTGTGTGTGTGTGTGTGTGTGTGTGTGTGTGTGTGTGTGTGTGTGTGTGTGTGTGTGAGAGAGAGAGCGAGAGAGAGAGAGAAAACTGCATATGAGAGTGACAAGTGAGAGAGACAGTGACTGTGACCACTTTGTGTTTTGTGTGTGTGTGTGTGTGTGAAGGTGTGTGTGTGAACGAATGAATGCGTTTGTCCATATGGGTAGATGTGTTTGTGGCTGTGCGTGTGTGCCTTCAACTGCGTATATGCACACAGAACACACGTAAAAAGCAGGATAAGGGCCACATGACAGGATGTCGTATGTAGATGGTGCCGTGCAACAGTGACAGTGTTCCTCCTTGCCTCACATCTGTTGTACCAGCAAACAAATCACAACATCACTTTGGGTCTCTCTCTCTCTCTCTCTCTCTCTCTCGCTCTCACCTCCCTCCCTCACTTGCTGACAGATGGACCCTCCTTATGGCTGTTGTTGTTTTTTTTTTGTTTTTTTTTATCCCTTATCACCCAGTGTTGCTTCTGGGGCGAGTCCAACCCATGCACACCTTGAGCTGCAAAACCTCCCCGACTATGTGTGAAGTGCACCAATATTCTTTGCTTGGTGCAGTCCTTTTCTGGAGGAGGTGGGAGGGAGTGTTTTATATTGCTGGAGTCTGTGGTATTGGCCTGTGAGGAAATTATCTATTATTATGTTCACTGATGCTTGGTGGAGTTGCTTTTTTTTTATAATGCGGAGACATAAAGTTATGATAATTTGCAGGCACCAACTGGACCTAATTTCTCCAAGATAAGACTTGCAAAATAAATTGTCAACCATCAAATATGCAACATTATGACCTAATCGAAGCAGAATTTCTCTGGCCTTTGCTCGGTGAAGTCAGAGGGTAAAAATGCAGGGTAGATATGACTCAACATGGGGTGAAAACTGGAAAAACAAGTGAATCACCTAGCATGTATGTTGTATCTACTGAATGCAAGTAATTCAGCTGCCCTTCTGTGATCAATATGTGATATAGAGAAATTTAGCCTGTGGTTGTGTAGGGAGACGGTCTGACAATGACCCACTGGACTCTCTCAAACATCCAATAATCAAGTATGAAGTGAAAGTATGAAATCAAGTCAAACGAAAGACCCACACTAGCCTGGTTCATAAGTAGTTGATAACCTGACTCTCCAATTGATATGCACTTTGTACGGCTCCAATACAAAGGGAAAAAGACACCGCTCCAGTCTTAAACCCAGATTCCTTATCTGTTTATGAGAAATAAGAAGAGTTGTTGCAGGTGGCCTCAGTCTGGCGTGTCCTCTCCTTTTAGATGACTCTTCCCGGAGGTCTTTGTGTGGTGATTCCTCACGGCCGAGGATGGTGGCTATGAGAGATAACAGAAGAGGAACAGATGGCTCCTGGAGGTTTGGTGTCAGCAGGTTTAGTTAGAAATGCGTGCACACAGCGGTCTATGGCAGCCTGGGGGCCAAGAACTCTGCCTTGCTGCTTTTACGTCCCTACCTCCCTCATTTTCTAATGGTGGGCCTAAGTTCACTCAAGGTTATGATATAATATTTCTTAGGAGGTATATCAAAGGGGGGGTCTCCTGTATAAGGGACTGGCTGGTTTTTCACAGACCACAGAGAGGTCTCTGAACTTCATCATCCACCTCCCCTGAGGTGACTCCTTAGCACCAAGATTACCTATCACATATTATCTATCTTCCCCTTCGCTGATTCATAAACACATCGCTTCACTGCCTCCTACAGTACGCCGTACTTCTGACTAGGCTTCCCTGGAGACTCGTTCATCAATATTTCCCGCCCACAAATTTAGTGCCTGCTGCCAAATCCATGCCAGTGTTTTGAATGGAGTGCGAATGGAGGTCTTGTGATGTCAAAAATCAGGAAATTGATGGTGAATTTTGTACTTGGATGTGTTAAAACCCAAGGGTGAGGTCGAAGAGATGCTGTCATGTACAGGGAGACACATCCAGTGCTGCTGAAGTTGACCTGGCTGCTCTCTCATAGTCAGTAGTTGTGTTCGGTGACATAGGGGCTGGAGCAAATTTGGTTTAATCTCCCGAAGGTGAGAATAGATTCTGAGTTTCATTAGATCAGGACGGAGATATTGTTCTCAGCTCTTCCGCAATCGGTAGGAAATGGCGTATATTGTATGCTGCAGTTTGATAAAGATGTGAATTGTAAAGAAGCAGCTTTTTTTATTATTTGAATGGGCTGACAGTGAAATGAAACCCAATGTGGTTCTCAGTCTGGGTATAATCACCGAAGGTGCACCTCATTGTGCTGTCTTCAATACTCCTTAATATCTCACCCATCTGTGCAGGTAGGCCTCTATCTATCTTTCTGTCTGTCTGTCTTTCTGTCTCTATCTATCTATCTATCTATCTATCTATCTATCTATCTATCTATCTATCTATCTATCTATGTCTGTCTGTCTCTGTCTGTCCATCTGTCTGTCTGTCTGTCTTTCTATCGATCTAGCTGTCTCTCTATCGGTCTTTCTGTCTGTCTGTCTGTCTCCGTATCTCTCTGTCTGTTTCTCTATGTCTGTCTGTCTGTCTGTCTGTCTGTCTGTCTGTCTGTCTGTCTATCTATCTATCTATCTATCTATCTATCTATCTATCTATCTATCTATCTATCTATCTATCTATCTATCTATCTATCTATCTCTCTGTCTGCCTGTCTATTTATCTGTCTCGCTTTCTCTGTCTGTCTATCTAGCTGTCTGTTTATCTCGCTATGGCTGTCTGTCTCTCTATTGATCTACCTGTCTCTCTATCTCTCCATCTATCTGTCTTGTCTGTCTCTCTATCTGTCCGTCTGTCTCTCGCTCTATCTGTCTATCTGTCTCTCTGTCTGTCTCCCTCTCTATTGGTCTGTCTGTCTCTCTATTGATCTATCTATCTATCTATCTATCTATCTATCTATCTATCTATCTATCTATCTATCTATCTGTCTGTCTGTCTGTCTGTCTGTCTGTCTGTCTGTCTGTCTGTCTCTCTATCTGTCCGTCTGTCTCTCGATCTATCTGTCTCCTCATCTGTCTATCTATCTCTCTTCTCTCTATCTGTCTGTCTGTCTGTCTGTCTCTGTCTGACTGTCTGTCTGGCTAGCAATTGTATTTAAAAAAAAAAAAAACCTCAAATAAAGCTCACTTTTGTCAGTTGATGAAAATAAGGATCCAGTTTTCAGGCATGGACTTTAGCTATCACCTACCTTTCAAAAAGTACCATCATTTATTTAATCCTGTGCGGTCAGTCACAGGATTTAAACATTTATTTGGACGGCCGATATGTTATTTTGCAACAAAACACCCCCATTATATTAGTTGGGCCCCCCGATAGCCTCTGCAGCGGATGCATGGCTGGCTGGGCCCTCCCTGCATCACACAGTGCTGCATTATGTACCTCGTCTGGTGGGAGGCGGTGTTGTCGGTGGAGGCGGTTTATCATACACAGCAGAACGCGTTTCAAACCCTGAATGCCACCCAGCGTGCTCCATTATCACTCCCATCCTGTGTCTCTTCAAAAGACCACCTGTTAGCAACAGATCAAAGTCTGCAAAAAGGAAAAAGGGGCTCTGCTGGGCAGAGATGCGGGGTGACTCCATCACAACTCGCTCTCTCTTTTCAGATGACGGATCTATTCAGGCCTTCACTGTTGATCGGTTCGACACACAACCCCATTCTCTTTCTATGGAGACATCACATCTCTAGATGGTTTCTAGATGCGTTCACCAACCTTCTGGCTTGACAGGACAAGAATGAGTCATTAAAAACAAGGATTATGCAAACTGGTGCCATACACGGCTAACGCGTTGTGTTCATGGTTTGTTTTTGGATTTTGCGCTGTGTGCAGGAGATTTTTATTCTTCCCTTAACATCTTCATATTCTTAGATAGATACACTTAGATACCCTTTGGGAGATATCCTGAAATACTATTAGACCTTTACTGCCAAATGGGTTATGTCCTTGGTGTTGCTTTCTCATCCCACCGGGTCACATTCCTTGTGTTAGCAAACTAATTTGGCTAATGATCAGAGTTGATCAACCAGGATGAAAAAACTTGTGATTCACATTTCTGTCGTTTCCTTTTTTTGGATGTTACTTCTGGATTCAGGGAGCCCCCTTTGAGATAAGATCAAGGACTGTGGACCAGCCTGCTCATGCCAAACAGAAAGGAATCTTGAGTTGTTGTTTAGTCC
This sequence comes from Lampris incognitus, assembly GCF_029633865.1. Taxonomy (NCBI): domain Eukaryota; kingdom Metazoa; phylum Chordata; class Actinopteri; order Lampriformes; family Lampridae; genus Lampris; species Lampris incognitus. Next base: position 109,076,381 of record NC_079212.1, read on the forward strand.
TGTTGTTTTTGAAGGATGCACATCTAGGTCACAGCGGCAGCACTTAATATGTAAACGACACCTCGCATGAGCCTGGCCAAACACGTTGAGTGTGTTACAGACGATCACCCCGTGGTCCAGGTACGCTGACGGACCATCGGAGATAACGGTCTCAACTCAGCAGCCGCCATCACCCTGTTGTTTGAGAAACCACACAGCTGGTCTGAGTCCCACAGATGGACTGAGGCAGTCAGCCTTCAGTTCCCAAGGCCGAGCCGGCCAATAGCACAGCAAATTTCCCCTGACTTGTTTCCTCCACACTCTAATATACAACCCCCTGCCCCTGGCCTGTTCTGAGAAACACCTACACAACCTGCCCTAAACCCCAGAATGCTTGCTTTCAACCTGGTGTGTGTCAGTGTGACAAAGGAGGCAATGTCTTGTTGACACCCCCAGTCCCTATAAAACACACACACATACACACACACACACATGCACGCACGCAAACACACGCACACTCACAAAACCAACATGCACACACCATCACTAGAAGCCCAATACATCTCCATCATTGATTTTCTGTTTGCCTTGTGCTGCCATCTGTCTTTTGACACAAAGGAGTTGCCTGCCACAGCACAGTAATAATGTTGTGTTTCTATGGCGATAGATTATCTCAACCCATCAAAAAGGAGGGCAAAGCATGCTATATCATACTCATGTACCTCTCCATAAACTGTCATAATCGACAAAAAGGCGGAGGTTTTAATTTGTCATTTACCTTGTGATGGTGCGGAAAGCATTTCCTTTGATCCATTAAAATCTGCTTATAAGCCTTTGTCCCCCTGGTGCAGCCTATAGTATTAAAGTACTGTACCATGTTCCTGAGTAAATAGAGGACCGAGTAAACTGAGGAAATGCATTGTTTCCTGAAAGGTAGAGCTAAAATATTAGAAATCAGGGGTCCCCGTGCAGCGTAGCGGTCTATTCCGTTGCCTACTAACACGGGGATCGCCGATTCGAATCTCCGTGTTACCTCCGGCTTGGTTGGGCGTCACAGACACAATTGGCTGTGTCTGCGGGTAGGAAGCCGGATGTGGGTGTGTGTCCTGGTCTCTGCAATAGGACCTCCACTAGTCACTCAGGGCACCTGTTTGGGGGGGAGGGGGAACTGGGGGGAATGGCATGATCCTCCCACGTGCTACGTCCCCCTGGTGAAACTCCTCACTGTCAGGTGAAGAGAAGCGGCTGGCGATTCCACATGTATCAGAGGAGGCATGTGGTAGTCTGCAGCCCTCCCCGGAATGGCAGAGGGGGTGGAGCAGTGACTGGGATGGCTCAGAAGAGTGGGGTAATCGGCTGCGTACAATTGGGGAGAAAAAAAAGGGGGGTGGAATCCAAATAAAGATTAGAAATTAGACTTCTTCCATGGAGCGTAACTAAAATACAGGTTGATTTCTTTATAAATACAAATTTTAATGCTTCAAAACACAATTAAAACACACTCTCTACTGTGACACAAGGTGTGGGTCATTTTGTCGAAAGATAAAATAAAATAAAATAAAAAGCTTGCTGTTCGACTCCTCCTGTCCACAGACTCAATGCTGCTGTTTTAGTCATGTTAGCATAAAGGCTGAGCCTTTAATGCACTAATATAAAGCTCATGCCTTGGTCCTCTCACACCTTCCAGTTATGTTGACTTCTGTAATGGAAAGTAGGACTGAACTGGCAGTGACAGAGAACATACGCAGTGCAGTTTTGCACTGAGAAGGACCAAATGCAAGTAAGTAATTTATAAAAATGAGCACAACATGTCTCTCTGAGTCTACATTTCCTGTTAGAAGCTATACAATTTCAGGTAGATGAGTCTGTTCAACAGGGTGGCAGTAATCCCTGCTGGGGACTGCCGAATGCCTGGTTTTGGAAGATGGGTAAGAGGAAAAAATGAAAAGACGGAAAGGCTGCAGATGAAGAAGATTTGCCGAATAGAAAAACTCGAGGGGAACAGACAACAAGAGAAAATGTGTACTGGAAGCCTCCCTGGGCTCCAGATAGTGGCTGCTGTACTGAAGAGGGTGAGGTTGAAAGCTTACATAAATTTATGCCATGCATTTCCAGCAGCCCAAAAAGAAAAAAAAATGAATGGATTTCTTTTCACTGGGGAATAAATAATATAAGTAGTTAGAGGGGAAAAAAATATGCTGACTCTGCTTATGTGTTGTACCCTTCCATGTTATGTAGAGTTTTTCTATTTAGGCCACAATTAAAACGGTAGACAAAAAAAACATCATTGTTGTAGTAGTGCCCCCCAAATAAAAACTAGACAGGTCGTGGGATTGAAATCTAACCTAGGCTACATTTTGCTTCCCAGCATCATAACATAAATATTAAGAAATATTATCTTTGTCTTTTGCTTCAAACAGGAAAAAAAATATCAACATTTTGTTGCAAATGTATGTCTCTTCAACACTGTTTGTGTCATGGATTTCAGTCAGTCTTTGGTTTTGGATCTGAGACAGTCAGTCCATTTACCAAGGTGCCTATTTCCAACTTGGCACACTCACTATCATTGCTGTTCAAATCTAGGCCTGTTATTTGTATGAAGTTTCCCACTTCGCAATGTGTGCCACTGATGTGACAATTTGTTTCCCGCTCAACACAGCAGGTGGCGCTGTGTTTACAGGCAATGGCTCTCTCCCAGTGTCTGCTCCTGGCTTTCCTGCTTGCCACCCTGGCAGCGTCGTACAGCACCGAGCCTGAAACCAGTCATGGCAAAAGGAGACAAGCGCAGACCTCAGCAGGTGGCAGCAATGGCCTGCAATACCCTGGGCAAGGTTTACACGGCAGGGACCGTGGAGGGCATGGGAGCCAGGGGGCCCGCGTGGCCAAAGGCAGAGCTGGGCTTCTCTCCCACAGGCCCCTGCATCCCTTGGCCAGGCCTGAAGATGATGGGATTGGCCTGGAGGGTCTGAGCCCAGTGAGACTGGAAGCGGGCCCTGGCAAGGAAAGAGATAGACTTCGCACCGGCATCAGGAACCCGTCCCAGGTCCGGGGTAACCACCCTTTGAGGACACGCCATGGGAGGGGGAATGGACATGGGAACGGACATAGGCACCATTTTGAACACAGGAGACACGGAAGTCGCCGTGACAAGAGCCGTTATGGAAAAGGTTAGTTCCCACATTTTACAAACATTTTGGAATTTTTTTCGGGATAATATTCCTCAAAAAGCACATAGGATAGAGTTTATTATATGCGTAAGCCCCAGAGAGAAGTTGTTGTCTTTTTACAGACTGTATTGTCTAAGGTGTGTACGACTCAAACTTCTTATCGGTTTCTATTGTTTCATGATACTGTCAGGCAACTTTCTTATGCCAACGTTTTTTGAGGGCATCCAGTTGCCTCCTGATTGAGCTGGAAGTGAATTACACCCCATCCTGTTACTCAAAGGGAAACACACTGGTCATACATCATCAATATTGGCACAACACAGCCCCTCTCCTCTCCTCCCCCACCTCTCTCTTTGTCTAGGGTTTCATATGGAGCCGGAGCTGAGCTCTGTGCTGAAGGACAGGGATCTGCTCGATGAACTTCCCTTCTCCTCCTCCTCCTCCTCTGCCACCTCCCCCTCGCTCAGCATGACCCCGCCTAGTGAACCCCCCTCCCCCATTGCCGCCAATGTTGGCTCCAGCCCCTCCTCGGTTACCACGGTGATGAACGAGCATCCCCCGACGCCGCCCCCAGCTTCCACCAAACCCCAGGTATCCCTAACGAAGCCCGAATGCTTCTTAAAGGCTGCCTCTGTTGTGGCTCAGTGTGATTCCAGTCCGCCTGGGAAATAAAGGGAAAATGGGGCCCATCACAGCCTTTTTATGTAACCTCCAAGCTTATGGCTCATCTTAGAAAATTACACTTCTTTTAGGGTGAACCTGAAATCGGTAGGTTTTTTTTTAAACACCATTCAGCAGACCCAGTCTAAATTGCTTCTGGTCATAGGATTATATGATAGATATCATAATGCAATAACAGCATAATAGTTATAAGATCAATGCCTCTGGGGGTCACAATTGTGTGTCTGGGTTGAGTAGCTTGTGCGCCATAACTGCCTCCTACTCTCTTTATTACATATGCTGACTAAATGAAAACATGTATTGGATATGTTGCACCTTCCTATGTGCAAGATGTCAGACACATGCATTGGGAGATCAGCAGTGTGACAGGAACAATACTTGCCATCTGTCAGTTTCTCCCAGCATGATACATCTACAATCTGCACACACGTGAAAACGCACATACACCACATACTAACAACTCACAACACAACACGACACATCACAACTCGTATGCTGACATGAAATTTTATTATGATGTACAGGCTCTGGCAACAAATTTCCTCTCGGTGGACGATAAAGAATCTATCAATCTAACATGATACAACAGGACATGACATGATACAACATAACATAACGTAACTAATTCTAACCTAACACAAATGAGCTAAACCTATTATTGACTGCTGGAGATTTGAGAAGACTAGGACGACAAATACTGTGCAGAAAATTAGAACAACAAAAAACCACGACATTGCTGCTGAACTGGACAGTGCCGGAGGGAGTAATGGCCTCCGAAATAGATTTTAGATCAGGGGCCCCTTCAGCTCCCCAAAATAGCCTGTAAAAGTAAAAATCTTTAGAATTAGGTAGCTCTCACAGGCAGCGGGTTCACTGTCACACTGTCTAGAATGGGACTTCCACAAATAGACGCATGCGTGCACACGTACACACACACACACACACACACACACACACACACACACACACACATACACACACGTGTACATGTGTGCAGTGATTACTGGTACACAGAGTCGATTACAAACCATTACCTTTTTTTACTGTCTGCAAAAATTAGAAACTAGACTGCCTGGGCTTGTAATGGAGACCTTTGTGTTTTGAACCATATGGATCCTTGATGACCCAGGATTGACCCGTTGTTGCAACTGTGTCACCTCTAATCTGCATCCATCTCAGCTCCACTATTGTCATTGTAAAGAAAAAAAAAGTTGACGTCTCACTCCCCTTTTCAGTCCAAAGAAAAGCTGAAACATAAACCACACCAATATTTACATGAAATTTACATTTTACAGCATTTAGCCAGCAGTCTTATCCAGCATGTTCACTATGAGCCATGGTGGATCTGTGTGGCTTCCCTGTCCTGCTGGTGTTAGATGTCTGTCAGACTGCTTGGTATGCTGTTTATAAGCTGCCTTGAAGGCCGGGGAACCCAGGAGACGTCTTTATTCAGGGAGCCCTCAGATATTGGCCCACAGCAGAAGAAAATGATCGCCTCGCCTGGACCCAGGTCCATTGATGGGGACACGGTGTATGGGTACTTAATTAATGTTCGATCGCTTGTTGAAGGCTAAATGAGCAGTCCAGCCCTACTATCCCATTGCAATTAATCTAATTGAGGTTTCCATATACTTCCTAAGGGTGAGAGGAAACGAGTATGGATCGATGTGCACGAGGAGGCTGGCGCAGGTCCTTATTTTTGATAGATGATTCCCAGAAACCAAATTTTCACCTGCTATCCCCAAGGGACCTCTCACGGGTCTGCCGATGTAATTATGCTCTCCGTCATTGTAATTTTGTTAGCTCTTTTTGAGGGAATTGCAAGTTGTAAAGCATTTTTTGGATGGATTTTATTGCTTGAAGTTAGGCTGAGCAATTCACGAAGGAGTTGTGTTTTATGGCAGACCCAATGAGTTGTCATCAAGAGAACGAACATTAAAGCATTATTTTATTTGCATGGTACAACGTGTGTTCTCAATGACATGAATTTCCCAGGGACTCTATTGAAGCTAGACCGAAACTTTTTTTTTCTCCAAAAAAAAACAAAAAACAAAAAACCCTCAGGTCAGATCACCTAAAATTACACAGAAAAAAAAAGTTAACACCTGAAATATATATGGCTAAGAACACACAAAATAATGTTACCCGGATGTGTCACAAAGTTCAGCCTTTTGGATAATCACGGGGAAGTTGAATCAGTTCACCTGGACACAACGTTTATTGACAGAAATGTTTCATCACTCATCTAAGTGACCTCTTCAGTCTCAACTGGCTGCAGGTATCCCCACCCTTATAAGCAATATAGTTGTATAACGACCGAAACCAACGATGGGTTTCATATGCAAATTACCGTGAGCATTCGTTAGAGTTTCAATGGCAATGTGTACTATTCACAGAGGATTGGGGAATAGTTGCAATCACAGCTGGGCAGCACAGTGGCGCAGTGGTTAGCGCGGTCGCCTCACAACAAGAAGGTTCTGGGTTCGAGCCCCGGGGTAGTCCAGCCTTGGGGGTCATCCCTGGTCATCCTCTGTGTGGAGATTGCATGTTCTCCCTGTGTCTGTGTGGGTTTCCTCCGGGTACTCCGGTTTCCTCCCACAGTCTAAAGACATGTTGGTCAGGTGAATCAGCCATACTAAATTGTCCCTGTGTGTATGTGCGCGCACGCGTGTGTGTGTTGGCCCTGTGATGCCTGTCCAGGGTATCTCCCCACCTGCTGCCCAATGACTGCTGGGATAGGCTCCAGCATTCCTGCAACCCTGAGAGCAGGATAAGCAGTGTGGATAATGGCTGGATGGATGGATGCAATCAGAGTATTGTAAGATGGCGACAGATGTACTCTTAGCCCCCCCCCCCCTTAACATAGATGGCCTCTTTGACTCCCCGTTCAAACCAGCATTCCTCCCTATCGAGGATGTGCACATCCTCATCCTTGAATGAGTGGCCACTGACCTGTAGATGGGTGTAGACTGTGGAGTCTGCACTATTCCCCAATCCTCTATGAATATTACACATGGCCATTATAACTCTAGTTAATGGTCATGGCAATTTGCATATGAAACCGATATTTTTTTTTGGTCGTTATGCCACTGTATTATTCATAAGGGTGGGGATACCTGCAGTCAGTTGAGACTGAAGAGGTCAATTAGATGAGTGATGAAACGTTTCTCTCAATAAATGTTGTGTCCAGATGAACTGATTCAACTTTCTGTGATGTTCTTACCTGCATTATTGAGCATGCATCAAGACACATTGATGTGAGTTTTAGGAAGTGCAAATGTCAGATTCAAGTGGATTATTTCATGTAAAGCAATCCCCAAAACTTCATGTGCACTGGTGCATCAGTTTGGGACTTTTGTTCACCAGCTTGCAAGTTCAGGCAGAAACTACTATTATTTTATGTAAAAAGATTTATTTTGGGGCATCCGGGTGGCGGTGTATTCCGTTGCCTACCAACATGGAGATCACCGGTTCGAATCCTCATGTTACCTCCGGCTTGGTCGGGCGTCCCTACAGACACAATTGGTCATGTCTGTGGGTGGGAAGCCGGATGTGGGTAAGTGTCCTGGTTGCTGCACTAGCGCTTCCTCTGGCCAGTCAGGGCGCCTGTTCAGGGGAACTGGGGGGACTAGCGTGACCTTCCCTTGCACTACGTCCCCCTGGTGAAACTCCTCACTGTCAGGTGAAAAGAAGCAGCTGACGACTCCACATGTATCGGAGGAGGCATGTGGTAGTCTGCAGCCCTCCCTGGATCGGCAGAGGGGGTGGAGCAGCGACCAGGACAGCTCAGAAGAGTGGGGTAATTTGGCCGGATACAATTGGGGAGAAAAAGCGGGGGGGGGGGGGGTTCATTTTTCATCTATCAAGTATAATATGCCTTGTGTGCGCTTTATGTGTCTGTATGTATGTTAAGTATGTATCAGTGGGGGCTACTGCTCAAAATAATGGTGAAGTCAATTGACCATCTGTAAAACCCTGCTGTATGTGTGGTGTCTGTATTAATCAACAGAGAATTACTGTTCGTCATCATCACAAGACTTAAATGTGCTTTATTAAAAACACAGAGTATGTACTGGGCACTCTGTGAATTGGCTCACATCCTAGCTACGGTCAGCTCTTTTTCATTAGTTGTTGATACCCATCTTTAAATTCTTCTCACAAATGTCCTCGGGTACGCATGAACAGAATACGGTGAAGATTATCATGGAAACAGAAGCCAGACAACAACCCAGCCGGTATTGTTCACACAAACACACCTCAGGATCTCAGTTGAATTCATGCGTGTCCTTGCTGTCCTATTTGGCTAATTCAGATACTTGGAGAGCACGACTGTTTAAAAATGGAAGGTGACGTTCATATTTGCCAGCTCATAATGGAGCTGGCTAAAAGTGTGCAGACCCCCATCTACTTTCAGTGTTCATGTAAAGGTACTCGCTGATGTGAGGTCAGGTGTACTACAGTGATGAGGCCTTTTCCCTTTTCCAGAAGTCTGGCCGAGGAAAGGGGCAGGGCGAGATTATGCCAACTTTGGACATGACACTGTTTGACTGGACCGACTATGAGGATATGAAACCTGTGGACTCCTGGCCATCTTCCAGGAAGAAAGGTCAGCTTTCAGCCACAATCGTTCACTCATTTAACACAGTCCTAATCTTGTCTGAGTTTCGATGAGGTTGTGTCATTTTCAAAACTGGGTTTCCACATGCAAACCTAATCACAGTAAAAATACATAAATCACAGAAGTTTAAAAGTAAAAATAAATATCTGCACCGATGGCTTTTAGACCATGAAATCAATTGTGTTGACTTGCATCTAGTTGCCACTATCTCGAGAACAACTTTATTTCTATACCCACCATTTACTTGACATGCCTTTACTCCCTGTGTTTACATGATATCTAAAACCATACTCGGTCAATTAGTCACATCCGAAATTGTACTGTTTAATCACACATGGCAGTAACAGGGAAACTGATATTTGTTACAAAAGACAATACATTAAGCAACAGAAAAATTTAGGCAATCATCGGAAGTATTTAAGACTGAACTGAAGGGCGTCCGGGTAGTGTAGCGGTCTATTCCGTTGCCTACCAACACAGGGATCCCAGTTCGAATCCTCGTGTTGCCTCTGGCTTGGTCAGGCATCCCCCCACAAACACAATTTGGCCATGTCTGCGGGTGGGAAGCTGTTTGTGTAAATAATCACAATGGAGACCGCAGCATATGTACAAAGCATGACTGCTTTATTGTAGTCACATGACTATGACGTAACACCCCAATCCCTATTTCCTGCTGTGGTGTACCATTCACACACAATGCTTGGGGAGGGGGTTAGACCAACAGTCCCATCTAACATCTCCCTTTTTATAGTTAACATTAACCCTTATATAACTGATTGCCTGAGTATCTCCAATGTAAGGGTAACCACCTATAAACTGAGTTTAAGTCTCTCAATAAACCATATTTTTCAGATTCAGAACTTCTTTCCCTCCTTTCAACTTTTCTAACTTTAAAAAAACTCATAACCCAGAATCCAGTCCTTTCTATACGTTCAGTCTGTTTCGCACTTTCACTAACCTGCCACTAGCTGTCCTGTAGTGCACTGTGAGTGGTGAGCTGCCTATGGGCTGGTACAGGTCAGTTTGCCTGGCTGGGCTGAGTTCTTGGTCGCTTGTGTCACTGTCCACAGTGTCGGCGTCCTTATCCTTGCCCATTGTGGTTTGGGCCGGACTACTGTGCTGCTTGCTGTGTTGCTCAGGATGGTGTCTGAGAGCCTCCCTCTCCGCTGGTCTCAGGTCCACCCATTTGCGCCGGTAGTGTGTCCCCTCTACATCCACCAGGTATGATCTGGGGCCCTCCTGTTGAAGGCACACTCCTTTCCTCCACCTGCCTGTCCTGTCTCCAGGTAGAGGCTTCATTCTGATGTCTTGGCCAATAGACAGCTTGGGCAGCTCTATGGCTGACTTGTCGTACCAGAATTTGGCTATTTGGTGTTTAACCTGCAGCCTTTCAGGGACTCCTATGATAACGCTTGGCTCCAAAAGTGTGTCAGAGACTGGGAGAGGAGTCTTCAGTCTCTGAGCCATTAGTCTTTGTGCTGGATTGCTGTGCATGCCCTCTGTGGGTGTGTTTCTCCATTGTAGAATGGCAATCCATGGGTCATTACCTGCACTGGCAGCTTTCTTGCATAGTTTTTTTTTTTTTACCATCTTCACAGCCGACTCCGCTTTCCCATTAGACTTTGGGTGGCTGGGTGATGACGTAACATGTTCAAAATCCCATTCCTTTGCAAACTTCCTGAATGTTTCACAGCCAAACTGGGATCCACAGTCTGTTATCACCCGGTCAGGCTGCCCATGCCGTGCAAATTGGACTTTGCACCTCAGTACTGTGGTTTCTGCCGACAGATCTGGCAGCAGCTCTATTTCCCAGAAATCTGAGTAATGGTCTACCATGAGCAGAAAGTCTTTGCCTGCTTGTCTGAACAGGTCCATGCTAAGGATCTGCCATGGCCGTGTGGGAAGTGCATGTGACATCATTGTTTCTCACTGTTGTTCATGTGAGTATAGATTACATGCTGAGCACTGGCTCACATAGTCCTTAATCTCACCTTGCATGTTGGGCCAGTACAGTGTGTCTCTGGCCTGTCTGTAGCATGCTTCACCTCTTACATGACTGGCGTGGATGCGTTTCAGCATTTCTGCACGCAGTGATTTTGGAACTATCACTCGTTGACTTTTGAAAAATACTCCATCTTGTGCACTGATCTCGTTCTGGATTGACCAGTATTCTCTGATTGCTAGGGGAGTTTCCTCTCGGTGGTCCAGCCACCCCTGCAGCACTAACACTTTCAGTATCTCCTCCGTATGCTTCCTGATCTGAATCAGGTGCTGGCTGGTGACATTTAGGTTACCAGCTTGATTTATCTGTTCAGTGTCCTCTTGTGCCCTCTCTAGGTTGCAAACTGCATGGTGTGTGTATGCTGTGTCTGTTTTCTTTGATGCTGCTGTGGCTCTGCTCAATGTGTCGCTGATGTGCATGTCAGGGCCTGGCTTGTGCACTACCTTGAGGGTGTAGTTCTGAAGTGTGAGCAGCATGCTCTGGAGCTGCTTGGGTGTGCTGAGGAGGGGCTTGTTAAAGATCAAGAAAAGTGGATTGTGGTCTGTTTCTGCTGTAATCTCCCTGATCCCATAAAGCTACTAGTGAAAGCGCTGGCATGCGAACACAATGCTCAGGCGCTCTTTTTCGATCTGCGCATAATTTTGTTCTGTTGGTGTTAATGCTGAGGATGAAAACACAAGTGGTTGACCTTCCTGTAGTAGAGAACAGCCAAGTCCTTTCTGACTTGCATCACTCTGTATGGTTACTGGCTTGGTCACATCATAATACCTCAGGATCAGGGCTGCTGTGACCAGTTTCTTGATTTCCTCAGCTGCTGCTTTGTGCTTGGGTAGCCAGTCCCATGTCACGTCCTTGTCTAGTAGTCTCCGTAGCAGCTCACATATCTCAGAAAGGCGTGGCATGAACTTTGCGAGGGAGGTTACAAATCCTATAAACCGTTGCACTGCCTTGGTGTCTGTGAGGTGGGGCATTTCTTGGATTGCCCTGATTTTTTCTGGGTCTGCCCTGAGTCCCACTGCTGACAGAATGTGCCCATGAAACCTGACCTCTTTGACCTTGAACTGTAGCTTCTTTAGACTCAGTCTCAGTTTGACCTTTCTGCACCTCTCCATGAGTGCTATTATCTTTGTGTCGTGATCCTGTATGGCGTCCTCATCTGTCTCCCCACAGCCAGCCATTAGTATGTCGTCTGCGATGGGTTCCACACCACTGAGCCCTGCCAGTAAGTAGTTGACACTTTTTTCGCTGGTATACTTCAGGGGCCACGGATACATCAACAAATGGCAGCTTCAACCAGTGCTTCCTGCCCCAAGGTGTCCAGAATGTGGTCATGTAACTGCTGTCCTCATCTAGTTTACATTGCAGGAAGGCATCATGTGCATCGACAAGGGTGAAAATACGAGCCTTGAGCAATTTATATAGCACATCCTCAAGGGTTAGCATTACATAATGAGACCTCTTCAAAGCTTGATTGAGTGTCTTGGGCTCAATGCAGATCCTCAGTTTCTCTGGCTGTCCATCACCATGTTACTAATCCACTCGGTGGGCTCGGACACTGGGGCTAAGCTAACTAACAGTGCAAAATCCACGTATAAGGAGTCACTAATAAATTTTGAAACATCTTTCCATAGAGTCCTAGAATGTTGACAATGCCAAAAAAGATAGGGCACAGTTTCTAGATGAGCTGAGCAAAAAGAACCATTTATATTTATATTGGCCTTAAATTTCTTGAGAAGATGCTTTGCAGGGTAACATTTATGTAAAATTTTAAAGGAAACCTCTCGTATCTTATTAGTAATAAAGTATTTGTGAGTCAATGACAACACTTTTGACCAAGGAATATTCTTAGCAAAGTTGCTCCAATAAGTAGTGACATAAGGCTTCATGACAACCTCACTCTTAAACAAAGAGCGAATTGCTTTGTTATTATTCCTGCAGGATGGTGAGAAACACATTTTCCCACAAGGAGAATCAGCGGGATTAACCAAAGGAACATCTTCTTGAACTAAACCCTTGCACAAAATTATAGAACCATTACGAATAGCCCCCATTATCAGAGCAAATTCCTTAATTGTGACAGGAAAATTGAAATGAGAGATGAATTCATTGTAGTTCATAAGCTGGCCTTTCGGGGTAATCAGTTGACTCACCAAAAAGATGTTTCTATCAAACCAATTCTTCAGAAATATACTCCTATTTTTATATAAGATATCCCCATTATTCCAGATATAATAATGTTGTGGTGAGAAATTGTTCATGTAAATCAATTTCCATGCCAATAAAGCCTGTTTGTGAAAATTTGATAGTTTAACTGGTATTTTATTAGTTCTACATGGAAGAGTCATTTAAAAAAAAATGCTTTAACCAGTTAATCTTAAACACGTTTGTCAAGGTAGATAAGTCCAAAAAGTCAAGACCACCATTTTTGCAAGAATTGATAACGACAGATTTTCTGATGTAATATATACGATTTTTCCACCAAAAAAAAAAAGCAACTGGTCAATTTTTTTGGCAGTTTTGTTATCACGGAAAAGAGAGCATGCAACATAAACAAGCCTACAAATACCTTCGGCTTTTAATAGGACACGTCCCTTCAAGGACAGATATCTTTTTAACCAGCGACCGGACTAAAATTAACAGTGCATCTGTGTTGTTGATCCTTGGTTACAAGAATGCCTAAATAATTAACCCTTTCCTTGACAGGTATATCATCAATAGAGGTTATGTCACAGCTTTTTAAAGCAAATAACTCACATTTGTTTAAATTCAGACATAGACCTGAAGCTTTTGAAAATACATCAATAATTTTGATTGTAGGCTTTACCTGCAGAGCATTTTTCAAGAACAAAGGTGTATCATCTGCCAGTTGGTTTAATAAAATATTTCTACCTGCAATAGAGGCACCTTCTAAGTTACTTGATTTTATATAGTGACAAAAGTCTTGTGCAACAATACAGAAGAGGTAAACAGAGACCGGACAGCCTTTCCGTATGCCTCTTTCTAGACAGAATCTTTGAGTAGTACCATCACTTAGTAATTTCACAGAGCTGTTACCATTTGCATAGAGGGTTTTCATTGCATTAAAAAAGTATGTTCCAAATCCAAAATTTTCAAGACAATAAAAAAATGAAGGGGTGATCAACTGTGTCAAAGGCTTTGTAAAAGTCAAGAAAAAGTATAAAATTGTCGTCAGTAATCAGTTCAGAATAATCACTAAGATCAAAAACCGGTCTTATGTTATTGGAAATATGTCTGTTACTCATAAATCCAGATTGATTTCCATCTATAATTGAGTCCAGAACACTTTTAAATCTCGTGGCAAACACAATAGCAAACAGTTTATAATCATTATTGAGTAAACTAATGGGCTGTCAATTATAAGCAAATCTTTTTTTGGTTTAGGTATTAGACAAATTACACCCTGTGTCATGCTGGTAGGAAATGTAGATTTCAAAAGGAATGGTGCTAGCAACTCAGAAAAAAAGCTTGTAAAATTCAGAGCTGATTCCATCATTCCCTGGTGACTTATTTTTTTAGATGATTTATGGCATCTATTACTTCTTCAATAGTAATTGGAGAATCATAAATTAACTTATGCTCCTGGCTAATTGAATTTACACCATCCAAATATTTAGAAAATGTTGACATAACATCCCCATTGAGGTATGTTTCTTATTATCAGTAACCGTTCCTGCAATATTCAACTGCAGGACAGAATTATACTTGGCTTGTGATTTTTCTAAATTAAAGAAATATGCAGACATCTGCTCGCCTTGCTCTAGCCATTTCTGCCTAGATCTTACAAAAGCTCCCTCTGCTTGCATTTTGTACTGTCATCTAGTTTGCTTTGTAACTCAGCTTATTTTAATCTCTCCTCTTCAGATAAATTTTCTGGTGGGACATTAGACAGGGATGTGATTTCTGAAATAACCTCTTCTTCTGAGATTTGCCTGGATTTAGCTAGCAGGCTGCCATAATTCCTCAAGTATTTACAAATTTCAAATTTAAGGAGCTCCCAATTAGTTCCAAAAATTCCTTCTCTTTGAGCTTTGTTCCAGTAGAGAGTAATAAGATTTTCCAGCTCTTGTTTTACACTGCTGTGATTTAATAGGGAACTGTTCATTTTCCAGTAGGAGAAATTCTTTAACCCATATTCACCAGGGAAAAAAATTAATACTAATGGTTAGAGAAAAAATTAATACTAATGGTTACAACTCTGTGATCTGTTTATGGTGTCTTTGAAATATTGACTGTAATGCTGCCTTTATTTAAAGTTTTAGAGACAAGCCAGAAGTCTATACGTGACCGTCTGGTGCAGTCTTTATTGCTCCAGGTGTACATCCTACTATTCTGAAATTTATCCCTCCATATATCAGTTAAGTCAAACCTGCTCATAAGTAGCTTTAAAGTAGAATTGGAGTCTGAGAGACGACCTGGAGGCCATCTATCACTAACCTCATTCATAACGACATTGAAGTCACCCCCTATTAGTAAGCAAGCATCAGGAAATTAAATACCCAATAAGCCAGTTTACCTTCCAAAGAATCAAGTAGCTGATCATTACCTGCTTTAGAATTGAAACCATAGATATTGACAACAATCAAAATTATGTTATTAACCTCGACAACTGACCATAAGTGTTAAAGTTGGAATGCAAAATGTCTCCTCCAAAATTGTTTTCTTAAGCAAGATACCCCCGCAGAATGCTCTGGTCCATTAGTCCATGGGCCAGAGCCCAAAATTTCCTATTTCGGTACACTCAAGGTGGCAAAACTTACTTATAATTTCTGAAAGGATCCATGTCTGTAGATGATATTTTGGTATGATAACCATTCCTGAGTGGCAGCTGTATCACAGTTATCAGCTCATGAAGTTAACCACCCCCTAAAGTAAATTGCATTTTAGACGCTGGTGCATATCCTGGTTTAGCCTCATGGTCAGGACATTTTTCAATGTTCTATAATATTGTCTTTGGTATCATTTTAAAGGGGACCTTCTTAGCTTTCATTCAAGCCCTGTTGTGGATATTTCTCACAAATATAGAGGTCACTTGAGCTCTTCAACCCGTCAATAACACACATCTTTCTGCAATGTTCGCCTAAACTATATACTTTCTTTTAGCCCTGTGGCATCTAGGAATATCAGGGACACAAAACACAAAAACTGGAATACTCACAGGACTGTAAAGATTCAGGAAATGTATAATATACCCATACTATTTCATTGTGTGAGGTGATTGTGAACCTTAAATTAGAAGGCCATTATTACTAAGAAACTAACTAGACCAAAGCCAGTTCGTCCATGGGTCAGACCAGATATCGATATCACCCAAGGTGACACAACTTCACTGGTGCCATTTTATTTGGTACACTAACAGAAGTAAAATAATACATGATAACCTTTCCAAATGAGCAGCTATTTCATTTTTCTTTCAGGAAACCTGTTTCTGTGCCTCTCACGATTGTGTATTTGCCCAGATTTTTACAAATATAGCATTTCAACACCCCTGGTACTGATTAGCCTAGCTTAAACTCTGGGACAGTTCTTAGTTGGCCAACAACCAAGGATAACCAGTACTGTGTACTTCCATTCATTGTGCTAAGCTAGGCTAACGTGCAGCCAGATAGCTTTCTACTAAACACATATAGAGGAAACTGGTATCTATCTTCTTGTCTCACTCTGGAGAAGATTGTAAGCTAATTTCCCATAATGTTAGCGTGTTCTTTTAATGTATATGTTGATATGATTAGTTAAAGTGGCTACGAGGAACTTTCATCTTGTGTTGATTTTAGCGGCCTCATGTGGACAAAATACAGCTGTTGCATAGCAACTAGGTAATGTATCTATTTGTGGCTATGTAAGATAAATAATGGTAATATGACGCTGGTGAAGCAAAGTAAACTTTGTTTTAGTAGTGTTCATACACCTAAGTTACATGTATTTGTTTGTATGTGGCAGGTGAAAACTGACTGAATATGGCCACTGGTGAACAAGCAAGTTTTTACCCAATACCAAAGCGCCCACGGGTGGAGTGCATTATCCACTGTTCTGATGATACAGATAAGCTGGTTTCACTACAGAGTGTCGACTCATGGAGAACTCTGCTCAGGGCAGCTCAGATACGAAATCATGCACCAGTTTTGAAACTGGCAAAAGGCATTCCTGAGGGACAGATTCCAGCAATCTACTACCACAGAAAGTGTCGCAGTATCTTCACTATGAAGCAAATTCTTGATGGTCTCCTTGCAAAAGAAAAGAAAAGAAAAGTTGTGTCTCTGCTGAAGAGAAACAATCTAAGAGAGTAGCTCGACATGCTCCAAGTACATCTAGGACTTATGATGCAGAGTGCATATTTTGTCAGAAAAACAGCAAATATTCCAAGAGACAGAATACGAGAGAAGTACTGGTGCAGTGTCGAGAACTGCGAGCTGATGCAAAGATCAGGAGTGCAGCCACAAAGAAAAGGGACAGCAGAATCCTTGCCATTGTGAGTAGAGACCTTGTAGCAGCTGAAGGGCACTACCACAGGTCATGCTATAGACTTTACACCAAAGAAGAGGTTTCCAAAGGAGAGGTTGCCAGCAATGAAGATGATGATGCTGCAGCCCAGTATGAAGCTGCTGTGAATAAGGCATACAATGAGCTGTTCCTCTTCATCAGGATGGAGCTTTTTGGCAATCCTCAAGTGATGACAATGACTGATCTCTCTTCTAGACTGGTAGCTTCAATGAACTCCCAAGGCATTGCCCAAGTCAAGGAATCAACCAAGAAGCACATAAGGCGAAACCTGGAGAGTGAGTTTGCTGGAGCCTTGCAGATATTCCCTGATGAGAAAGGAAAATTCCTCCTCTATCCCGATAACTTGTCCATGAGGGAACTTGCCAAAGAAAATCAGTCTCTCAAAAGGGAGCTGCAGACCCTGAAAAGTGTCAGTGCACAAGATGTTATAGCCAAAGCAGCCATCAAATTGAGAGCAGACATTAAAAGTCAAGATGTTCCTCAAACCTGGCCGCCTGAAGTCAAACCAGAAGCAGAATATCCTACCATTCCAGAGTCGCTCATTATCTTCCTGTACTCTCTACTCACAGGCTCAAATGATCCTGATCATGCATCCCAGAGAGTGCAGTGCCTTCTGCAGTCATTTGGCCATGACATAGTATATGCAGTGACATGTGGAAATACCAAGCCTTCCAAGCACATTGTTCTGCCATTCAGTGTCAAATCGTTGACAGGAAATGTAGAGTTGATAAACATCCTCAACCGACTTGGTCACAGTGTGTCCTATTCACAGATGGAAGAGATCAACACTGCCCTGTGTCTCCAGAAACTCTCATCATCAGGGAGTGGCATTGCCCTTCCAGCTAACATCCATCCTGGCATATTCACAACTTTAGCCTGGGACAATATCGACCGTCTTGAAGAAACTGTCAGTGGTGAGGGAACATCTCACAGAGTCAATGGGATTGCTGTGCAAGCAAAGCCAGTCAACCCACTTCCTGTCCAACCCATGCCCACTGTTCCCAAAACAAAGTAGAGAAGCATTGATGGACCCCCACCAATGTTACCAACTTACAATGCTGGACAACGGGTAGGGCCACCACAAAGCAAAAAGTCAGATGCCGATACTGCAGCCAATACTAAGCTTGCCAGAGAGAAAAACCTTCTTTGGGTCCTAGCATGCATGTCACAACAAGAAGAACAGTCAGTCAGCAGCTGGACAGGCTTCAACATCCTGACTCGAGGAGAGATGACGGTCATCCCCGACAATATAGGCTATCTGCCTACCATCAATGCTCCAGCGACACAAATGTCTACTGTCAACGAGGTGCTTAACCAGTCACTGAGCATCATGCAGTGCTTAGGCCTGAGGAAGATTGTCTGTGTCTTTGACCAAGCCCTGTATGCGAAGGCTGTCGAGATCACATGGAAACACCATGACAAGTTCCATGATATCATCGTTAGGCTTGGGGTATTCCACACCATCTGCACACTGCTGGCAATAATAGGAAAGCGTTTCCAAGATGCTGGACTCAAAGACCTCTGCATTGAGTCTGGCATGATTGCAGAAGGCTCAATTGCTGGTGTTATGGATGGCCGCAAGTACAACAGGGCAGTGCGACTACACAAGCTCCTGTATGAGGCTCTCATGCGACTGACCTTGAATGGTATCCTGTCCTGGTTGGAAGAAACTCACAGAAATGACATGGTTCACCTGAATGAGACACTGAAGGCCATTGACAGCATTGGGAAAGAAGTCTCACAACATGCTTTGAAGGAGGTCCTCGAGAACAGCTCTTGTACACGCATCATGGATCTATTTGAAGTCTACCGTGAGTTCCTTAGAGGTGGAAACGGCAGCCTCTCGAACTTCTGGATGTGCTATTTGGACATGGTTGAAATCTTGTTGGGGCTCAGCCGAGCATCCAGAGAGGGAGACTGGATGCTACACTTGGCTAGCATTCGAGCAATGATCCCATGGTGCTTTGCTTATGACAGGATGAATTATGCACGCTACCTCCCCTACTACTACGCCCAGATGTCTGAGCTGCCCATCACACACCCAGATGTGTACACAGAATTCATGGAAGGAGGCTTCTCAGTCCAACTGGGCTCCACCAATCCCTTTGGCCGAATCCCTGTTGACCAAGCTATAGAAGAAACGGTGAACAAAGACACCCAAACAGCTGGAGGGACAAAGGGATTCAGCTTGAAGCCAGGAGCTGTGACCAAATATTATCTCACAGCTGAGTATAGAAGCATGTACCTCAGACAGCTGAGAGACTTGACAGGTCAAGGCAGGTGCAAATGGTCTCATCCAGATCTACAGAGTCCAAGGATCAAGAGAGATGAAGCAGATGTCCAGTCTCTCATGGACCTTATGGAGAATAACTGGCTCAATCCTATGTCCCCTGATGAGATTGATTTGGTTAGCCTCTCCACTGGCAACATGGCTCCACCTGATGTGACCATAGATCTCTTGAGAGCTCTTGAGAAAGGAGAAGAGGCCTACCAAGCATTCCAGCAAACAAGGTTAGATGCAGACCCACCACCAGTGAAATTCCACGACAAGATGACCAAGCAAAGTCTGAAAACATTCTCCAATGTCAGCACAAAACAAGCTCATGGAAAGAAAGCACAGGATGTGGTTCTGAAGGCAGATAGAAACCTTTTCAGTCACATGATCCTGGTGGCTGAAAGCAGGAAGGTGAATCTGAAGGATGTCCTTGCCTACCCATTGGGCCCACTACCATGGGCACTGGCAAATGCTGATGGGTCCTTACGAAAAACAAACAAGGCTGCACTTGCCAGAGAGCTTGAAAAGAATGTATCTCCTGCAGAAGACATCCCAATCCCATCTACTTCCATCATTGATGGGATGAGCCTGGTCCAAAAAATGAATGGCAACAACAAAACCTTTGCACAGGTGGCAGAGTCAGCCTTGACCCAGGTCCTCCATGAGGGAGCACAGAGTGGGAGGATTGATGTTGTTTTTGATGTCTATCACCAGACTTCGATCAAAGATGCTGAACGACTGAACCGGGGTGGAGACATCACTCTCCAGTACAAGAATCTTGCAGGGGGACACCACGTCCAGCAGTGGAGAACATTTCTGTGCAGTTCCTCCAACAAGACCAGTCTCATCAAGTTTCTGGTGGAAGAGTGGAAACTCCCACGATACAGAGCTATGCTGCATGGCAAGGTGTTGTACATGACCTGTGAGGAAACCTGCTACAAGTTGACAGAAGATGGGTGTGAGGAAGCAGCAGAACTGCACTCCACACATGAAGAAGCTGACACCCGTCTGCTCCTGCATGCATTGCATGCAGCAAATGCGGGCTCAAAGTCAGTTATCATCACAGCTGAGGACACTGATGTCATGGTGCTTTGTCTTGGCTTCCAGAAGGACATCACCTGTCCCATCTACCAGAAGTGTGGGACTCAGAACCGCACACGGTTTGTCGACATCACCAAACTGGCAAGTTCACTTGGAGACAGCATCTGTGACAGCCTAATTGGCTTACATGCCTTCACAGGCTGCGACACTGTCAGTGCATTCGCTGGTCGAGGGAAGCTGAATGCCCTGAAGATAGTAAGAAAGCACACTTCCTGCCAAGAGACTTTTAGTCAACTGGGACAGACATGGAATGTGAGTGATGAGCTGTTCCAGAAAATTGAGCAGTTCACCTGTCGGATGTATGTTGCTAATAGCAGCACTGCTGAGGTGAACAAACTGCGTTACCAGCTCTTCTGCACCAAAAGGGGAGAGGTTGAGTCCAGCCAGCTGCCACCATGTAGAGACTGTCTCTTTATGCATGTTCAACGAGCCAACTATCAGGCAGCAATATGGAAGTGCTGTCTGCAGGCTAACCCTGTGGTGCCAAGCCCTACTGAGTATGGATGGACAGACGATGAAGGCAAGCTGGCCATTTACTGGATGCGCTCCCCACCTGCACCAGATGTGGTCTTGGAAATGCTAACATGCAAGTGTGTGCATTCATGCAAAATGCCAAGCTGCATGTGCCTGTCAAATGGACTTCCATGCACAGACATGTGCAGGTTACAGACCTGCAGTAACCAAAAACAGCAAGATGGTCCAGAACTGGACTTTGAACTTGGGGAGTCAGATGATGAGAGAAACGAGCAGTTTGATGAATGACAGTGTGATGATTCTGATGGTATTACTGTGGTAGTAGTCTATTGATGCACAGGATGTTGATTCTGGACTTGGTTACCCAGAGCTTGATAACAATAATGTAACCATATTCACATATACCCATTACCCTACCCATTACCATTACATATACCCACTAATGATATGGGATTACATGTATCATTGACTAAGTATATGTAAATGTCAATGTTGTTTAAAATATTAAAATAGTTCATTACCTCACTATGGTATTTCTTTTTATCATGTATTTTGATTGTGTATTTAAACAAATGTATAGAGACCAGTTTGTGACCTAACTGGCTTTGGTCTAGTTCTCATTTAAGGCTCACAATCACCTCACACAATGAAATAGTATGGGTATATTATACATTTCCTGAATCTTTACAGTCCTGTGAGTATTCCAGTTTTTGTGTTTTGTGTCCCTGATATTCCTAGATGCCACAGGGCTAAAAGAAAGTATATAGTTTAGGCGAAAATTGCAGAAAGATGTGTGTTATTGACGGGTTGAAGAGCTCAAGTGACCTCTATATTTGTGAGAAATATCCACAACAGGGCTTGAATGAAAGCTAAGAAGGTCCCCTTTAAAATGATACCAAAGACAATATTATAGAACATTGAAAAATGTCCTGACCATGAGGCTAAACCAGGATATGCACCAGCGTCTAAAATGCAATTTAGTTTAGCGGGTGGTTAACTTCATGAGCTGATAACTGTGATACAGCTGCCACTCAGGAATGGTTATCATACCAAAATATCATCTACAGACATGGATCCTTTCAAAAATTATAAGTAAGTTTTGCCACCTTGAGTGTACCGAAATATCGTCTGGCCCATGGACTACATGGGACAGCCAAATGTCATTTCCCCATTGTGACCTCCAAAAATTACAATCTTTGGCAAGTGAGTGCGCTTCTTGAAAAAAGACAAAATCAGTTTTTAGCTATCTGGCAAATAAAAACAAGGCCTTACGTTTTACATCGTTTCTTAACCTCCTGGCATTTAAAGAGAGAATAGAAATAGACATGAAAAAAACTACAAAAAAAACTATATAAAAAGGGAACAAAAGTTGATTATAACCTTTTCTGTGTAGATGTAGAAAAGGCTTAAACCCTTGGAAAACAGGTCTGTAGCTAACACAGCACCTCAGTAGTTCAAATTACATGAAAAATACCTCTTTGAAAATAATGTATAAGCCAAGTTATACTCTTAATGTGGGTAAGGTAATTCGATCTTCCGCAATAAAATGCTCCTTGTTGCAACAACATACAAGTAAATTCATATAACAAAGTAGTAAACTGTCAACATTAACTAAAATGAATCTGACTGGAGCAATTTTCCCTCCATATTTGTAAAGTGAGAGAGTCGATCACCTTATTAGGAGGAATCTTCACAGGAGGAAGAAACTGAATCTCACACGCAGTCCATCAGCTAGGATGATCTCGCCTTCTCCGTCAATGAAAGCTCTGGCCCCAACGAAGAACGCCGTCTTCTCCGCTGCACGAGCCCTCTGCACTTCAGGCCACAGCCTCTGCCTCCTCTCTCGGTCCCCCTTGGAGAAATCCTCATTGAACCACGACCTTTAAAGAAGGACGAGTTCTTCGCCGCCTTTCACACTGCATCCCCGCAGACACGCGAGACAAACTGGAGAATGATACCTCTGGGTCAGGTATCATCAGTGGACTGTCGCTTCTTCCCAAGGCGATGAACAATGTCAATGGCATCCACAAGCTTATCTTTCATGCAGGGCAAGACAACCTGGCAAATCTTTAATACTGCAAGGCGAACGTTTTCTTGGGCAGATTCAGGAACTCCCATTAGCCTTAAGTTCCTCCTTCTCAAGCAGGATTCTAGGTCATCCACTCTTTTGCATAAACCTGACAGTCTGCTCCACCACATCAACACGCTGCTCAAGTTTAGGTATCTTCATGGTGACAGCAATCACACTATCTACCATTTTCAGGTCGGAGATTTTGCCCTCAACCATGTCGGATCTGTTGTTGATAAGCTTCGTTAAGTTGGCAAGTTGAGAGTGGATATTTACTGACCGGGGACGAGTTGACAGATCGTATGCTTTTTTCTTCACCGCCGGAGATTTACTTGTACCGCGTTCAGACCAAGGACCAGGGTCGGACCAGGGTTATTTGACCAGGATTAAACCCTTCTTTTATCATACCAAGCCAGTCAACACGGGTTCAACCCGGGTCATGACAATTCAGATAGGACCCGGGTCCTATCTGGGAATGGGCGGGGTGGACAACATGTCATATTCAGGAGCGGACACGTCATATTCAGTGGTCAATTTCTGCACTGCACAGAGACAACAGCACAACGAACGAGGAGCAAGAACAATCATGGACAATGCTGAAATTCTTCAGATTTTGTCTGTACTTGGATTCGTTGTCCTCACGCAGTCACCAGAGAATTGACTAAATAAGTTGCTGATGGAGGTGAACAAAATCCAAGCTGTGCTAAGAGCGAGACGAACAGCATTCATGGCCAAAAGTAATAGACGTCGCCGGCATTCATGCCCAAAAGTAATAGACGTCGCCGTGAGTACCTCAGAAGAAGAGCTTTTATAATGTCTTCGATGGCGACTGTTGTTTCCCTTGGTACCACAACAAACCGACGAATGTGGGTCCGGGACCGAAGCCATGGACAAGCTTTCTGGGAATCAGTTCAGCGTTTCGACAACGAACAGTGGATGGCACATTTTCGCATGTCGCGCATGACATTCGACATTTTACTTGAACTGGTCGGCCCAGCACTGCAGTGTCACAAAACCAACTACCGTGAAGCTATTGATCCACGGCGCAGACGAGCCATTGTGTTATGGTGGTTTGCAACACCCGGGGAGTACCGCAGCATCGCCTGTTTGTTTGGAGTTGGTGTTTCAACTGCCTTCAGTTTGTTTGTGATCTGTTTTGGGGATCGCCGGACGCCTCTCTGGTGCAGCGACCTTGTTAGGTTCGCGTACACAACGTTGTCCCTCCCCGTCCCGGTCATCTGCCTGTTGATCTCTTCCTCACCACGCACAGCGAGGAGCTCCCGCACTTCCAAATCCTATAATTGCGTCACTGCTGTGCGTCCCCATTCGTAACCAATAGATTCATTTGTCCCGCCCCGGTTGTTAGCGACCCGGTTGCTGCAAATTCACACCGAAGTCAACCCGTGTCCGACCCACCTCTCGACCCGGGTCGCCAAGCGGGGTCGGACAACCCGGGTTATCCCTTTCATACACAAAATCAATCCTGGTCCGACCCGGGTCGGAGCTTGGTCTGAAAGGGATATTAGTGTAGCTGGCAGAGACGGGAACTCCTCCTCGGCTATGCAACGGATCTCCAAATCACATTCGTCTTGTGAATAATCATGGCCACCTCTAGCTAGCGCACACGCTAAGCTAGCTTTCTTGTATTCACTTGAAAGAAACGAGAGCACACGAGTGAAGAGTCTCACTTGAACAATAAACAGGCCGATAAACTTGAAATAGTAAGTAGGGTTTTCACGAGTCTTGCAAAAGTCTGGTGCACAGCGTCGCAAAGACGGCCTGCTCAGGCCGCCAGCTTGAACGGCAGCCACGTCACGGCTGTGCACGAGCACTCTACGCGTGGTCATGTTGTGTCTGGGGAACGAGGATCTTTGCTAGGTTCAACAAACGCTGTTCCATCCATCCAGCCATCATCCAGACCGCTTAACCTGCTCTCAGGGTCGCGGGGATGCTGGAGCCTATCTCAGCAGTCATTGGGCGGCAGGCGGGGAGACATGGGGGAACAAAAATCAAAGGTAAATGTGAATAAATGAGATAAAGCTGAGCCTTCTCTTTCACACATCAGGATATTTTGAGTTTGTGGTTTTGTGTCGCATTTATTGGTCACTTTTTAGATTTTGTTTTGAACGTGATTGTTTTTTTTTTGTTTTTGTTTTTTTCATCGATATGCTATATATAGCATAGCATTCATGAACGCGCAGCGCTGGATCCTGAACGCGGTTCACCCGTTCTCATAGCCAAGGCATGATGGGAGTAACACTACTGCGTCTGACGTAATCCGGAAGCCAGAAACATTTTCGGCGCATGCGCCAGGCGAGCAATTCTCACAGGAATGAACAGGCGCCATTTTTAGATCCGCCATCCTCTACTATAATACATCCATGGGTGGAGCAGCCATGGATTTATGTCTTGGGTAAGACCCTAAACTGCAACCGCAGGCTGTAGAGGGGTAGCACCGTACCTCAGCAAGGGCCCTTTGGCTAAGGACGACGTCCCTACTGATAGATCTGGTCCTCCTGCATGTCTGTATGGTACTCCCCATGGTGCCCAGTCCAGCCAACACATTGGGATAGGAGAAGGGAACTCTGATTTCAAATCCACCTGCGGCCTTGTGGGTTGATGTCCCTTTAGGCAAAGGCTAGGAGAAGGTAACTCTGAATTCAAATCCCCGGGCGTAGTCTACCCAGCTGTCAGTACCCGGAAAGGGTAAACCATGGCAGCTCCGCTCAGTCAACCGGCAAATTCCGGCAACCGGCAGATCTGTTTGTCAACTCGGCAGCAGTTCTGGCAAAAAGCAACAGGATTCTTCTGCGGCCGTCTCAGCTACACGATACCACCGGACAACAGAACATCTTGCCAAGGGAGCAGCCTCACATTTGAATATGGAGATAGTGAATCATTACTATCTTTGTATTAAATTGTGTTTTACTCGTTTCGGGTGAAGGCGTATGTATGTATATATATATGTGTGTGTGCGCGCGCGCGCGTGCATACGTGTGTATGTGTGTGGAGCAGCAACCAGGAAGGCTTCGAAGAGTGGGGTAATTAGCCGAATACAATTGGGGAGAAAAGGGGGAGGGGGATCCAAAGCAAAACAAAAAAATTCCTTGAGGACTTAAAACTGACCCGACAATATCTGGATTATCCTGAATCAGCAAACTACGGTGGTTGAAGATGGTTAAGACTACTTGAAGATCCATCCATCCATCCATTATCCAAACTGCGTATCCTGCTCTCAGGGTCTTAGGGATGCTGGAGCGTATCCCAGTAGTCATTGGGCGGCAGGCGGGGAGACACCCTGGACAGGCTGCCAGGCTATCACAGGGTTATGATATAAATATTATTATTATATATAATAATATTATTAAATCCATCCATCCATTATCCAAACCGTTTATCCTGCTGTCAGGGTTGCGGGGATGCTGGAGCCTATCGCAGCAGTCATTGGGCGGCAGGCAGGGAGACACACTGGACAGGCCGCCAGTGTTTGACATAGTGAAATTGAAATGAAGGAAATGTTGATGTTGGTTTTTCCAACACCTGCCAAAAAGGTTAAGACTTCCTAGCTTAACCCACCCTGATAAATTGTTAGCTACTCACAAATCATATCACAAATCATATGTTTATTGATTATCTTTATATCGATCATCCAGTTGTGTGTGCATGCTCTGCATTGATTAAAGACTGTCATTATCAATCTGATCTGTATTTACTTCCCTCTGCTGTAGATAAGAGGCGAAGTAAGAACCTCAGCAGCGGCAATATGACTGTGGATGCTAATGCAGTTGAACCATGTGACCACCACCTGGACTGTCTCCCAGGTCGGTTTGGACCATTCGTCATTCTTTTGACCAATGACCTTTGACCTTGCATGCTGAGTTTGGCTTCACACTGTGGTAAATGAAACTCACAAGACATTTAAAAAATCATCTGATAAAAAAAAAATCCCTGCTAATTGTACTGTTCTTTTCACAGACACCAAATATCTCTTTATCTATTTTTTTTTAAGTTTAACCTTGGGTACAAATGTAGTTTGTGACAGTCCTGGTGTTTCTCTGTTCCGACAAAACTGTAGGGTCTTGTTGTGACCTGAGACAACACGAGTGTAAGCTTCACAACCGCGGCCTCAATAACAAGTGCTACGATGACTGCATGTGCGAGGAAGGTGAGTGAGGAGACGGCAAACTCTTGCCATGCATCAACGCTGCTCCATGCCATGTATTCAGTTTAAACCACAGCTCAAGGTCATGTACAGTAGGTCATTGCTTAAACATATGCCACGTTTAGGGCGTCCGGGTAGCGTAGTGGTCTATTTCGTTACCTACCAACACAGGAATCACCTGTTCGAATCTCTTTGTTACCTCCGGCTTGGTCAGCCGTCCCTACAGACACAATTTTGTAATTTGTGATATTGAGCTATACAAATAAAATTGACTTGACTTAATTAGCTGTGTCTGCAGGTGGGAAGCCGGATGTGGGTATGTGTCCTGGTCGCTGCACTAGTGCCTCCTCTGGTCGGTTGGGGTGCCTGTTCAGGGGGGAGGGGGAATTGGGAGGAATAGCATGATCCTCCCACGCGCTATGTCCCCCTGGCGAAACTCCTCACTGTCAGGTGAAAAGAAGTGGCTGGTGACTCCACATGTATCGGAGGAGGCCTGTGGTAGTCTGCAGCCCTCTCCGGATCGGCAGAGGGGGTGGAGCAGCAACCGGGAAGGCTCGGAAGAGTGGGGTAATTGGCCAAGTACAATTAGGGAGAAAAATGGGGGGAGGGATATCCCACGTGTGATGCATTTTTCAAAGTAAACGCCCCTGCAGGAGTTCAACAGTTGGGATCATCCAGCTAGTTTCCCAAGGGCCCTGCTGTCACCACCGGCAGTTATGTCTCGCATTTTCAAGGTCTTTAAAATGAGACAAAGTAAGTGGCAATGACAACGACTCCCCTGAGTGATGCTGAATTTGGCCACTTACCACTCTTGAACTCCTATAGAGATAGACACAAATGTGGCTCTACAAAATAAAACCATTCTATTAGTGTGACAACATCAATTTTACATAACTAGCCATGTGTAGCACATCAGGCATCGCCACTTTCTGGTTTTTTTTTGCAAACTCGCAAAGCAGACCAAGCATCACATTTCTTGACTGTCTATTTGCCCTTCAAGGATTTCGCTGCTATGCTAAGTTCCACCGGAAAAGGCGCGTGACCAGGAGAAGGGGTCGCTGTGTGGTGCCAGAGTCGGTCAATAGTGACCAAGGAGCCTTCATAACTGTCTAGGGTGAGGTGGATAAGGAACGGGAGATGCTAAAGGAAGGAGAATGGAAAACATGAGACCATGACAACTTTATTACAGCAGACAGCACAGCCAAGACATCATGTGACACTGCTCATGAACCGAGAACTGTACTTAAAGACGATGGCTTCCTGGGTTGAACACATTTTTTTTCACATCTGTCCCACAGTGCAAAGCATCAAAATGTGAAACATCCCGTTTCATCAGGATAGATACAGACAGACAAACACTGACAGATAGACAGACAGATATATACATACATATCAAATAACAAATTAATACATTGATTAACTAAAATGAGCAAAAAAAATAGATCAATAAATAAATAGCAGGTGGGTAAGCAGGTAGCACTGTCTGCATTGTGCATTGTGGGACGGGCCTGGAGGACTGAATGCTGTCAATCCAGAGTGTCATCATCTTTGATTGCATTTTCCCTTCATTTAGAAAACCATACAGACACACACAATTTGATTTCCTGTACCTCTGCTTCATCACAGAATCACGTGTACATGTGCTGAAATAAAAATTCAGAGCCTCTTTTCAACATGTCAATGTCCCGCAGATGATGGTCAAGAAATACATTGGCGAAACATTTTTTAGTAGCTGTTCTGCATTGAGTGTTTGGAGTACCAGATGGAAAAAAAAAACACAAAAAAAGGTTTCCACCATCAGGACAATTCATAGTGTCGGGGGAATTTTCAGCCATGGGAAAACTTCAAGTAAACCTCACTCATCTGGTCCTTGAAGCAGGCTAAACAAATGATGAGAATTATTTGCAACTTACAAATTGTCCCAGCTCTAGCATACAGTACTGTAAATATAAATGTGTTCTCTTTGACTGATAATGTCTTTTTTTTTCTTTTTTTAATGAAAACACTGATCTTTAAAGGTATTCATGGTAGTAGGATAAACAGCGATGCTTGTTTGACTTTCCTTTTATATGTCCTAATATGTTTAATTTATACTATTCTTAAATTGACTCTTTGACTATATATTGTGTTTTTC
Organism: Lampris incognitus; assembly: GCF_029633865.1. Lineage (NCBI taxonomy): Eukaryota > Metazoa > Chordata > Actinopteri > Lampriformes > Lampridae > Lampris > Lampris incognitus. The sequence continues at coordinate 109,105,561 of NC_079212.1, forward strand.
AACTTCATTTTTTCATGATTAAACATCTAC